>NW_028141165.1:16564157-16640710 GCF_030444845.1 Prenolepis imparis | reverse complement strand
AAGCAGTGGTATCAACGCAGAGTACTAGAGAGAGAGAGAGAGAGAGAGAGAGAGAGAGAGAGAGAGAGAGAGAGAGAGAGAGAGAGAGAGAGAGGGGAGAAAAGACAGTTTTCAGAGTTAGAAGTAAACAAGAATAATAAATTAATAAATCAAGAAGGAAAACAAAGATAATTTAATTTAAGTCCCAGAATTATTTTTAAATATAAGGGTGGAGATGTAGTACACTTGATAAACTTACTTCTTATGGTTATGGGGTGCGCTGATAGAATATTTAAAAAATCAGGTTGCGTCAGGATCAGTGACCTCCAGGTGGAAATCTGGCTGGTATATCCAATTCGCACTCATTAGTCACTGTCTCTCAGTGTCGCACTAAGTTCTCACACACACTAAACGAGCATCAATGTTCGAAAATGATCTTCGTCTAAATTCGTGCGAGACCAAGTTTCAAAAAGATCGAGTGTGTAAAAACTGAGCTTGCTTGAAGGTTCGAAGTAAAAATGTGTTCTCTCGAGGGATGTCGCGGGTATATCAACCTTCTTGCTCCTCCTCTCCATTGGTTTATTAACATTTCCTGACAAATAGGAAATTTTTCAATAACGCCCTTTGGGTCCCGGAGGCGTCTTTTTTAATTTTACAATTACTACGATTGGTTAGGGCTTTTGTTTAGAACTCTAGGTTTCGACCAATGGAGAATTTGTTGTTGTCAAGTGAGGTTGATATTTTTATTACCCTCTCGAGTTTATCTCAGGCAGATATCGCGTAACGACGATCTGTCAGGCGAGAACTGTTTAGGTTCGGTTATCATTGTTAGTCTCTCTTCTAAATTTTTATTAGTTTTCGAGTGTTGGTTTCGTTTAGAGAACTGTCGACTATAGTTTAACTTCTTAGAATATAATGAGTTATAGTTTGAATTTTATGAGTTGATCTGTTTGCTTCTCAAGTTCTGTATTTGTTCTTTACTTTTACGATGGAATTGTCTCGGAATATGTTTGCCTCGCCTGTCGGATCGTCGGTTTATATGCGCGTCTGCGATATTTAAAATATCGCCTTACGTTCTCCGTAAGAAGAGAATCGTGGAGTCCACAGAACGTAACGATTCTTTATTATTATTATTAGGCTATCTCGGCTTATGTTTTCTTCGCCTATCAGTTCGTAGTTTATTTGTGCATCTGCGATATTTCGAATATCGCCTTGCGTTCTCCGAAAGAAAAGAATCGTGGAGTCCACAGGACGTAACAATATATATATACATATATACAGGCTCCGTAACCGACAGTACTCGCGTCGCAGAATCCGTGTAATTAGACATCGCTATATTCTTTTATTAATAATCTACGATCAAATGTGACCCGGCGCATCACGTCCAGCTGTCGAACAAACTTTGTCCATTCAGTAAAAATACTTTGGGGAACTGATTCGTCCCACTGTACTCCGCATCACCAGATTTTTTGCATTAATTGTTTAGCATAGAAAACTACTGGATCCATCAACCCTATAGGATCGGAAATTTTCGCGATCTCTGATAAGATCTTTCGTTTTGTTAACGTTCGTGTAATTTTAATCAGCTCTCTGCGCGGAATAGTATATCATATCGTCGCGTGAACTCCACGAAGTGCCTAATGTTTTCAAAGATCGATCATCATTCAACACTAAGTTCATATGTAGCGTGTTGTCGTCTAAATCATCGATTACGCGTACGTCGTTGGATGTCCATTGTCTTATGGTGAATCCACCCCGCTTTAATAACGCGATAATTTCGTCTCTAACTTTTCGGACTTCTTCGACAGTATCAGCGCCTGACAATAAGTCATCGACATATAAATGATTTTTGAGAACTTGAGCTGCTCTCGAATACATTTGTATTTCGTCGTCCGCGAGTTTTTGTACAGTACGAATCGCCAAAAACGGTAAGGAGGAAACGCCAAAAGTGAGGGTGTTTAATTGAAACGTTTTTATTTCTCCATTTTTTCGCCACAGAATTCGTTGGTATCGCCAATCTTCTTTGTGTAACAGTACTTGGCGATACATTTTCTCAATGTCTGCCGAAATAACATAATTATATGTCCGGAATCGTATCAAGTGCGAAAGTAATTTGTCTAGGATTGTAGGTCCGATCATTAAAATGTCATTCAGAGATAGGCCGTTGCTCGATTTCGTGGATGTATCGAAAACTACGCGGATTTTAGTGATATTACTCGCTTCCTTGATCACAGCGTCATGGGGCATGTAAAAACCGTCATCTCTGGGATTTTCTATCAACGACATATGTCCTAGATTTTATATTTCTCTATGACGCGCGTATATTCTGCCTTCAGAGTTGCAATTCCCTTAAATTTTCGATTTAACGATAGTAGGCGCTTGAGCGCTATGGTTCGCGATTGATTGAGATGTATGTTCGAGTCGCGAAACGGCAATCAAACCACGTATCGCCCGTTACTGTCTCGAGAAACGTTTTTGTTGAAGTGTGCTTCGCACCGGACTTCTTCCTCTGATTTCGATTTAACGGTCTAGATTTCTTCTATCGTCGAAAATTTATTCAACTGATCTTCTAAACTCGTTAAATAGACTTGACGCGGTTTTTTCTCGCATTCGAGGGGATGTACTGCCGGAAACTACCCAACCTAGCCTCGTTTTAGACGGGACTGAAAGGGCGTCATTGAAAAATTTCCTATTCGTCAGGAAATGTTAACAAACTAACGGGAAGGAGGAGCAAGAAGGTTTATATACCCGCGATTCCCTCGAGAGATTAGATTTTTAGTCCGAACTTTCGAGCGCAGTTTGCCGTGTATAAGCTATCCGAGATCGTATCTAGACTCTTCGGACTTTTATACTTTCAATTTCGAAATCCGCTTTCAACTCAAATTTCGACGTTCGTTAGAGTGCAAGTGAAGAAAAAAACATAGTGGAAGTCCGGAAGACCACACAACCAGACTAGAACCCTGCAGCAATTAACAACGCACTCTACTAACAGTAAGTCAAGACACACATATATGTATATAACAAGGGAAAAAGATAAAGTACAATTTTCACCCCGTATCAAAATAATTCTTGGATTTAAGATAAAGCCAACTTCTTTATCTCCTTTTGCGCAAGTGCTATCATATCCAACTCTAAACCTTCTTCTCCCTCTCTCTTTCATCCCGAAAAATCACTCAGGATTTCCCGTGATAACGGCGAGATCCGTGATTTCATCCATCTCCAAAAATCACTCAGGATTTCCCGTGATAACGGCGAGATCCGTGATTTCCTTCACCCCGAAAATCACTCAGGATTTCCCGTGATAACGGCGAGATCCGTGATTTCCTTCACCCCGAAAATCACTCAGGATTTCCCGTGATAACGGCGAGATCCGTGATTTCCTTCACCCCGAAAATCACTCAGGATTTCCCGTGATAACGGCGAGATCCGTGATTTCCTTCACCCCGAAAATCACTCAGGATTTCCCGTGATAACGGCGAGATTCGTGATACCGTTTACCATACCTTTCCCCTATCCAACATTATCCAGTCTCTCTCTCTCTCTCTCTCTCTCTCTCTCTCTCTCTCTCTCTCTCTCTCTCTCTCTCTCTCTCTCTCTCACCCTTCCTCTCTCTCTCTAGAATACTACAAGCGCAAGGAATAAGAAATAGAATTAATAACGACAGAATGAAACGAGAAATTCCAAGAATTATTTCGAAATTGCTCTCGATCGCCTCGATCTATTTTTCTTATCGTTCGTCATTCTTAGTGGACGACTTAAGAAAGCGAACTTCGAGAGCTGGAGCAAAGCATGCGCGAAATCGTTGGAATCGACGCCTGAGACAAGAAGTGGCTCGGGCTACGGCCTATTCATTCCAGGACGATAGTCCAACTCAAGAATTATTAAAGCGCCTAATTATAGAACACATTAATATAATAAATAAACACCGCAGAAATAGGAACCCTGACACTCCCCTTGACCCTCTGATTTCCTCTCCAGAGCCATCGCACATTCCATCTTCTGCACCTCAGAACCACCCTCCCTCTCCTCGTCACAATCATTCTCCCTCCCCCTCACCACTTAATATAGAGTGTGACGAAGGTTGCACTTGCCAAGAGGCAGCAGAAATCCCCTTCCTTTATAACGAGGCCTACTCCTTTTTAAGGAGACACATCGGGCAAATTCCATTCCAACGCGAAGACGAATGTTATAGATGGCTCCTTTCTAATTTCCCTATACTAGAGCTCCCACTCCCAGAAGGAGTTTACACCTGCGGGCCAGACGTTCCCGATGAAGAGCAGTTCATGAGAATTGTAGCGGGAAGTCTCCCCGGCGCCCTCATCCCTATGTTTATCCCTATCCATCCCAACCCCATCGGATTCCCCGTCGATATCCTCCGCGCTTTCCTTTTCCCTTCCACCGTCGAAATTACCAAACTTTCTTAACCTAGAATTCTCTCTTACACACACAAACATGGACACAAAATTATACATCTATTAGCATTTAGATTATTGTAACCACCAATCGGGACCCTAAAATTTAAACAATAACTCTTACCCCTTTCTGCCCCGATTGAAGACCTCCGTACTAATGTATCACCCGCGACCCATACACACATTCACTCTTCATTAGTAACTAAGTCCGTCGATTATATTATTATGTATATAAATTCTTTCGTCTCTATATTAGGATTAAATTTATAAATTTCAACACAAATGATTTTCATTTATTAATAACCCATTCCCACTCATTCCCGTAAACCAGGATCGCACAAGGTCCCATCCTGCGTAAAAGAGATTAAATTCTCTTGCCAAAAAGGGACCACCGAGCGAACGGCCCTTTAAATAGAGTAAGAGCGACCCTTGCGGTCGTTGACCTATTTGGGCCCAGACGTTCGTTCGGGTCGAACAGACGGATAGTCTGCCGTCGTTCGAAAAGATAAATTTAGTTACGTCCTTTCTTTCGACTCTTCCTTCCTTAAGTCTGGACGTAACAAATATATGATTTATTTAATCCTAATCGTGAACTATAAAGTGCTCGTCCTATTTAATCTTAGAAAATACGACAATTGATACGATAATAATACGATAAGGTGTATTCTTAGCTTCTTCTAATCTTACTGATATATTAACGACAAATAGTTAATTATATATTGATACAAAGTTAAATCATAAGAATATATATATTAACTATAAATAATACCTATTTAAATAGCAATGCAATAAAGAGCTTCTCGGGTCTTTCTTTTAATCCTAAGAACATATGTATATTATATGAAATAAAATAACACAGTTTCTCGATTAAGCTTAACTTTAATAGATACTTAAAAATACATTCAATGATAATAATTATTATAAATGATTAAAAGTATATATATGTTTGCGATCGCGCGCGCTCTTCGGAATTAATTGAATCGATGACGCTGTCAAGGCAGTTCTGAAACAATGCATAAAATAATATGATGTCAAAGCAATGAAATAAATCCAAGGCAAAACAAAGTAAAAGAAACTTACCTTCATCATAATTATCTATTTTATGGAGGGCCGGGTCCTCCATAAAGTAGATAATTATGATGAGGGTCCCGTACCCCGCGTCCTCGCACCTCCTCTCCGGTGACAAGAAATCTAGGATCCTCTGCACCCTTCTTTCAGCGCGTAGCCTTTTTTTTTTTTTTTTGATGCGCTGGGGAAACCTTTTATAGGTACCCATGTCTCCGGGATGAGGCCATGGGTTATGTGGGATTGCTTGTTCCCCTTAACCGAGCCACGAATGGCTCGGATAGGGGGCCCAAGCCTACCGCACTAAAACCCCAACGGATGTCCGTCTCAGGCGTTGGTAGGGGGCGCCCGGGATGCTGGTGTTCCATGCCGTCCGGACGCCCCCCCCCCGCCTTGCCTTCTCCGAGGGATTGCCACAGCCTTGCGGCGAAGACCTCTCCCCTTCCGCCATCGTGCGGACCCTTCCCGGTTGTGATGCAGAGTGGATACCGACTCCACATCACGTTCTCCCGTGTTTTTCGGGGGGCGGGGTCAGGGCTCGAGTGTTCCCGCTCAAGCCAAGGCCCCCCTGCCCCCCGGCCGTAGTATCCCTCCGCCCACCAAAGGGGAAGCGGAATCGACCAGCGGTCGAGGAGTGTTACGTCCGCGCGGAGTCGCGGGGTATAATTCGCGGAGTATATTTTCGCGAACAACGTACGTAGTCGGACTATTGCGCAAGACAACGTCGCTTTTCGGAGATTTACTTCCGGGGATTGCCCGCGACGGAGGCTATCCGAAAGTATTGTCACGCGTCGAGTGCGGATAGATACGAGGGTGAGTTGGGAACACGAATTTGCGTTGTTTAGTCAAAGGTATTTTGGTCAAAGGTATTTTGGGTACTTGTCGAACGAATTGTTAATCGCGTGGAAAACGGTCACTACTGTATTGCCGTCACTATTCGTGTAGGGAGTTTCTTCTCCGTCGAGATACTTTAGATACGCGATTTGACACATGAGACAGAGGTGGTGTGGATCGCGAGTTTGTGTCAGTCTGTTTAAATTACACATGGAACACGTTATTCCAGTAGGCAACTCGCCGATTACGAGAAGGTGCTTTACTGAAATTACCCAATTAGACTTTTCGCTTGTGCTTAATTTGAAGTAACAATGTATGCACAATGCGGCGTCCGTACCTAGATGAATGTACCCTGTGGCACGTTGACAATAAATCGTCTCGACAGTCTCGATTGTCTCGTATTCCTCCTCAAAGGGTGGAATAATATAATTGGAGAAACTACGCGGACACATGAGTAATATATTGTTTAAACAATTAAAGCGTGTAATATTGGAAAATATTCGTTCTCTTATTCTAGCACGAAAAGCGAAACCGGCCAAAGAATTTGGAAAGAGAAATCGCTCCCTTGTTTTTTATGACTGACCCTTTTTTTTATCAGGATCCGAGTTTCACTTTTATGACCCTACGTCGGAAAAAACTGAGTTTCACTTTTCAAACTCTGCAGCAAGACCCTACACTAAATATTATTTTAGTTTGGTTTGCCCGTTGAAGAATTTGTTCATTTACAGTTAATGTAGAACGTTATTGTTACTCTTAAGTGAGACCGAAGGATCTTAAGTTGACGAGAGATATTTCTTTCACTTACCTTTTAGTCGAGCTGTAGTTGGTGGGTGGCAGTTCCACGATGCTTTGGAGTGTCTTCTCGTATTGTTCGTACAAGACTTCAGCTCTGCGTCGGAGATACTCGGATTTGCGGGGGTCGTTTTCTGGGATGTCGAGTGGCGGGAACTCAGATTTTTCGATGTCGATTTGCGATAATTTCGTGGGCCACTCTCTCAGTAGCACGTGTTTGGTGAATATTGCCTCGTATTCAGGATCGTTGTAATAATCTGTGCCAATAATAGCTGAATATTCGTTTGGTTTTGCCGGGTGGTAATAACGCGCGACTATTCGACGAAGCTGATTCTTCCTTCCTGCACGGCGTGTCTTAGGCATTATAAATATAGAACATTCTGGAGACTGCGTTACTTTCACAATAAGTCGACGTGCGGCGGTCCTCACTGTCGGTTATTGTTTCGGTATATAACTGTGAGGGGGTTGTCCTCTCGAAACAGTCACTACAGGTTCCAGAATTTTATAGAAGAAGTGAATTGTTTAGCGACGATGAGCGGTTCGTCTTCTCTAAATCGCAGCCTAGAATTCGTAATCGATAATAGTTTATTTAATAAGAAACTATACGACACGTGCACGCTGGAGAAACAACTGAATTTAGAGATTTTGAGAATAAATGTAAGATGTAGAACTAGAACCGCGTGAGGTTAAAGATGAGGTTGTATTTTCAAATAAATATTTGAAAATACAACCTCATCTTGATTGTTAATATAAAACACACAATTTATTTAAAGTTAACACTAGACGCACTTAATACAAGAAATCAAATCTTAGAGTTAGAGCTTATTATTAGATTTAGAATTAGAGTTAAAATTCGAACTAGGATTTAGAGTTAGAGAGTATTCGGAGTAGAACTGCTCTGATTGGAGTCGCGATTAGAACTGGCTAAGTTTGGGACTGATCTGAGGTCCTTCGTTTCGGCGGCTCGGCGTTGCGGCCCGAGGTGGGGGACGCTTGCCGTAGTGGCAGCGCTCGCCGTGGTGGGAAAGTTCCTAGGCGCTACGCAGCGCCACGTTTAGGCACTAGGCGGAGTTAGGCATCATGGCCGTCGCTGGCGCGCTTTTCAAACAGCGCTTAAGGGACTTAGAATTATTTTTATGAGAAACATAAGAAAATGAAAAATGTTTAGCGGCCGGACGTGACACCTCCCCCCTTAAATAGAAAATGTTGGACCATGTTCCAACATTTTCCGAATTTATTCTAGGGATTAGTAATATATGTTACGGTTTTCCTTATTTTCTACGCTTAATTCTAATTTTCGCTATCGCGCTGACAGAGTTTAAACTTCTTCTGTGAGGAGGTTACGCAGTTCTTTATAGTCAATTTGCACTTCACTTGCTCGCACTTTTTCGGTTGGAGAGGGTTGGTTTCCTTGTAAGGGGAGGATTTGGGGCGCAGAATCTTCGGTCGTCGAAGGGGGATTTAGTGGTAACAACTCTTTTCCATTGTTCTGCCCTTGATCTGCTGGTCTTTCGAGATGTAGCAAGACGTTAGTCACCGAAGTCTAGATAGCTCCCAGGAGGTGCAAACTCCATCCGTATACAGAGTGGAGTACGTAACCATGTATCAGCGTATCAATTATTAACTTGGCGAGGCGTACAGCGACGAAGACTTCGAGTACTCCGGCGCTGGCTGATCCAAAGTTCATGAATCCTTTCCATAGGCGGGCTCCGGTGTTTTCTGCTAGTTGATCAAGTGTTTTCTCGTCTAGCAGATTTAACATGGAGAAACTTCCCGTAGGGATTTCTTGTCTCATTGCCCTTCTGGCAATCGTGTTGAGCATCGAGGGCTTTTCCATGGGAAACATGATGTGATCGCGGAGGCGATCAAGGTCCTCACTGGTGTAGATGCCGCTAGAGGCGAGTGAGTCGGGACTCAAAAACTGCGTTTTCCAAGGGCCATAAAAGTAAAACTCTGTTTTTTTTTGCCTAGGGTCATAAAACTGACCCTTAGACTCTTGATAAAAAAAAGGGGTCTCGACGATTTCTCTTTTGCAAACTAAGCTAACGTAGCACACTCAATGAATATTCTAGAATTCCGAATAAAATAACGCGAACGTTTTATTCATTTATTTAATTCCATTTATTTAAATAATTCACCCATGTGCCCAATAAGGCCTCAGTACCTCACCTCCCCGTACATCTTGCCTCTTCCCGAAGAGGAAGAAGAACCTATTGAACAGGGAACCCCTTACTGCCAAATATCAATCGGGTTTATTAATAAAGAAACAAATGCCGCCCTTTGCGTAGATTGCCATATGCGCTTACGCGGTACTGCTCGAAACGAATGGTTGAACATTGCCAAACATTTGCTCGTAATCGGTAACTTACCAGCCGGAATACTTTGCTCAGCGTGTAACTCCCATCGACTGTCGGTAACTCGCGACCCTCAACTCCACTGTTACCGTTGTCAGATCGCTTACCTACGGTACATCAACGGCGAAGAAACCTTTCGTATCGACACCGATGGTATCGACATCGTAATTACAATTTTTCACTCCGTCGATGATTCCCTCGAACGTTTTCAGGATTATATTCGATAATATCCCCATATTCCTGAGTAACATTTGCAACTCCCTCGTACGAATCTTAAGGCGACACCCTCCACTCCGCAAGACATTGAACCGTTGCGTGTAGCCTTAGCGGAACACCCTTCGTCGTGGGTATCCCCGGAAAAGTTTTCCGAAATACGACGTTGTTCAGCGCGATAGTCCGAACACGTGGACCGCGATAATCATTTCTCGCGAATTTCACGCCGCGACTGCGCTCCGGACGTAATACCGTGTAACATTCCTTTGTTTTTCTTACTACAACATCTACAGGTATGCATTTGACGATGTGCGTGGTTTCTCCGGTTGTAACTGCCATATAGTCGGGTCCTTTCATAAGGCGATATGCGAATTCATCTAGTTGAAGTGTAGCGAAAGACAGGGCGTTGGTGAATACCTGTCTTTCTAATTCGCATTTTTGTTGCATAACATTATAATATAATGAAGTCATTTGTTGTCGGATGTGTTTTTCCACGTACACGAATTTAGAATTCATATATGTGAATATATCCAGGTTGTCCACGGGGATGATACTTCGGCTGGCGAAGGTATCTCCTTGCTTTGTCTTTAGGATAAAGAGCTTAGGGTGCTCTGTGCGAAATAAGGTATATCCGCACAAGGGTTGTTCTTTTGTCTTCGTAAGTGCGAACGTGACGTCCTGTCCTAGTCAGACTATAAATAATCGGAAAAAAAGGGTTAGTTGAATTATCTGTAATTTTAGTTGCTAAACCCTCATAAAGAACGTCATATTGATGGAAATTGCAAGCAAATGTTGGCAAGAATTTCCAATACGAGTATCCGTTTTCGGAATCGATGCAAAATCCTTCACTCATGAGACAAATAGTTCCGGATTTTAATATTATTTTTCCGGAGTTTAATTGTACGGGAACGTGCGATGTCCTCAAGGAGATCTTGACGACGGCTTGAACAACGACGTTGTCCCAGGTTCCGTAAGGGTCGGAGTACTGAATGCCTTTGCAGATTCCGTCGTTATTAGTGCGTTCGGCTAAGGTGAGACTATGATAAGTAGTCTGATAAGCTCTTAGTCCGTGAATGATATTGCCATCTCCGAGAGAGAATGTTCCATCTTGGGATACCCTTCGACACACTGTATATCCGGTTTCGTGGATATAATCTGCCGTTATGGACTACAGAGACATGCGAGTGCATTCCGCAGTGATAAATTGTCCGTGATATTTCCACCTTGCACTGGATGACTTCTGCATGATTGTACCCCGAGAGTTGTAAGAGTTGCATGTAAACGTCGGTTAAATTGGATTTCCGTATATCAAGATTGCATTCTCCAACATCGAGCAACGATACCGAATTAATATTCAGGTGTTGTCCGCCACAATCGAATCCAATAAGAGCGTGAATCGGATTAACGAGAACGAGAATCGCGAAGTACGACAACATGTCTGTAATAATGCATAGTGAAGTATATATATAGATATTCTTAATCTAATTGTTCCTGTATGTGATATTGCTTAAAATTATGGTTATATGTGTATATTTGTATTCATATAGCTTTGTAATCAAGTAAGATATATATATATATATGATTATAATTGAATATATATATATATTCTTTTTCTAATTGTACTTATATATATTGTTACGTCCCTGATCTTTCATCCCCTGAACATCATCCTCTGAGAGTCATCGTTAAGGGGGTTGTTTATTGATAACCGCCCTGTCGTTGTTTTTCGGCGACAAATATAGATTTGGTCTAGCTGCCAACTCGGACGGACGTGTCTAGATTAGAGCATTCTTTCATTCTTTCGTACATGCATATTTTATTGTATCTTTTCGCTTTTGTGTATTGGATCGTCGCATTAAAGATCATAACATCACTACGAGAGTATATTCATTTCGCGAGACGCGAGTGAGAGTGTGAGTGAGAAGCCTTTGCGATATTTCGCAAAAGCCGTCCCGAGGACGTAACAATATATATTGTTTTTGTTGTGTGCTTTTTAGGTTTTGTTTTATATATACTGGGTGTCTGACGTAAGGTGTCACACCGAAAATATACAAGTAGATCTCGTTAAACTGAGTCGAAAAGTCCTATACCATTTTGCAAACAACCACGTAAAATTTCGAGATATTAATTAAAAAAGATCGACCAACGAGCGCGCGAATTACGTCGGGACGGCCCGCTAACCGGTGTACCGTGCCGTATCGCACTTTTTTTGTTTGATTTGTTATAAATCTATCGCTAGTAGTTTATCGCAAATCCATCGTCATGCAGAATCCAAAACACATATAAATATATATAAAAATATCTAGAAAAAAATCATGAAATTTAGAAGATTTAAATATGCAAAATAAATCTCTTTTGCCATTTAATGAGCGTAAAAAATCCGCGGAAATCAGATATGCAGCATTAATTGCTGATAAAAACATTTCTCATCAAAATGCAACAGATTCTTACATTTTTCCAACAAATAGGAGAAGATCCTGACGTATTGAAAAGCATGAGCATGAGTCGAACGAAATGTAAAAGCATTATTACAAACGTTTTGTGTTCGATTGAGACGGATCGTGTCGTCAATAAAATTCAAAATACAAAGTTTTCAGTTTTTATTGATGAAACATCAGACATATCTAATAATTAAATGGATGACTTTTTTTGTCCGATATGTTCATTCGGAGACATTAGATGTTCGCTCGCAATTAGTCAAATTAATCGATATTGGCCAAAGATTCAAGCGCAGAAAAGTTGTTTCAGGCATTTAAATGTGAAATGTGGAAACTGCAGATATCATTTCCAAATATTGTTGCCTTATCGTGCGATAACGCATCTGTTATGACAGGGAAATATTTATCTTTCAAAAAAAAGTTGGAAGAACTATGTCTACGTTTACTAACTTTAACATGCCCTTGCCACTCCGCTGCATTAGCAGCGCATGTAATAAAATACCTGCGTATTGCAATGAATTTATAAAAAAAATTTCTAATTATTTGAACAGCAGCCCAAAACGTACAGCAATTTTCAGAGAATTTTGTGAATGTTTCCAAGAAACAAATCGCAAAATATTAAAATTATGTGATACACGCTGGCTGTCTCATTATTTATGTGTCGAACGACTTCTTGAATCTTGGGATACAATTAAATATTTTCTTACCGAAATGGTTGTAAGGGAAAAAAAAAATTCTGGAGAATATCTACTGTCTATGATGAACAACGTTAACTAAAAGCTTATTTTCTTTTTTTAAAATATACTTTAAATTTCTTTAATGCATTTAATGCATTTTTTCAAGCATTAGAAACCAGAATTCATTTATTACAACCAAAATCCAAAAAATTTCTTTACCAAATCTGCAAAAATTTTTTTAAAAGAAGAGCATTTACAATTATTTTCTGAAAATATTGCATTCTCTCTAAAGGAGAACCAAAAAGATCTTAATGAAGTTACTTTGGGTTCAGAATGTGAGGAATATCTTAACGAATTACTACTGGAAGGTCACGTAGACATTGTTAAAATTATTCGAGAAAATTGTTTAACATTTTATGTGACTGCTGCAGAAGAAATTCGTAAAAGATTACCAATAAATGACACATTTTTATCACAATTAATAGTTTTTCAACCATTTGTAAGCTTATTTTATAATAGAGAAACATCATTCTATAACGTTTCTTTCGTCATTAAAACTATTAGCGGTTTTGATGAAGATGCTTTAAAAAAAGAATGGATTGCATTAGAATCAGATTTTACAATGGAAGAAAAACAAAGCCTCACTAAATTAAATTTTGATAATGCTTGGAAAGAAATTTTACAACGTCGAGACACCAATAATAATGCTAAATATCCTAATTTAAAAAATGTTATAAATACTATTAGATCGCTTCCAAATTCTAATGCCGATCCGGAGAGAATGTTTTCTCTTTTAAATAATGTAAAAACAAAAAAAACGTAATAAATTTTTGTCGGCTTCTGTTAATGCTATTTGTGTATTTAAATCTGCATTAAAGACGAGGGGAGAAACAGCTATAAACATGCAAGTTAATGAAAAACATTTGTTTCTTATGTCGGCGGACAAATTATATGCTACTGCTGTAAAAAAATAAAAATATTTTAAAGCTACATGCTGCAGACGCTGATGTTGCCGACATACCTGGTCCCTCGTCTTATTAATAATACATTTTATTTAAAAGACGTCATGCTTATAAGCATGTAAGAAAATTGTGTATATAAATATATACACACACACACATACACATAATATATTTATATGTCGAAGTATATTGGGATGCAATTCACTTTATTAATTAATTATATATAATTGACTTTTTATTTCTTTTTTATTTATTTTATTAATTTTTTTATTAATTTTTTTTAATTTTAAATACTTATTTATTTATTTTTATTATTTTATAATTTTAATATTTTTTTAATAATGACATTTCCCAATATACATTTTAAATTTTTTGACGGAAGAAACCACCACCTTCTCGCGGTTTCCGTTGAGCAACAATATGTACGTCGTACATTAGTACAAAATAAATAGGGAATAAAAAGAATAAAATCTTAAACAATATTTATAAATTAAAATATTATTTTATTACAATTATTTCTTTAAAGATAAAAAATCTTTTTTAATAGAAAGGCGTATATATTGGCCAAGAGTGGATTTTTATATATAAAATATACTTATAATTATTAATTATAATTATTATTAATTAATAATTATTTTTAATTAAAATTTTAAATATAAGTTACTTAATTTATGTTTAAAATATATTAATTTTATTAATATTATTTATATTAAATATATTTTTATTAATATTAAATATATTTTTTATATTTTATATTTTCTTTTTGCATATTGGGTCGCATCGCCTACTCGCTATCGCCAGTATTTCGGATTCGCTCGAAATTCGTAGCTCTATTCTATCAAAAGAAAATAAAAGACAAAAGATATATACCTGTCCTCTTCTACATATGTTCGAAGGACAAGGGTTCTCATCTTTTCGGTGTGCTCTGCGCTGCCGACCTACCCCCTCCACTGCAAGATGGCTGTCGCGAAGTGGCTGTCGCGCGTGAAATCTTGCATCACTGCCGCATGAAACTTTTTGGATAAGGGGTCCGCGGGGAGAGAGGAACGTGAAGGAGAGCGCGAGGCGAACGTGAGAGAGAGATGTCGCGAGAGAGACGTTCGCGAAAGAGAGATAACGGTAGCGAGATGATGCGGCGATGGAGAGCGCGAGGCGCACGCGAGAGAGATGACGCAAGAGCGAGAGAGATAGTACGAGATGAAGAGGCGATGGAGAGCGCGAGAGCTGATGCAGCGAACGAGAACGCGAGAGGCGTTCGTAAGAGAGACTTTTTTTAAATAATATTTATAGTAATTTTTAATTAATATTTTTAATAGGAGGAAGGGAAGAGGACTTATTCTAAAATAAACTATATTTTTAATATTTAAAAAAATTTTTATTTATAACTGTGTGTGTGTATTTACAAAATGTGTATGTGTGTGAATTTAAAATTTAAAATATTATATACATATAAAATATATTGATGGCTGCGTCATGATGATCAACCCATGGACGTTAAAAAGAGTAGGGGATGTATGACAAGAATTAGCTCGAACGCTTACTCAGTACATGATATAAGAAAACAGATGGTCCGAGACAAAGATTCCATGATGAGAATAAGCATATGAATAATATTTAAAATTGAAACCACCTTCAAACCACTTTCGAACGTCAGAACTACATTCGAACCACAATCGAACCTCGATCGAACCACGTTCAAACATCGATCAACCACCTTCAAACCACTTTCGAACCACTTTCGAACCACTTTCATACCTCGATCAACCACCTTCGAACCACTTTCGAACCTCGATCGAACATCAATCGACCACCTTCGAACCACCTTCGAACCTCGATCAAACATCAATCAACCTCGATCGAACATCAATCGAACCATGTACATACATCGATCAACCACCTTCGAACCACTTTCGAACCATGTTCGTACCTCGATCGAACATCAATCAACCACATTCAAACCTCAATCGACTACATTTAAAAAATTATAACATAAGAATGCTGTCACATGCTGAAATTAATACAAGCACGTGTGGACATATAATACTTGTATGCGTATGAGGAAAATGAGCGAACAAAGATAATATTATTTCAATATTAATTTATTCAAAAAAAGGGTGTGGCGAATCATTGCGATGATTTGACCACCAATTAAATATTTTAAATACATTTTCTAAAGCACAATTTTTTACATGTTTATTTCAATGTAGGCTATAGGTAGTATCTAAGTTGTTTAATGTAGGAATATCTTCATAGTTTGCATCCCTCAAGGTCTCAATAATGAAACCGTTTCTCGCATCGTCCATTATATCGGTCAACCATTCTCGCTTTTCATGGCCTTTTACGTACACAAGAGAGGATGACTCTTCTTCTTCTTGTATCATACCAGCGATAGCTGTTGTAATCAAACGCTGAGCCATGCTGTATGGAACGTTTCCATCTTCCCATTGCAATCCATGATGATTTCGAGTCAACTATGAGGCTTGACGTCTCTCCGATTTTATGAGCCCACCCCATGGTACGGGGCATGCGAAAAAATAATGTGAAACAATAAATCCTCTTCTGAGGATCGCCGCTTCCTTCACAATAAACTGTTTATTGAAAATAAATCCTTGTAGATCCACAAACGTTGGTACAACCATTTTGTTGCAAGAATGTTGGACGACTGATGTCGATTGTTAAAAATCTCAATCATTTATATTACATCGGAGGAGGGGATAATGTCACGTCCGGCCGCTAAACATTTTTCATTTTCTTATGTTTCTCATACAAATAATTCTAAGTCCCCTAACGCTGTTTGAAAAGCGCACTAGCGACGGCCATGATGCCTAACTCCGCCTAGTGCCTAAACGTGGCGCTGCGTAGCGCCTAGGAACTTTCCCACCACGGCGAGCGTTCCCACTACGGCAAGCGTCCCCCACCATGGGCCGCCGCAACTCCGAACCGCCGAAACGAAGGACCTCAGATCAGTTCCAAACTTAGTCAGTTCTAATCGCGACTCCAACCAGAGCAGTTCTACTCCGAACGCTCTCTAACTCTAAATCCTAGTTCAAATTCTAACTCTAATACTAAATCTAATAATAAGCTCTAACTCTAAGATTTGATTTTTTGTATTAAGTGCGTCGTGTTAACTTTAAATAAATTGTGTGTTTTATATTAACATTCTAATATTTATTTGAAAATACAACCTCACCTTTAACCTCACGCGTTTCTAGTTCTACATCTTATATTTACTCTCAAAATCTCTAAATTCAGTTGTTTCTCCAGCGTGCACGTGTCGTATAATTACTTATTAAATAAACTATTATCGATTGAATTCTAGGCTGCGATTTAGAGAGGACGAACCGCTCATCGTTGCTAAACAATTCATTTCTTCTATTAAATTCTGGAACCTGTAATGACTGTTTCGAGAGGACAACCCGCTCACAGTCATATACCGAAACAATAACCGACAGTGAGGACCGCCGCACGTCGACTTATTGTGAAAGTAATGCAGTCTCCAGAATGTTCTATATGATTTATAATGCCTAAGACGCCGTGCAGGAAGGAAGAATCAGCTTCGTCGAATAGTCGCGCGTTATTACCACCCGGCAAAACCAAACGAATATTCAGCTATTATTGGCACAGATTATTACAACGATCCTGAATACGAGGCATTATTCACCAAACACGTGCTATTAAGAGAGTGGCCCGCGAAATTATCGCAAATCGACATCGAAAAACCTGAGCCCCCGCCAGTCGACATCCCAGAAAACGACCCCCGCAAATCCGGTTACCTCCAACGCAGAGCTGAAGCCTTGCACGAGCAATACGAGAAGCCACTCCAAAACATCGTGGAACTGCCACCCACCAACTACAAGCTCGACTAAAAAGTAAGTAGAAGAAATATCTCTCGTCAACTTATGATCCTTCGGTCACTTAAAAGTAACAATAACGTTCTATTTTAACTGTAAATGAACAACTTCTTCAACGGGCAAACCAAACTAAAATAGTACGTAGCTACAGAGTCATAAAAGTGAAACTCGGGTCATGATAGAAAAAAAAGGGTCAGTCATAAAAGTGAAACTCGGGTCCGATAGAAAAAAAAGGGTCAGTCATAAAAAAAAAGACAAAGGAGCGATTTCTCTTTCCAAATTCTTTGGCCGGTTTCGCTTTTCGTGCTAGAGTAAGAGAACGGATATTTTCCAATATTAACACGCTTTAATTGTTTAAACAATATATTACTCATGTGTCCGCGTAGTTTTTCCAACCATATTATTCCACCCTTTGAGGAGGAATACGAGACAATCGAGACTGTCGAGACGATTTATTGTCAACGTGCCACAGGGTACATTCATCTAGGTACGGACGCCGCGTTGTGCATACGTTGTTACTTCAAATTAAGCACAAGCGAAAAGTCTAATTGGGTAATTTCAGTAAAGCACCTCCTCATAATCGGTGAGTTGTCCACTGGGATAACGTGTTCCGTGTGTAATTTGAACAGATTGACACAAACTCGCGACCCACACCACCATTGTCTCGTGTGTCAAATCGCATATCTAAAATATCTCGACGGAGAAGAAACTCCCTACACGAACAGTGACGGCAATACAGTAGTGACCGTTTTCCACGCGATTAATTATTCGTTCGACAGGTACCCAGAATACCTCTAACTAAACAACGCAAATTCGTGTTTCCTATTCACTCTTGTATCTATCCGTTCTGGACGCGTGACCATATATTCGGATAGCCTCCGTCGCGGGCAATCCCCGGAAGTAAATCTCCGAAAAGCGACGTTGTCTTGCGCAATAGTCCGAGTACGTTGTTCGTGAAAATATATTCCGCGAATTATACCCCGCGACTCCGCGCGGACGTAACACCTTCCTGTACCACGCGTCACCCCATCACGCCCATTCACTCACACGGGCGTTGATTATGACGCACGGGTCCCGCCCGTGCAGCTCCGAACATCCAAAGGGCGCGGCCAGCGAGCACACAAGGCATTCCTCGCCATATTCGTATGCTTCAGCACCAAGGCCGTCCACCTTGACGTAGTCTCAGACTACAACGCCGACGCTTTTCTCGCAGCCTTCAAGCGATTTGTGTCTCGGCGTGGACTCTGCCAAGCTGTCTACAGCGACCAAGGAACCACATTCATCGGAGCCGATAACCAGCTGAGGACCCTCTTCCGTGACGCAGTGAAGGGCAACGCACACATCGCCAACACATTGGCCAACCATGGCATCCAGTGGTGCTTCAACCGCCGGCGGCACCTCACTTTGGCGGCCTGTGGGAAGCAGCCGTCAAATCAGTGAAACACCACTTGCGAAGGGTGATAGGAGATTCTACACTCACCTTCGAGGAGATGAGCACTGTGCTGGCACAAATCGAGGCGTGCCTGAATTCAAGACCGCTACAGGCATTGTCAGACGACCCCGAGGACGTGAGCGCACTCACTCCAGGACACTTCCTCATAGGAGCACCACTGAATGCCGTGCCTGAGACATCCATGGAGAAGGAACCACCGAGTCGCCTGTCCCGATGGCAATTGCTCCAGCAAATGCGCGATCACTTCTGGCAGAGGTGGTCGCACGAATACCTACACACAATTGCAACGCGATCAAAATGGTGGAGAACGGACGTTACGCCGCGCACAGGCGATCTATGTCTGATCAGAGGAGAAAATTTACCTTCAGGTAAATGGCCGTTGGCCCGCATATCAGCAATCCATCCTGGAAGTGATGGAAAAGTGCGTGTGATGACTGCTCGGACAGCTACTTCGTCCTTAAAACGACCGGTGGCCAAGATCGTCCTGCTCCCGCCAAGCGTCACGGGACACGAGGGATGACTTCCGGAGCGCCTCCGCCGGCCGAAGAATCGCCCTGCAACAACTCTCCGAAGCGTATCGTAGAAACACTGTATCATTACCATTTCATTCAGCTCTAACCTCATTTATAATCACATAAAAATAAAGCAACAACCTCACCTCTCGTCATCACACTTTCATCGCGTGCATCATACTCACGGTACCGCTGCGCTGCATCTCAAGGCAATAGTCGAGACACCGACATTGCCATCCACGCATTCCTGGATCTCACTTTCTTAGCACCTCACTGCATGTCTCCACATTGTTCATCAAATTCATCGACACCGCACAATAACAATGCCCCCTATCATCTCGTCACCGCGCATGACGATCGATCGTACCAATGGATCGTGCCGCGAATGAACACGTGATCAATCACGCGAGCCGCAGCGCCAACACTATTTCGCTAGTGGTCACTAGCGAGGTGGGCGGCATGTTTGAAACGCCAACGAATGCGATCAAAATAAACATTTCTGTAGATAGGGTTAGATAAGATATTATAGACAGTGGAATAGTTAAACTAATTACAAAAAACCTTAAACGAAGCATATTTGAAAGAATAAAGAAGTTTTGTTTTTTGGAATCTCTCGGAAACTATTACAGATTCTAGTCGGAAAGATTAATATTACAATATTTCTATTGTAAATATTTGTAATACTTACTTATAAAATAGTTCTATTAAATCGCTTAAATCTTCTTTTTCTAGCCACTTAGTTTCTTCATCCATTGTTTCTTCCATACAGATGATACCTGAATATGCACAGAACAAAGCACTGAACGTGAACATGTACTGACATGCACTGCATGTCGATACGTGAAAAGGTTATGATCGAATTGCGACGCTGCAATCGCAAAAACAAAAAGAAATTAAGAATATCTTCTTAATTTAAGAGGATATTCCAAAAAGCATCACGTAAAGACGGAAATATCCTTATTCATTAAGAATATCTATTAAGAGGATTTATTAAGTATGAATTTCAAAAAAACAATTTTTTCGGTGTATATTTTACATTTTGACATAATTTGACACATGAACTATAAAATATCTCGTCAAATGTTCATTTTTTGATCATTTTATCGTAATATTTTTACGCATAAAATAATAAAAGGAACTTTGTAATATTATTCCTTTCAAACTAAACAATGTTCGTTATTGTCACACCGTATTTTAAAATAGAAGATATTACGGTGTTTCAGGTACTCTTGTGTATATACATATTATTCTTTTCTAATTATTTGACAAACTTTATATTCTACGAAAGAATGTGATTTAAAATTTATAAACATAATATAAGAATTGTATATAGAAAAAGAAATGACATATAGAAATAACATATAAATAAATAAATACATATAAATTTAATAACACAATACTATTTTGAAGGCTACGAGCTATCAAAGATGTATATTCTTTAAGACTTTCTCATTATTTATTATATTATTAGATTTTATTCACTTTCTTATTTTATATCAATAATTACATATACATAGAATGGTAACGTAAGAAGAAATATCACTCCTCGTAACTTTACAGGGAGTGTGGTCGTAGAGAAAAATGTTTCATACAAAAGTTTTTTTATTTCGAGGAGGACATAAGATGGTGTCATTGGGTTGATTGACCTTGGATAGTCGTTTGGAGATCACATGAAGGTCACCTTCAATTTCTAAAATAAAAATCCCTATTTTTCAATACATATTCTTGTGGCTTATTTCGAGAACTTTTCTCTCAAAACATATAATAAAATATCTTTTTATTAAATACTTTTAGTAGTGATATAAGGCCGGTTCTAACCTATGGGGCTCCGAGGGGGGGTGCGGGGCGCGGGGGTATCACGAGGCACGGGGGCTGACGTCATGCGGGGCGGGGGGGATCTCGGTGGCGCGGGGCTGACGTCACACGAGTGGAGGGGATGTTTCGACAAAGAAGGGGGAGTTTTCAGAGTGCAATATTTGTAGATGGTATCTTTACGACTTTTTATGAGGGATCTTAGACATTTTCCCAAAAAGATATAGAACAAGCACCGATGTCCGGCTGCTCAAACTTGTCAACGGAGCGTTCTAGAGTCCATTAAAACTATGTTTTTTTTCATTTTATGTCCATAAAATCATTAGGATATTATGGAAAGGAATGATGATTTTAGGGCCGACGCTGCGACGAACATGTCGAAATGTTATTTATAGGTGTAAATGTAAAAGCGTTGACGTTCGGCAGCTTTGTACCCTCGCGGAAAATCTCCCATAAAACGGCAGCGAAACATCTTCCTTAATATTTTTTAAGGAAGAATTGCAACGTTCGGCTGCTTGTGTCCTTACTCCTCTATCCATAAAACCGATATCTCGGGAAACTATCTTTTGAGATACGCCAAATGTTAGAAAAGGAAACAGAATTAGGTGAAATATATATAAGGAGGATGAGAGCGCGTCAAACCATAGTACGATTTGAAAGCGCATAGATGCAGCAGTGAAAAAAAAAGTTTAGTGGCTACTTTTCTTGTGTCAGAAGTGTCAGTAGCATAATAGTGAATAAAAGAAATAATGGAAAACATCGAGCAGAACGAACGCGACCTGTTGGAGCGGTCCCGCCAAGTCACCACCTTGGGTGAATATTTTGCATGGGCGCTGCACTGCGAGGAATTGATCAAACAGCTTGAAGAACGCAGCCGTGTCAAGCGTCCGCGACTCTCGATTGGATATAGACAATCTTTGGTTGCTAGAATCGCGCAACTCGAGGGTGCAAAAACTCGATTGCAGAAACAGTTTATATCCAGTGGTGGTGAATGCAGTGATGACAATAACGCGGAAAGACTCGTTTGGCGAGAGATTGATACGGCGTTCGAGAGCCGCATCTTAACCGGTGCGGTAATAAACAATAATTACATTGAACCTCGTCAATTTCTCGAAGATGCCAAAGACATTGTGATCGAACACATGCAGAAAGTGATGCAAAAACACATTAATGTAAAAGTGAACACCGTGTTTAATGGCGAGTTTCAGGTGATAAACGCGCCAACAAAAGTGTCAATACAAAAAACTATGAACTCTTTCGCACGTCCGATTTACACGAGTGGTACGAGCGCCGCGTTATCGAGCCCACGCTAGCATCGCTAGAAGAGTTTCAAGAACGTGATAGTGGTTGGGCGTTGTCACAAATAATTAACTTGACTATAAATATAAACAAGTATAATTCAATGCGCGCAGGTTATCTAAACTTGCCGCAAGAAATTGTGACAAAGAGAGCGGTGGTGAACGTGCGATCAACGGACAATGCATGTTTCGCATGGTCAGTGGTGGCCGCTCTGCATCCAGTTGCAAAATGAGAGAACATCGTCATATCCTCATTACACGACAGTGCTAAATTTACAAAGCATTGAGTTTCCAGTAACCATAAATCAAATTAAAAAGTTTGAACTAGTAAATAATATCTCCATCAATGTATATAGTATTGAGAATGACATCGTTCCGATTCGTCTTTCGGAGCAAAAGAAAAACAAGCATGTCAACTTGCTGTGTGTGCAAGACAGCAACAGCGTCGGACATTTCGCGTGGATCAAGAATCTATCCCGGCTTGTCAGCATGCAACTGAGCAAACATGATCACAAGAAATATATCTGCGATTGGTATGTATATTTATTGCAAATTATATATTAAAATATAAAAAAATATAAAAAATAAAATTATTAAAATATAAAAAATTGTAAATAAAATTGTAATTTCTTTTCTTTCACAGATGCTTGCACTATTTCGGATCGGAGGACAAGTTGCAGTCACATACAGTAGACTGCGGAAAGATAAACGATTGTGTTATCCGATTACCAAGCGATAAAGACAAGTGGCTCGACTTCGACAACTACAACAGAAAGGAGCGACTTCCGTTTGTAGTGTACGCCGACTTGGAATGTGTTTTGGCAAAGACTGAAGAAGCGACAAATTATCAACATCACAAGGAATTCAGCATCGCTTATTATATTATATTGTTCGTACAACAACACGTTATCCGCGTATAATTCTCGTAGCGTCGATTGCGTTTCATGGTTCGCCGAAGAACTTAAAAATTTAGCGTTATGTATAAAGACTATTTTAACGACGAATGTTCCCATGGTAAATTTAACATCGGACGAGTGGAAAAAATTTCACAGCGCAACGCATTGTCATATATGCGAAAAACCATTTGTACAAGACGATACACGCGTACGCGATCATTGTCATCTGACTGGACGATACAGAGGTCTCGCACACTCAAATTGCAATCTAAATTATAAAGAATCTTTTTGTATTCCAATAGTTTTTCACAATTTATCCGGTTACGACGTGCATTTCATTATCGAGGATATAGCTACAGCGTTTGAAGGGAGCATTGAATTACTTCCGATAACTAAAGAAAAATATATTTCATTTACAAAAACTGTTAAATTGACACAAGACAATTCGAAAAATCATATAAAATTACGTTTTATCGATTCATATAAATTTCTGGCAACAAGTCTTGATAAATTAGCATCTTTTTTGAATAAAGAGAAACTAAAAATTTTACAATCGGAATTTCAAAATTTACCGACAGAAAATTTCAATATATTAACACGGAAGGGTGTCTTTCCATACGAATATATAGATTGTATCGACAAATTGCAAGATATATGTTTACCGCCGCGCGAATCATTTTACAGTTCTTTGACCGGTGGCCCAATATCCGAGAGATTACGCGCACGCCGAGAACGTCTGGAACCGATTCTCCCTTCGAACGCTAGGCGAATATAGTGATCTATATTTAAAAATTGATGTCATGTTATTAGCAGATATTTTTGAAAATTTCCGCGATAGTTGTATTAAAGGTTATGGGCTTGACCCTGCGTATTATACTCTTTCCGGGTATACATGGGATGCCATGTTAAAACATACAAATATAACATTCGAATTGCTTACAGACATTGATATGGTCATGTTTATCGAACGGGGTATACGCGGTGGTTTAAGTCAATGTTCCAATAGATACACCCATACTAATAACAAGTACATGCAATCGTATGATCCGTCGAAATCATCATCATATTTAATGTATTTAGATGTAAATAATTTGTATGGATGGGCAATGTGTCAACCGTTGCCTTACGCCGATTTTCGATGGGTCGATGACATATTTAATTTTGACATATCATCTATCACGCTCGATTCGCCTATAGGCTATATCCTCGAAGTAGATTTAGAATATCCGCAACATCTTCACGACATGCACACTGACCTACCGTTTTGCCCAACACGCGATAAACCACCCGGTAAGCGGGAAGATAAGTTACTCGCAACGCTTTACGATAAGAAGCGTTATGTGATACACTACTACAACCTGCAGCAGTGCACGTGTCACGGTCTTCGTATCGTAAAGATACATCGCGTATTACAATTCACTCAATCCACATGGCGGTTACATTGAACTTAACACACAATTTAGAACTCAAGCGAAAAATAATTTTGAAAAAAATTTATATAAATTGATGAATAATGCAATATTTGGCAAAACGATGGAAAATGTGCGTAATCGTGTCGATGTAAAATTATTGACAAAGTGGGACGGACGATACAGAGCAGAGGCAATGATAGCGAAACCAAATTTTCATAGTAGAAGCGTCTTTTCGGAAAATTTAATTGCTGTAGAATTACGTAAACTTGAGGTGAAATTTTATAAACCAATCTATGTCGGCATGTGCATACTCGACATCTCTAAAACGTGTTTGTATGAATTTCATCACGAGTACATGTCACCGCTCTATCGTGACAGATGCCGGGTAATGTACACCGACACAGATAGTTTAATATACCATATTAAATGCGAAGACGTGTATGAAAATATGAAACGCGATATCGCTAGATTCGATACGAGCGATTATCCAATTGACAACGCGTATGGTATATCGCTTGTGAATAAAAAGGTACCAGGTCTAATGAAAGATGAAAATACGATAATGACTGAATTTGTAGGACTTAGAGCAAAAATGTACGTTTTGCGAGTGGATGGTAAGAAAGATACAAAAAGTTTAAAGGTGTCAAGAGTAACGTTGTCGCGAGAACGATAACATTTGATGATTACACGCGGTGTTTGAATGAAGAGATTGAAATGACACGTAGTCAATCATGTATAAGATCGAAATTGCATGAAGTATACATCATTCGCGAGACGAAAATTGCTCTAAGTCCGTACGATGACAAGCGGTATATCATACCTGATTCGACCGACACATTACCATGGGGACATTACCAGATACCCTTATAAAATATAACGTAATATAATGTATGTGCGATATAATGTTATGTAACATATGTATATCATATATTGAAACGGAAAGGATGTATTAATAAAGATCTTATATATTTTTATATTTCAAATACTTTCATATGTTGTACACATTATATATTTTTTAATTTTTGAGTAATTAATAAATACAGTTTGTATGAATTAAATTGTATTATCCTTATGTATCCACGAGTTGTGCGAATCGTCAAATCCCATCCATTTTACGTAAACCTCGTCACTCCTCCTGCGCAGTACTTTCTCCACGAGATATACGTCCGGATAATTCGCGCTATGCAACTCGTGCTCGTAAAACGCTCCAGCGACAGATGTTTTGCGATAGTCCTCGAGTAGATAAGTTACGGGATTAGTACGCTGCACTTTAACAATTTTAAACACTTCCGTTGTCCAATTTGGTGTGTAACCTTTCTCAAAAAGTTTCTTATACTTGCTAACGCGTATCGGGTCACCTACTTTGAACTTTCCCGGAGCGGCAATCTTTATGTTACTATATACCGTTTTTAAAAGTTTATCAGCGATCGCGGGGGTGACGTCGGCGAGTCGCATGCCGATCGTTCGATGCTTGTGCGCGTTGTAATCCGATACGAGTTCCGACAACGCGTCGATCCACTTGTAAGTTCCGTTCAGCATAAACATCTTCCACATGTCGTTCTTCAGCGTGCGATTGAATCGCTCGACGACCGATGCCTTCAATACCGAATATGTAGAATAGTGATTGATGTTATGTTTCCGTATAAACCGTTGCACGTCGGCGTTATAAAATTCTTTTCCCATATCGGTTTGCATGTTTCTCGGGCATCTCTTGCTATCTCGAATTATCTCGGCGATAGCGTCTCGCTTCCACCTTTACTCTTGAGTGGAATGACCCACGCATGCTTGCTCAACACATCGATGGCGGTGAGTATGTAGTGGTAACCTCTGTTGAAACGAGAGTACTGACGCATTTCGACGATGTCAGCTTGCCACAGGTCATCGTATCCCCACACTATGACGTGTCTTCGGGGAAAATTTTTCCTTGCCGGCGCGTGCTGTTAGTTCACCAACTGCCGTTTCTCCAAACTATGTTGTTTCTTCGCTTCGTCGGTTTTTCTCGATCGCCGTTTGTCGTTCGTTTTATGATTCATTTTCGTTTGTCGTTCTTCAATAGCCGTTCTTGAGCCATTCCTGACCCGTTCATAGCCGTTCTTGACCCGTTCTTGAGCCGTTCATAGCCGTTCCTGACCCGTTCTTGAGCTGTTCGTAGCCGTTCCTGACACGTTCCTGAGCCGTTCCTGACCCGTTCTTGAGCCGTTCGTAGTCGTTCTTGAGCCGTTCTTGAGCCGTTCTTGAGCCGTTCTTGCGTTGTTTACTTCCGTTCTTGACCCATTCGAAAATCGTTCTTGATTCGTTCACTGCTTTGTTCACAGTCGTTTCTAACCTGTTCGTACCCTTTCCTGACCCGTTCGCAGCCGTTACTGACCCGTTCGCAGCCCTGCTTGAGTTGTTTGTAGCCTTGCATGTAGCCGTTAATGACTTGTTCATAGCCTCGTTCGCAGCCCTGCTTGAGTTGTTGGTAGTCTCGTTCGCTGTTGCTAGGCCGTTCATAGCCTCGTTCGCAGCTCTGCTTGAGTTGTTGGTAGCCTCATTCGCAGCTGTTGCTAGGCCGTTCACTACCATTGCCACTCATTGTAGTTAGATAGTATTAATAATAACTGTAGACGACCCAACTGGCTTAATTGATTTTTATTAATTAGATGTCATAAAGAAATACAGACTACGTTTTGACCTTTGGTTCAGGTCCTTATCAAGTCTAAAATTAATAATACAAATATATCAAAAGGAAAGAAAATCATTTTATGGATGCATAGCGTAAACCAAGTGAAACTAATGATTGTTGTAAAGTAAATCATTTAAAACATACCTTACGTAACATTTAATAAAATTTCAACAAATTAAACTTCTCTATATTCATATAATGTGTCAACTAACGTTTCGTAGAGATGGTAAAGAACGAACTAAGTTAAACAGCCTTTATTATTCTATCATAAATAGGATTTAAATCCTCTGTGTCTTTATGTAGGTTAATCGTGTTGTTATATTTTTTTATATAAAACATTTCGGCTATTTCTCTTTTCCTAGTATGTGTTTCCTGATGTAAAATATTAAAGGTTGTCCATTTAAAGTCATGCAAATATTCATTTCTATGTTTGCTTATAACGTTCTGATTACTACTATTGTCACGTCCGGCCGCTAAACATTTTTCATTTTCTTATGTTTCTCATACAAATAATTCTAAGTCTCCTAGCGCTGTTTGAAAAGCGCGCCAGCGACGGCCATGATGCCTAACTCCGCCTAGTGCCTAAACGTGGCGCTGCGTAGCGCCTAGGAACTTTCCCACCACGGCGAGCGTTCCCACTACGGCAAGCGTCCCCCACCATGGGCCGCCGCAACGCCGAGCCGCCGAAACGAAGGACCTCAGATCAGTCCCAAACTTGTTCAGTTCTAATCGCGACTCTAACCAGAGCAGTTCTACTCCGAACGCTCTCTAACTCTAAATCCTAGTTCAAATTCTAACTCTAATTCTAAATCTAATAATAAGCTCTAACTCTAAGATTTGATTTTTTGTATTAAGTGCGTCTAGTGTTATCTTTAAATAAATTGTGTGTTTTATATTAACAATTCTAATATTTATTTGAAAATACAACCTCATCTTTAACCTCACGCGTTTCTAGTTCTACATCTTATATTTATTCTCAAAATCTCTAAATTCAGTTGTTTCTCCAGCGTGCACGTGTCGTATAATTACTTATTAAATAAACTATTATCGATTGAATTCTAGGCTGCGATTTAGAGAGGACGAACCGCTCATCGTTGCTAAACAATTCATTTCTTCTATTAAATTCTGGAACCTGTAGTGACTGTTTCGAGAGGACAACCCGC
This sequence comes from Prenolepis imparis, assembly GCF_030444845.1. NCBI lineage: Eukaryota > Metazoa > Arthropoda > Insecta > Hymenoptera > Formicidae > Prenolepis > Prenolepis imparis. Next base: position 16,611,922 of record NW_028141165.1, on the reverse strand, counting down.
TCACAGTTATATACCGAAACAATAACCGACAGTGAGGACCGCCGCACGTCGACTTATTGTGAAAGTAACGCAGTCTCCAGAATGTTCTATATGATTTATAATGCCTAATTGTAAGACACGCCGTGCAGGAAGGAAGAATCAGCTTCGTCGAATAGTCGCGCGTTATTACCACCCGGCAAAACCAAACGAATATTCAGCTATTATTGGCACAGATTATTACAACGATCCTGAATACGAGGCATTATTCACCAAACACGTGCTACTAAGAGAGTGGCCCGCGAAATTATCGCAAATCGACATCGAAAAACCTGAGTCCCCGCCAGTCGACATCCCAGAAAACGACCCCCGCAAATCCGGGTACCTCCAACGCAGAGCTGAAACCTTGCACGAGCAATACGAGAAGCCACTCCAAAACATCGTGGAACTGCCACCCACCAACTACAAGCTCGACTAAAAAGTAAGTAAAAGAAATATCTCTCGTCAACTTATGATCCTTCGGTTTCACTTAAAAGTAACAATAACGTTCTACTTTAACTGTAAATGAACAACTTCTTCAACGGGCAAACCAAACTAAAATAGTACGTAGCTACAGAGTCATAAAAGTGAAACTCGGGTCATGATAAAAAAAAGGGTCAGTCATAAAAGTGAAACTCGGGTCCGATAGGAAAAAAGGGTCAGTCATAAAAAAAGACAAAGGAGCGATTTCTCTTTCCAAATTCTTTGGCCGGTTTCGCTTTTCGTGCTAGAGTAAGAGAACGAATATTTTCCAATATTAACACGCTTTAATTGTTTAAACAATATATTACTCATGTGTCCGCGTAGTTTTTCCAACTATATTATTCCACCCTTTGAGGAGGAATACGAGACAATCGAGACTGTCGAGACGATTTATTGTCAACGTGCCACCGGGTACATTCATCTAGGCACGGACGCCGCGTTGTACATACGTTGTTACTTCAAATTAATCACAAGCGAAAAGTCTAATTGGGTAATTTCAGTAAAGCACCTCCTCATAATCGGCGAGTTGCCCACTGGAATAACGTGTTCCGTGTGTAATTTGAACAGATTGACACAAACTCGCGATCCACACCACCATTGTCTCATGTGTCAAATCGCATATCTAAAGTATCTCGACGGAGAAGAAACTCCCTACACGAACAGTGACGGCAATACAGTAGTGACCGTTTTCCACGCGATTAACAATTCGTTCGACAGGTACCCAGAATACCTCTAACTAAACAACGCAAATTCGAGTTTCCTATTCACTCTTGTATCTATCCGTTCTTGACGCGTGACCATACATTCGAATAGCCTCCATCGCGGGCAATCCCCGGAAGTAAATCTCCGAAAAGCGACGTTGTCTTGCGCAATAGTCCGAGTACGTTGTTCGTGAAAATATATTCCGCGAATTATACCCCGCGACTCCGCGCGGACGTAACACTATGCAAATTTATGTTATTCCTATGTTCTTTTATCCGAGTATTTAGGTGTCTTTTAGTTTGTCCAATGTATGTAGCGTCGCAGTCATTGCAGTCGATCTTATATACAATCTCGGTCATATCCGCTTTAGGCAGTTTGTCTTTACTGCGTTTAATTACATTGTCTAGTTTTTTTGGTATAGTGTAAATAACATTTAAGCCTGTTTTCTTAATAGATCTCGCAATAGTATCACTTAAATTTTTTATGTACGGCATTAAAATACAATAAGAAATGTCAAATTCATAATTTTTGTCAGCACCGTTATGAGAGTTTTTTAAAAAACATGTTCTTTTATAGATAAAACGCTCGATGACCGTCATAGAAAAGCAATTATTAGACAAGATTTTTTAAACAATATGTAAGTTCCTATTATGGAAACGATCATCAGATAACAAAATAGCATGATCAACTAAGTTGTTGATGGTGTTCACTTTGTATTTAAACGGATGATTGGAATAATAATTTAAATATCTACCAGAAGAGGTGGGTTTCTGGTACCAATTAGTCAAAAGTTTCCCATCGTTTCTAATAACCATTGTGTCTAGAAAGTTAATCTTGTTATTTGTTTCAATTTCATGTGTAAATTGCAGACGGTGATGATAACTGTTAAATGTAGTCAAAATAGTGTCAATTTCAATACGCGGTACTACAGCAAAAATATCATCAATGTACCTGTAATAAACTGAAATATCAAATTGTAAGGAGCTTAAACAATGTGTCTCAAGATCGTCCATAACCGAATCAGCTAAAATAGGTGAAAGGGGGGATCCCATCGGAGTACCATGTATCTGTTCGTAGAATTGGTCATTGAAACAAAAATTTGTTGACTCTAATATAACTTCAATTGCATATAAAAATTGTGCTAAGCTAAAAGTTGTGTTACATGAAATGTCAGTCCAGCGTTTTTCAATGGATTTTAAAACTAATTCTTTAGGAATGTTTGTGAATAAAGACGTGACATCTGTATTTCTTTATGACATCGAATTAATAAAAATCAATTAAGCCAGTTGGGTCGTCTACAGTTATTATTAATTTTATTCTTCACTGGCGATACAAAAATACTTGATATAGTTAGATAGTAGTTCGATAATCCTTCGTAGCTGTTCGATAATTGTTCGTAGCTGTTCGATAACCCTTCGTAGATGTTCGATAACCGTTCGATAGCCGTTCCTAACCCGTTCACTGCTGCTCATTCAGGTTGATAGCCGTTTCTGAGTTAGCGTTAGCCGCGCGTTGAAGTTCGTTTATCACAATCTGTATTGTCCGCACGTCCTTCTCGAACGAAGTCAGCTTCTCATCTGATTCTTTCTGTTGATTCATCAATCTTTTAACGCAGGATTCCACATACAGTTTGTTGACGGCATCGGTGTCAGCCTCAGGTTGCACTACACGGCGAATCTTCCGCGACCTTGCGTCATAGTCCGTAACGACGCGACACAGAGCGTTTTCGTGCACATAACTTTTCACCCATCTATCCCTAGAACCGCTTGTGACGGTTGCATCATTTCTTGGTTCGAATAATCCAAATTTGTTGATAGGCATTTTTTTCCCCGATACGAGTGACGCCGATCGACTGATTAGATTTGTCGGGACACCATTCAATTTATAATAATGCCTACTTCGCGAAGTTCCTCGATGATCGACAGGATCTCATTGTCGTGAGCGTTATGGCCAGCTCGGCGCGAAGCGTCCAGCAATCGTACCTGATCCACTAGCTCGTTGGGTCATCCCAGTGTATGTAATCGATCTTATTGTCGGTTAGCGCCATCGCGTGAGGCATGAATACTCCCTTTCCAGATTTTTTCTTTTCAATCGATATCAATGGTGCGATTATATATTTGTACTTGTATCCCCTGTTGCTTCGTAATTGGCCTTGTGTGTCATAATTGCGTTTATGCGCGTTCGTCGCCAATAATATGCTCTTGTATTTATGCATATTATCCTCCGTGTAAATGTCATCATCGGGAATTCTCTTGAAAATCAATTCGTATCCTGGTGTACCAATATACCTCACTTTGTCTATAATTATACAGTCATATTTGTCAATGTCGAATCGTTTGTTACCGAGACGCATTTCATCCTTGTCGAAATAGACACCGTACACGTGATCGATTTTCCTTTTTTTGTCGCCACCGAGGAGAGTGCTTATGTACTCTTGTCCCAGTGGTCCCAAGTGCTTTCGCAAAATTTCTGGATCTTCCAGCGTTTGTAATGTGTTTCGAACAAATGTTTCGAGCGTGCTGCCCGAGGTTTCGAAAACATTTTCGTTTGTGAGTGTTTCGGGTATCATAGATTGTATGATTCTCGTTATCGCGAACGGTGTAGAGGTTATCATCGGTTCATCCAGTAAAGCATCCGATGTACGCGGTGTCGATGAGCGATTCGGGTTTGACCGTTTCATCTTTTTCGGTGTCGCATCATCCTTCTCCTCTTCCTCCTCCTCCTCCTCCTTCTCCTTGTAGCGCTTGATGGGTAAGATTTTAATCTTTGCGGTACTTTCCGGCTCGTTTTTCACCGCGATCGAGTTGTCGACAATCTTTTGTAGCGGCTCAATAATAGGTCTAAAATGGGTCTTGACCACGATATCGTCATCGATCTTACCGGTATTTAAAGCGCGATGTTTCTTGCGGATTGATTCACTCGTTTTAGCAATCTCCTTCGCTATCTTTTCACGCTCGCGAATATTATCGCTCTCAGCCATGTTGACAAAGTGTCGAACGCTCGTGTTTCACCTCTCATGACAGAACATCGACAATGACTAATTGTTTTGCGGTATCGCGAACACGTTAAATCCGTTTCTGTATCGGCCGTTCGTAAGCGAGCTATCCTTATCTATCATTAGAAATCCATACTTTTGCTGCCAACAAGTACGACATGAGTAATTCACTGAAATCCCCGTATGACATGTCGGTATTCACGTGATCGTTGTACACATGTTTCAAGTTGGTACCATCCTGTTTAAACAAGATTAGCAGGTTTGCGTTGTCGCGTATAAGATGTTTCGGTATTCTTGCGAATGTTTGATAGAGATAGAAGCAGTCGACGTTCGAGTGGCGTCCCATTGAAAAGTACTCTCTTATCGTATTTTGTTTGTCGCACGCCACGTCATCGAAAACGAAAATCGAGTTTGGACATGCTTCGCTCGGTGGAATGACGTCACTGTTATTGGAGAATTTAAAATAGCCGATTTCATCGATTGACGTCAACAAATTCTCCAGATACCGATATTTTGGCTGTTGCAGCGACTTCGAGTACACGTACACGTTTTCAAAGCGGACGCCGTGCGGGCTTTCTATCAAACTAATCAACACGTTAGTTTTACCGCAATTCGAGGGGCCGCAAACGATCGCGCGTATAGTAGTCGGCAGTATCGTACCGTGTCTACGCATCTCCGCGTTGTCTCCCATCGATCGTAATCTGGCGTCGTAATTCGTCACGCGTATCGCGAAAGGTTGCCGCACGAAATTCATTTTCACACTCCTGACTGGATCGAACGTCTGCCTATTTATAGCTGCGCGGAACCGCGAATTGCTCAGTAACGAAAAAATGTTTGTCTTGCTACAAGTCCTTACGATATTTGTAATTTGAGCGCCGAACAGCTACAATTTGTGTCTAAAACAGTTTTATTGCGAATGTGCGGCAATTACGTCCACTGTGTGTGGGACAAGCTTCCGGAACATATAAAGGCGGATTTGGAGGTTCAAACCTATCGCCGCTGTTTCGAACATTACAATCGACCGTGGCAGCGAACGCACATTGACGGTCCAGCGCCGATGATAAAAGATTGCAGCGAATGTCAACGAAAATAGGTAGAGGCCTATTAAATTACGCGATAAATGCCTTCCGATCGAATTCCATATCCCCGGCAATCAGTTTTGCGGTCCGAGCACGCGACTACAAAAGCGATTAGCTAGAGGTGATCGAGGTATCAACCCATTGGACGCGGCGTGCCGTGAACACGATATAGCGTACTCTCGAAGCAACGATCTCATCGAGAGACACGCGACAGATAGGATACTCGCCAAGAAAGCGCAAACTCGCATCGTTGCGAGAGATTCGACTCTCGGTGAGCCACCGCCACAGCTGTTTGGGCAGCGATGAAAGCCAAGACGAAGTTTGGTATGGGCCTGAAGACGACAAAGACGAAGACGAAGAAAAAGATGGCGAAGAAACGAATACTTCCGGTAGCGAAACGTGGGGGTGTATTGCCGATTCTACCAATGTTGGGCTCGCTATGAAGATGGTGAACGACGGAAAAGCTGCACAACGTCAGTTGCAAGAGATGCTACGTCACAATCGCGCCATGGAAGTTCACGGATTGTACCTCGCTCCATACAAACATGGACGAGGAGTTTCAACGAGAAAAAGGAAAAAAAAAACGTCAAAGAGACGCTAAAAATGCCGCAGGGCGTCACTACCAACATACAATTGCTACAACTGGCAAAACGTATGCACATTCCGTATTTTAGAGGTGTTTTCATGCGTGATTCATAACTGATCGGTGGTATATATCGAAACGAGAGCGGCATCGTAAATTTGGATAACGCTAAAGGATCGGGTACTCATTGGGTAGCGTATGCAAAGAGGGGGGGATCGCGCTATATATTTTGACAGTTTCGGCAATCTTCGACCGCCGAATGAATTGGTGCGATATTTAAATGTGACAAAGATACAATACAATTACACACCTGTTCAAACTTACAATCAAAGCATCTGTGGACAATTGTGCTTACACTTTCTCCGAGCGATCGATGCACGCGAATTTAAAGACTGACATTGCGCTATTTAACTCAGTATTCGTTTAACAGTTTTGTCAACATGTCTATGACATTCACACTGACCGGGAAGAGTAATGTTCTCGCGGTAAACTACTTTCCCGCCGTAGATTTGAGCGACGATGAATACGAGCTAGGTCTAGCGGATTTTGAGACTTATCACACGATATCGAACGTGAATTCCTCGAATAATAAATTTTACTTTGGCTAAGATGACGCGGAAATTACGATTCCCGAGGGAGGTACGAGCTGCAAGCGATACATAAGTTTTTGAAATATGCAATTTTACGAAAACGTCCGCGACACGCTGTTCGTGACGATGATAAAAAACACATTGACAATGGTGACTTTGAAGATGAAGAATATCCGATAGTGCTCCGCGCTAATTACAATACGGTGAGGAACGAGATCAAATGCGCTTACAGAATGAATTTTAGCAAGCCTAACAACATTGGATCGCTGCTGGGGTTCTCGAACCGTATACTGCAGCCGCGAAAATGGTACCAGTCAGACATGCCGATTAATATTATCAACATGAACATTATCCGCGTAGAATGTAATGTGACCGCGGGCGCGTACAGCAACGGCAAACTCGTTCATACGATACATGAATTTTCACCGAGGGTACCACCAGGATATAAGATATCGGAAACACCGGCGCACATCATTTACCTGCCGATCATTGTGCGGAGCATTACGGATTTAACGTTACGCGTTGTCGACCAGGACAGACGATTGCTCGATTTTCGAGGAGAAGAGATCACCATTAGATTGCACGTACGACGACGACAGCGATAACGTACGTGTGCAACGTATGAGATGCTCGTGTTGAACGGATCGAAAGACACGAGAGATAACACAATCTTTACGGAGCCAGCGACAACAACAACATTCGCTAATATCCAATCATCCGGTCGACATTCGCTAATATCCAATCATCCGGTTGCACTAAGAAAAAGAAACTGAACGCATCAAACGTTGCGTTTTTACAATCTTTAGGATTCGCGGTTCGAAACATCTGAACAATGACCGACATCCTCAACATCGGAGACGAGCCAATCTTCGACGATCGTCAAGATCGAGACTCACACGTACAACCCATTCGCTAACACAACATTCGGACACAGTGATGAGATAAGAATACCCATACAACAACAGGATCTGTATACGTTGACGTATGAAAGTTTCCTATACATTGAGGGTGAACTAAAGATAAATAAACCTGCCAAAGGATCTTTTTTTTTCTATCGCTGTGGAAACCTCATGGTACTACTCACCCCCCGGGTAGGGGATGAGGGTTATGTGGGACTCCTTGTACCCCTTGGCCGATCCACGAATGGATCAGTCAGGGGGCCCACGACCTACCGCACTAAAACCACAGCGGGTGTCCTACTCGGGTGTTAGGTAGGGGACGGCGAGGATGCTGGTATCCCATGCCGACTTGCCGCCCCCCCGCCTTTTTTTCCTTCTCGGGGAGAGTCCCTCCACGCATCATGTGGATTGTTCGCAGTTGCGGCGCAGGGCGACACCGACCCCACGCCACGCCCTCCCAAAAAGTTTGGGGGCGGGGTCACGGCTCGAGTATCCCGCTCGAGCCGCCACCCCCCGCCTCCGGAGTGGTGCTCCCTCCCCCTCCCTAAGGGATAGGGGATTCGGGATCCAGCCCCGGAGGTCCTCACCAGGGAGCCCCTCTCAGAAGGAGAAGGACCCTCTCTACGGCGTTTGCGCTCTGCCGCCGGTGCCTCTCGGCTTCCGGTGAGAGGGCGCTCCCGCTGCATCTACGTCTAAGAGGGGGGAGGCCGCGCCCCCCATACGGCCGGGCAGTGCGCGACCACCACAGGCGCGCGACCCCTCCCTCCGGCCTCACCGGTTGCGGCTCCCTCCGCTCCCTTGGGAGTTAGGATTTGGCCGCAACCAGGGAGGTTGCCCATTTGGGGGCGCGACCGCGCCGGCCCCGCCTAGGCGAGACCGACGCACCCGCGCTCCCATTTCTCGTGAGGTCTTAGGGGGGGAGCGCCGGGACTTAAGCGTCCCCCCCCCCCGAGGACTTCATCCCGCGTCCAAAATGGACGCGGGTATATTTGGGACGCACCCCTCCCCCCCGATCCCCGCCACCACGAATGGACAAGCCCATCGATGGCGGGAAAAGAGGGGGCCCGTCCCCATCCTCCGTATCTGTCTCCTCGTCCCTTCCTCTTCTTCTTCCTCTTCTTCCCTCTCGCTCCCTCCCCCTCTCCGCCTCCTCCTTCTGCAGCATTACTGTGCTGCAGAAGGAGGAGAACCCTTTCCACGCATCATCGTTTTCTGTCATTGCCCTCACTACTGAGGGCAATGACAGATCTCCTCCCACTGCCGCCACGAGTTCCTCTCTTTCTTCCGCCCAGGCACCACACTCCTCCAGTGTGTGCTGGGCGGCATCGCACCCGTGGCCGCAGTGCCAGCACTGCGTCGTGCGCTCCTTTCTTATCCGACCCAGGTACTCACCGAAGCATCCATGGCCCGTGAGCACCTGGGTCATATGGTAGGACACCCCACCTTTGGCCCTGTCCAGCCATTCTTTTAGACAGGGCCGTATGGCCCCGACGGTGCGCTGACCCGGCAGCTTCGGATCCATGAGGCTGTCCTTCCACCTTTGGATCAGCGCCCGTCGGGCGTGGACTCTCACCGTACGCCCAATAACGGAGGGCCTCCGGCGTACAGTCGGCGAACACCTCCGCCCGGTCCCCCAAGGTTTGGCAGCAGGCGTTGCAGCGCCATTGCTGCCTTCTCCACCCTGGGGGATATTTGGCGGAAGTGCTCGCGGAATGTCCACTTGCATCGAGGTGGAGGCCCAAGTACTTCATATGGGCCCCCACCTCTATGGTGGTGTCCTGCACTGTGATGCGGGCTTCTGGTGGCGCCCCATGAGAGCCGTCGTGAAGAAAGACGGCCTTAGTTTTCTGGGGCGCCACCTTAAGCCCCATCTGACGAATGAGTCGCACGACGCGGTTCACCGCAAAGTTGGCTCGAGCGATAGCGTCTTTCCACGAGTTCCCCTCAGCCATCACCAGAGTGTCATCGGCATAACACACCGCGTGACAGCCAGGGGGGAGGACAGTCCGAAGAACGACGTCGTATGCCAGGTTCCACATTAGGGGTCCTAACATTGATCCCTGTGGAACCCCGCACGACATACGACGTCTTTGTTCTTCGGCGTTTCTGTCTGTATAGGCCAATTGCCTGTCCCTGAAATAGTCCCTCAAAATCGACACCAGATACGGGGGAACCCTGTGATATTCCAGGCCCCCCCCCGATCCGGTGCCATGGCAGGGTGTTGAAGGCGTTGGAAATGTCCAACGAAACTGCCAACAACACCCCGCCTTTTTCCGCAACGGTCCCCGCAATCGAGCGAACCCGCAGTATCGCGTCCAAGGTGGATCGCCCGACGCGAAAGCCGTATTGCCCATCGCTTAAATTGGGACCATTTCGGGACAAATGGTAGACGAGGCGATCGACGATGATCCTTTCCAGGATCTTACCCGCCTCGTCTATTAGGTAAATTGGCCTATACGCCGAGGGCACATCCCTCGGTTTGCCCTCTTTGGGAAGGAGGACTACATGCGCCTCCTTCCACTCTCGTGGGAATGAGCCCATGCGGAAGCATTCGTTACACAACCTCTGCATGGGTTCTGCCAGACCCCGGTAGGCGAGAGCCCAGACTTTTCCATGTATGCCATCGGGACCTGGAGCTTTTCCGCTCTTGATCTTCCCGATGGCTTTCTCTCCTCCCGTGACCCCCATGGCCGCCTCGTCCCACATCCAGTCCCGCGCCGGAATCGGGTTTGTGTTTCCCTCCTCCAGCGGGAACAGGGTGCTTACGACTTGGCCAATAAATTGGGGGTCTAAAGTTTTCGTTATGGGGGCCACCTCTGAGTTTGTTTAAAACTATGCGGTAAGGGCGGATCCTCGCGGATCCTCGTCCAGGGAGGAGAGCAATTCCTCCCAGGCTCCCGCCTTGGCTTTCCTGATCAGGACGCGCAGGGTATCGTGTCTTTCTTTGTATGCATCCCACGCCTCCTGATAACCTTCGGGGTCTATCCGCTCGAGCCTCTTCCTCCTTTGCACGTTTCTCCTTGCATGGTCGGAGGATCGCCTCGCTTCGGCGATTTCCTCCGACCACCAATATGCTTTTCGGGGAGGCCTATTCTTTACCCTGGGCATAGCTGCATCACAAGCTTCATTTATGATCCTGAGCAGCCACGCCCTTTGTCCTTCTAGGTCCCCCTAATTTCCCCTCCTTGAACCATCAGGGAAGCCTCAATTGCGGCCAGGAACGCGTCCTGGTCCATTTTCTTGACGGCCCATCTGCGAGAGACAGCTTCTCTCAATCGGCGGCGCTCCATCACTTCTCGGGGGAAGGCATTGATGGAGAACTCTATATATCTGTGATCAGAGAGAGTTTCAACCTCCGTCAACACCCTCCACCCATGTAACAACTTTGGGGCAGGGCGGGTCGTCCAAGTAAAATCTACAATTGACTTGCCCTGCCGCCTTACACATGTGGCCTCGTTCCCCCTATTACAGGGGACGAGGCCACACTGCGCCGCCCAATCTAATAGCTCGCGACCCCGCCAATCAATGCGCGGAAAATCCCAAATGCCAGATTTTGCGTTGAAGTCCCCCGCGACCACTATCGGGGCGGGGCGGCGACCCTTCAGCTGTCTCTCTAGGACGTGCAACCTCCCGCGGAAGTCTCCTTTACTGAGACTCGGCGAGATGTATACGCCCACTACGACGACGGGCCCCAATTGGACCATGACGTAACCCTCCCCCGACTGTAAGAACTCCATCGGGGGAGAGTTTGACGCGTTCCTACGGGTAATCGCAGCCAGACCATCCGCGCTACTTGCCCAATTATTTTCAGGCATGCGGTACGGCTCGGCTACGATCCCCAGGCCACAGTTCCTCTCCGCCATATTTTGGGCGAAGAGGTCTTGGGCTTCCCTGGCATGGTTGAGATTAGCCTGTAAAATTTTACAGGCCATCCTCGCCTGCTTTCTCATACTCGGGTCCCGCCACCTCCATGGTGGCGGGATCCTCATCCATTATATTCCTTCGGAGGCACTGTCTTTTAGCGCCTCCTTCCGGGATATTCTCCTCCTCCTCTCTTTTCCCTCCCTTGTCCTTGGAGCCCTTTGTTCTTTGGGCTCCTCTGTCACGACATCGAGATCGATAGGGGGGGGGGAATTTCCTCTTGTTGTTGGAGTTTCTTAACGGGCGATCCCGGCTTTGGGAGAGGGTGGTCCACTGCTTTGTTCAGCGGAACCCCCCTCCTCCCTTTTTGCACCGGTGTGCACGCCTTGCTGCCTGTCCTATGATTTGCAGGCAGCCCTCTGTCTGTGCACACCGGGCACTGGATTTCAGCCTCACAATTTCTGGCTGTATGGCCCTCTTTACCGCAGCGGTAGCATCTACCGCTGCGGTCTGTGTTGTTGGGGCACCGCGCTCGCACATGCCCCCCCTCCAGGCATTTGTAGCACTGGAGGGGCCGCACCTCTAGCAATTCTGCGCGCGCGAGTGCCCATCCAATCTTTACCTGGGCCGTCTTCATAATTTGGTTCGCTGCCATTAAGGGGCAGCGAACCCAAACTATTCCCATTCCACCTGGAGTTTTTCTAATTTCCCCCAGGTGGATCTCCTCCTCTTCACAGTTGCCGGCTGAGGCAACTGCTTCTACGACTTCGGGGGGTTGTATCGATTCATCAAGCCCCCGGAGCCTGAGTTCCGCCATCTTTGTTGGGCGCTGCACCCGGACTCCCTCTTTGCCCGCGATGGGCCTTCTTCATCCCGAGGGCAAACTTATCGGCTTTTTCCTGACTGTTCGCCCCCGGGATTTCAAATATATAGGAGCCCGTTATGCCCCTTTTTATTTTGGCCCCCTCTATGCCCAGGCCCTTTACATCTACTTTTTGACGCGCCTCCCGGAGAGTTTTCTCGTATGTTCCGGGAGGGCACGTCACCGTAACGGCGGCCGTTCTCGATTCCCTTCTCTTCACAAGTGGCCGCTTTTGGTCTGCCGGCTTTAGGGTTGGGTTAGCAGCCTGGTTTTTATTAGGGGCTGTACTTTTAGCTGCCGCCTCTTTTACATCCGCCACTGTTGCCTTGCCCTTTTTGGCCTTTTTAGACACCACTTCCGTCCATGAAGTGGTGTCTTTCTGTGGCTCCTTTCATTTTTGTGGCTTGGGGGTTTGGTTTGTGGGGCCCCTCCACTTTCTTCTCTTGTCTGTTCCCCTTGTTTTTCTTTTGGGGAAGCAGCTTTTCTTTTTCCCCTGTTTCTTTCGTTATCCCTTGTTTGGGGATTCTCTTTGTTGCCGGCCGGGCGGGTGGGTTTAATGTTGTTGCCGGCAGTATTTTTACTGCCTTGTGCACCGTTTCGACCCCCCTAATTATCGGTTTGGCTTTCATTACCCCTTTATTTTCTACTGGGGCCGTTTGTTTGGCCTTTATTGGCAGCACCTTCTGCAACTGCTATTGTTGTTGCAGTGTTTGGTGCTGCTTTGCCTCCCTTTTTTCCTTCAGGGTTTGCCCATAGGTGGGAATCGGGCACCCGAGTCTCTTGTCGAGCTCCCTTACTACTATACCCTCTAGCATGGCAATTAATGCCATTTGTTTTTCCTTCTCCTTATTCTCCTCTTCCTTGCTACCTTGCGGGATAGTATATTCCATGCCTCCTCTGGAGACCTGCAACATTCCCGCTTTGGTAGGGAAACGGTCCCTCTTTTCCTGCGTTGAGGGGGGAGGGGGATTTACTTTATCGAGGGTAGGGAGAGCCCGGAAGACCTCATCCTCCGAGATCTCCATCTCCTCCACCCCCAGTTCCTCCCTTACCCTTCCTGCAGTCCCCGAGATGTTCGGGATCTCCTCACCATGGGGTGAAGGTGAGATCCCCCTCATCTCAATATCCTCCGTTGGAGAGGCTCCCCTGCCGAAAGGCAGAAGAGGAGTTTCTCCAGCATCCTTTAGGGTTGATGGGATCTCCCCACCTTCGGGTGGAAGTGAGGTTCCCTTAACCAACTCCTTTGTCCTTGTTCTTGCGCTTTTATTTTCTGCGCTGAGCGGTCCTTTCACTTTCTCCTCTCTTTCCATCGGATGGAGTGTTTTTGTATTGGCCTTTCTTTTGGTGATGTTACGACCGTCGACTCCACTTGACGTCCACCGTCGCTCGTCACGTAAAATTTTCTTTTTTTCTTTCCGAACCACCGGCAACGCGCACGATTGTCTTATCACTTGAATATAATATTTTCCTTCACCCAACGCGCACCTGCAGCACACAGAATTAATTATCACAGACAATTATCAAACGTAAACACAACGCTGCACGTAAACAGATTTAAAGAGACAGTCAGTGGCGCCCTGTCACTGCACGTATATCAGCGCCGCCGCAATAATGCACAACTGTACGATTCTCTCCTGAGATCTCGAAACTCTCTCTCTCGCGCGGGAAATCCAAAACCGCTCAAGGAACATTTACGTTCCACGTTTCCTTTTTTTTTACAATACTTAAATATATATATATACATATATATTAAGAGAAGCAATTATATTATGTTAAATTAAGATAATTTTAAGTATTATATTATATTTAATACTAACACTAGCATTAAGTCAATTGCAAGATTGAAACCTTAAAATAAAACTTGATAGGTATTAAATTAATTAAACACTAAAGTATAAGTATATATAAAATGAAAATATGTAATAAGCATATATTATTTTAACAAACAGTCTTGCAATAGTAATATTATTATTAAATATAGATATAAGTATTATAAGCATCAAAAGGGCTATATAATTATATATACACATATGTAATTATTAATTCTATATTATATTTTACCGAATACACTCGCGTACATACACACTCATATGAAAAGGGCACACATACGTATATATGTATATACATATATATATATATATATATTTTCCCTATTAAATTCTATAATAATAATTACATATATATATATATATATATCTTTTCGCAACTATATGAAAACAAGGGCACTTAAAATAACAACACCAAAACACAGGAACATTTGAAATCTACGTATTCTTTATTTACTCAATATAAAAACACCTATTGTTTGACAAATACAAATATTAAAAGAACATACATTATAAAAACAGCGATAATAACATCACGATTAAAAATAGATATACAAATGTTGCTGTGCAAATATAATACAACGGTTATTATATTCAAACTCTCTCGCGAGACCCTATCATTCGGAGACACGTGGAATTATTGTAACCGCCTGTTTCCGTAATCTGGGGGTAGCCCAGAGGTATATATACGCCGCTCGCAAGAGATGAAAATCCATTATAGTAAATCAGTCATTATAGTCAATATATCATTATTATTCAGAAGCATTATAAATCTTTAAGATACAGATAGATCAGAACAAATCATAATTATATATACAATATACATTCACTTCGCATCTACTTAATATTCTAACACTTGTATTAGGGTGTATAAAATAAATATTCATTATTCTTAACTACCTTACAAATTTATTCTACAAGTAACTTGCTGGAAACCTACAATCTATAGTAAGTATTAATCAAACTTATTATTATAATTATTCTCGAGCGCTACCTAACCATCTCTTAACTAACTACATTATAAATTAATTCATTATAATTAATTAACGCAACTCTTTAACTATAAAATAACCAAAGTATCGCGATGGTACTAACAACTGTTTCACGATTCAAAAATAATATTTATTTAACTCGACACACAGTTTCACTACTTTTCGTCTTCTCTCCATAATCTTCTTCATCGACCGCATAGTAGTAAAACTACGATCCCCCCTTGGCACAGGTTTTCGAATCTGTAAAATAACCACAAGCTCAGATTGATATATAAGGAAAATAATTATTATTTAAGGAATTATACTTATCTAATTATAATTCTGTCTTCTATCAAAAATTCATTCGTTTACCGCGCGCCTCTCACAGGGCGTCGCACCGCTCCTATCCATTAGAGCGCCTCCGACAGGGCGAGCGATCCTCGATAACTCTTCCTGCTCTTTACCCAATTCTCGGGGAGCGCCTCTACAAGGGTGAACCTCTGCCTATAGCCTCAAGGTCACGCCTCTCTCAGGGCGATAACCGGTTCCTTCTCTACCTGTAAATTAATAAAAGACAGAATTAGTTCATCTTATGGAAGAATAAATAAATTATTAATAAATAAAATCAACTTAAGCAGTCTAGATAAAGTAACTGAGGAAATAATTAATGTAACGCGCAAACATTCAAGAACTCCAAAATAACGTTAATAACCACCATTATTTAACTAACAACAGGATATTAACAAATTACATAAATGAAATGGAATTTATTGATACTAACACGTTAATTAATTGTTTACTAGCAATATGGGACGCGGAAGAAGATCCGGCCGTTCTCATCTCATAAAAAGGCTAACACGCGCGTTATACTATACTGGGGATTTTTCCTGTATATGCCAGACTCGTCCATTATCCGAAATACAACTTTTAGTCGACCATCTAGGCAATCTCAAAGAACGGGCCGACGACTCGGAACTGGAAATATTGTTTGAATCCCTGGGACGAAAACGTCCTAGAGTTAAAAACGTCATTATTCTCCCGCGGACTTTCCGCGTTATAATTAAGCCACCCAGGGAACCGGAAGTTATAACCCTGGAATAAAATAAACATATATATATATATATATTACTGAACATCGAGTTAACATTATTTATTATCTCAAACAATAATATAGTATTTAAGATTCACTACTTACATTTCCTTCCTTACGCACACATACGTAAGCATACATGTTTATGTCGTCCTGCAGCGTCGCGTTCTCTTCATAAGTCCTGACCACGCGTGTTTTACCGCTCGGCCCGCGAGCCAGGCCTTCCATTGCGTACCTTCATAGGTCACGCCAGAACGCATCAAAATCTCCCTCCAGGATGTAACAGTGAGTTGTTCCAACTTCTGCGTGAGTTGTTGCTTTTCCCACATTAATTGGTGAATTTGTTGGCGCAACTCTTCCAATTGCCTTTCCATGGGTACCTCTTTTGGATTCTGGGACGAAAACGTCCTAGAGTTAAAAACGTCATTATTCTCCCGCGGACTTATAGCCAGCGTCGTGGCCGCGGCACACATATCCGCGGCCGCCTCTTTAGCTTGTTTAATATAAGCGCCCTTCATCTGTTTGGACCAGACAGCTACCTTGTATATGTCCAGTGTTCTCTCTGATGCCACAGCCTCCAGGTCTTGGATAGACGTTTCTTGATATTCCTCCCCCTTTTCCCGTATCATTTTGAGGAACTCTGCGTATGACCTTCCTTGAGTAGGCTTATATCGGGGATCCAGTACCTCCTTTTCGCAGCGTGCTTCCTCCTCTTTTTCTTCCCTGGCCTTTCTTTCCTTTAGTTTCCGGTATTCCCCGGTTTCTTCTGGACGGCCAGGTCCTCTATTTGGTTCTATCAGAGGCAGAGGTAGTTCCTTCTCCTCCTCTTCCTTTCCCTCTTGATTCTGCCCTCGCTGCATATGTGATTTTATGCCAAGGGCAGGGAAGCCTTTGTTATAGGGAACAGTCCCTGTGACAGGCCTCTCTCGTGTGCCTTCCCCTTCGCTATGTTGGCTAACCGTGTCCATCTCGGTGTCCGCCTCTTCTTCTTCCTCGGGTTCTTTCAGCCCTCTCTTCTTGGAGATGATTATTTCCCTCTCCTTTGCCCGAGTCATTACCCTTGTCCGGCGTCTTTGCGCGGCTTCCTTCCTCAGGCTTCCTTTAGTCGACACCTTTGAGCAGGCTGAGGCTGAGGAGACTCTCCTCTGACGCTACTCTGCTCAGACATATTGAGAACTCTTTGAGTTCTACTTGTCGACCTCCCTTCCAAAGATACTCCTCTTCCTCTACAGAGGTATGGGAGTCTTTCCTTCCCTGGACCTTTGGTCCTTCGCACTCCTTTCCTCCATCCGTTGCGTTTAGTTTTGTGTTGGATCTCATTTCTTTTCTTCCCACTGTCCCGCTGCGACTCCGTCCCCCAGGGTATACTCCCACCGGCCAAGGGGTGCCCCGAAACATGACCGGCCACACCCCAAGGCCGGGCCCCAAGTTCCTCCGGGGAGGGGACATACGTCATTGGCCGGGGGGATACCGCACCCCGGCCTGACCCCGAGCCCCTTACTCCCCCATGAGGTTTCAGGGGACCCCCGCCTCCGACAACGGGGTTACCGCAGCGGGTGGCCCCACTGACGCTTCGGACAGGGTCGCCGCTCCCCGGCCCTGCCCTACATGCCGTGGCGACCAGCCGTCCCCCCACCGGTAATCACGTCCGGTGGAAGGGACCACACCTTCTCCTGACCGATCGGTTCGGAAGGGGAAACGGTCCCGACCGGCCAGGAGTACGAACTCTCGCCGCCGGGCCCCGCCTCGGAAATGTCCGAGCGGCCCCAGCGGCAGACCCGCGTGGCACCCTCCGGGCGATGCCCCTTGGGTAACCCCTCCGGGTAAAGCCCCTCGGGTAACCACGCGTGGCCTACTCCGCCGTCCCGGCCCGAGCTCAGAAAATGTCCGAGTGGGGAACGGGAGCCCCAGGGACGCTGGGACGGGGACCCAGGCTACCCAGTCTGGAGACCCTCAACCAGCACCCTGGGGCTCTACTCTCGTCGCCGGGCCCCGCCTCGGAAACGTCGGAGCGGCCCCGGCGACTGACCGCCGTGACTCCCTCCGGGCAAGGCCCCTCGGGTAGTCACGGCTGGTCCCCTCCCCCTGCGGCCCCCGCCGCACAAAAGCCCCACCCCGAGACCCCGGGGGGAATATCCCCGGGAATAACCCCAGAAAATATTCCCCCCCCAGAGACACGGAATAGTACCCCGGCGGCCGAGGCCGCAGACTGCATGGCGGGAGGGCAAGCGCCGAAGCGCCGTGCAATGCCCTCTCTTAACGGTGCCATGCCACCGGGCGTTTGAATTCCGGGTCGCCATCCCTTACCACCTACGAGCCAAGACTCTGACGAGTCAAGGCTCTAACGGGGAAGTGGGCCCCGTCCCCCAAGACTGTGAAAAGATTCCCAGGAGGAACCCCCAGAAACCAGGGGGCGAGTGCACCTCATCACATGAGGTACGGATCACTCTTAGCACCCTTCGCAGGGCTATCCCCTTGCGAAGGGTGAGCCCTCCCACCACGCCAAGGTGATGGTCCACGGGGGGAAGCCGAAGGATCTGCTGTGATACTGGGAAATAATTATGTCGCATTCATGTTTGATGAGATTCGATACGAACTCAATGGCGTGGAGATTGATCGCAACAGAAACGTGGGAATAACAAGTATGCTCAAAAACTATGTAACGATATCATCCGATAGAAGCGTGATTATAAGAAACGCCGGCTGGATTGATCCGACTACTGCGAATGGAAACTTCAATTTTTGCGTACCGCTCTACATGTTATTGGGATTTTGCGAGGATTACAGACGAGTAGTAATTAACGCTCGTCATGAGTTAATCTTAATACGATCGCGCAACGACAACAATTGTCTGGTTGGAGATTCGACGCTGGAGCCTGTGATCAACATATTCAAGATACAATGGCGAATGCCACATGTGTTGTTGAGCGAGATTAAGAAGCTGTCGATACTGCGCGCTCTGGACATTACTTCAGCATGGGTTTTCGCTCGTGGGATCTGTATGAGTATCCGCTATTGCAGCGTACAACCAAGCATTCATGGGCCATTAAGACTCAGCTGGAGAAGCCACGATATGTTATCTTCGCTCTGCAGACAGGTTGGAAAAATCGGAAACATCATGTCTGAGGATATGAGTCGATTCGACGATTGCAAGATGACCAATGTGAAACTCTATCTGAACTCGGAATGTTATCCGTACGACGATATGAATCTGGATTTCAATAAAAACAGATGGTCGATTCTGTACGATACGTATGCGCGTTTCTGCAAGAACTATTATGGATACGAGTATCTCGAGCCGAGTCTCACCGTCTTAATGTTTCTACGTAACGGTCCGTTCGTAATCATCGATTGTTCTCGACAAAACGAATCGGTCAAGAGCGCAACCGTGGATGTGAGATTGGAATTCGAGTGTAAGGAGAATGTGCCGATGAATACCACTGAGTACTGTCTCACCATACACGATCGCGTGATCCAGTACAACCCGTTGACCAACGTTGTGCGCAAAATCACCTAAACGCACCAACAATTTAGAGAGAGGGGAAGCATAGCAGAATATAAATCAAAGTGTTATGAGATGGTTGTCATTCTTCTTTTTAACTGATGCATCAAAGAGAGAGATCTCGTCATGTCCGTACCAACGTTTGTGGATCTACAGGTTTATCCTCAATAAACAATTCATTGCAAAGGAAGCGGCAATCCTGAGAAGAGGATTTATTTTATCACATAATTTTTTCGCATGTCCTGTACCATGGGGTGTGCTCATAAAATCGGAGACACCAAGCCTCATGGTTGACTCAAAATCATCATGGATTACAATGGAAAGATAGAAACGTTCCATATAGCATGGCTCAGCGTTTGATTACAACAGCTATCGTTGGTGGACCACATGAAGAAGAAGAAGAAGAATCCTTTCTCGTATATGTAAAAGGACTTGAAAAGCGAGAATGGTTAGCCGATATATTGGATGATGTGGGAAACGGTTTCATTATTGAGACCTTGGATGCTGATTACGATGATATCGAGTCTCTAAATGATCTAGATGTTAAAAGCACTATGCGATGTGGAAAACATGTTAAGAATTGCGCATTACAAAATGTATTCAAAATATTTAACTGGTGGTCGCAACGCCAGAAAGAATTGCAAGATTTGGAAAAATAAAATATTTAAACATTAATATGTTTTATTTCTTATTCCCCTCCTCATTCCTTTCCTCGCGAGTCGTTTAAGAATTCTTTTTTTCCGAGGACCGTCTCTCCCTTCTCCTAAATTTCAGAGCGCCAATAGTATTCTATAATCTCCCACCACATTTACCCCACTACTTTGAAAAATAAGTGTCACGTATATTCTTAATTTTATACGATCAATGTTGCGTTAACCGTTCGTGCTGGTGGTTCACTTTTAAAATCTGGAAATATGTACTACGCTGAAAGAAGTAGTGGCTCCGGCAGACGTGTGAATAATTACGTACCGAGTCGTGATGACACTCCATCGTTTGAGAATAAATATGACGAGTAAGTTTTGTTTAACTTCTTTCTATCTTTATGTTTTTTTTTACAAATTGTATTATTTTTAAACTAATTTCATTTTTACAGCATTTTGTTGGAGCGTCGTGCGGTTCGTATACTAGGCAGACGATACGCATTGACAGCTACGGAATTTAAATTCCTCGAAATTGATATCAACGTGGGTCCACCGAGTTACGTGGAGATCGTTATAGGAGATCATCGAGGAAAGGAACTGATACTATCTCTCGAAGCGTGGAAGGGACTCTACGAGCAACGTCACAATATTCAGAATCTGCTTCGAAACGACTCTAAAGATGCCTACAGTTTTATAAGCGTTGGACCGCTAACAGTGCGAGTTCGTACAATTAAGGATGCCAAGTTAATAAGTCTTGAATCTTCAAATGTATGCATGATGATGATCTAATCGACGTTACACCGTATGTTCGATCTCGATCTATGCATTGATGTAACTTTTGACCGATTGGTTAAAATTACCGATACAGTCGATATCAAGTTTACACAATTTTCAAATATCGCGTCCAATGTAACGAATCCTAAAGAAGTATCAAATGTAATACGCGCTAGCGACGCCTTCAACAAGCATCAGCTCATCGATTGCGAGCTGGCAGCTTTAGTTTTTAGTCCATAATATGTAAGAAAAAAAAATATTTAAAAGAAGAATAAAGAGTTTTTAAGTCTAAATTATGATGTAATTTCTTTGCATGCATTTCCATTCTCCATCTTTCTCCCACCCGTATGCAGTCCCAGCTCTCATACGTAGCTCGTTGCATGGTCCTTGCGGGGGATGACGTCATGCGGGGAAGGGGGAACGCGACGCTAGGGACCATGAGAGAGGTAGCGCGAGAGAAGATAGAGATAGCGCGAGGCGAACGTGAAGGAGAGAGATGTTGCAGCGAGGTATATGAAAGAGAGATATCGCGAGGTTAGGGACTGCGAGAGAGGTAGCGCTTAGGAGAGCGTGAGGTGTTCGCAAGAGAGAATTTTTTCTATTAATAATAATTTTTATTCATAAAATGTGTGTGTGTGTGTGCGTGTGAGTGTGAATTTAAAATTTAAAATATAAAAATATAATAGCACAAATAAATTTTCGAATAAAAACCGGTTAGAGATTAAAAAACTTCCGAATTATATTCCTCCGAAATCGATCCATTATCAATTTTTGAAAAAGGCAAATTTGAGCACAAAAAAATTTTGTCGCGACAATCCTGGTATTATTTTTACTAAATCCGATAAGGGTAATGTAACGGTAGCGATGAGCAAAGTTCAGTACATCGAAAAAATGTCTATTTTACTAAATGATTCGGATACATATTCCATAATTGAGAGAGATCCCACGAGAAAGTTAATTCGGGATTTGCATGGTTTACTTTCGGGATGGAAGACGAGAGGTTATATCACTGAAAAAATGTATAAGCGCTTGAATTACACAGATGGCACACTCCCAAGAGCCTATGGGTTGCCAAAGATACATAAACCGGACTGCCCACTGCGAATCATTGTGTCATCTGTGAATAGTCCTTTATACCAATTAGCTAAATTTCTGCATAATATTTTACATGAGACGGTCCCAATGTCTGTTAGCAACCCGATTAATAGTTTTAATTTTGTCAAAAAATTCTCGGGTTTGCATATCCCCAATGAGTACATTTTAATCTCACTTGATGTTGTTTCGATGTTTACGAACATTCCAGTAGATTTAGCTATTGATAGTGTCTCACTTAATTGGGAATTCATAGAAAAAAGTGATCTACCATACACTGAATTTATAGAGGCAGTCCGGTTCGTCCTTAATTCTACGTACTTTAATTTCAATGGAAAGTTCTATAAACAGACATTTGGCACACCCATGGGTTCTCCGTTATCACCCATCATTGCGGATCTTACGCTGCCTGATCTTGAGATGAAAGCGATTGCGGCTCTATTGATTTGCCCTCCATTTTATGTACGTTATGTGGATGATATTGCGTTGGCGGCCCCCTCCTCCATAGTTAATACAATTTTAGATACTTTTAACTCGTTCCATCCTAGACTACAATTCACTATGGAGGAGGGAGTGTATAATAGTTTAAATTTTCTGGATCTTACCATCCTGATTAACAACAATAAGATGGAATTTAATTGGTACCATAAACCTACGTTCTCGGGGAGATTTTTAAATTTTGAATCGCAGCATCCACTTTCTCAGAAAAAAGGCACAATTATCAGTTTGGTAGATAGAGCATTGCAGTTGTCTCATCCGAGATTTCATCAGAAAAATCTTGAGTTGCTTATCAATATTCTTTTAAATAATGGATATTCTTTGAATTTGATTTTTAATGTTACTAACGATAGACTTAAAAAATTGCAATTTAAATTTCATGACAATCAATCAAAAAGAAAAAACGCAGATATTGATAACAGTAACTCTTATTTTTGCATTCCATACATTAACGGCATATCTGATCAATTTAAAACTGTTTTGAAAAACCATGACATTAAACTAGCGTTTTCTAACATGAATAATTTAAGAAAATACATAAAGGTTCACAAAGACATTTTAGAAAAAGAATTGCACAATAACGTAGTATATAGAATCTCTTGTAATGCTTGTGATTCTACTTATGTTGGTCAGACCTGCCGGTTATTAAAAACTAGAATTAGTGAACATCGTCTACATATTAATCGTAATACAAATCAACGTTCTGTCATTACGGACCACCGATATACTGGTCATAATTTTAATTGAAATGACATTGGCATCTTGGATGAAGAACCTAATTTAGGAAAGTGATTGATATCGGAAATGATATTTATCAGACGTCAAAATAATGGTTCAAACTTACAGAATGATACTGATCAACTCGCAAATATTTATTTACCAATGATTGACAACATGAAAAAAATGTAACCAATATATTAGTATGACTTTGCGTGTATCAATGTTATTTACCTTTTATGTTTAGTAGTTTCGCTTATCCATGTTAATAAAAATATTCTTAGTCGTTAACAAACGTCGACAAGCATGATAAGCTTGTCTCAATACTGATAATACATCGTCTTTGTCAACTGCGTTTGTGAGTATTGAATTATACGTTGTTCTTTTCTAAAACTGTATCAATCAAATAACTATATTTGTCAACCTTTAGTGTACTGAAGATGGTCCAATTCCTAGGACCGAAACGTTTAAAATAAAAAAGAAAATTTCACTATTAGAAATGTTTATAAAGCACCTTCCATCCGGCACTGGTTCTTATTTGCCCAGAATTACTTAGGATTTATAATATTTTATCGAGAACCTTATATTATCTTATTTAAATAAAAATATAAAATATGAAAAGAAAAATATATATATTCAAAAATAAAAAAAAGTATATAAAATTAAAAATATGAAATTTAAGTGGCTGGATAATGGTGGGGCGGCCGAATGCGAATGATGTGGCGGTGACTGCGGTGGCGGCAACTGCGGTAGTAACCAGGCAGGACTCCTGCATAACAGAAAATTTTTATTAATTATTTAAAAAAAATTTTTTTTAAATAAAAAATAGCGGTACTTACTA
Source organism: Prenolepis imparis (assembly GCF_030444845.1). Lineage (NCBI taxonomy): Eukaryota > Metazoa > Arthropoda > Insecta > Hymenoptera > Formicidae > Prenolepis > Prenolepis imparis. Next base: position 16,587,901 of record NW_028141165.1, on the reverse strand, counting down.
TACCCATAGTGCCTCCCTGACAGATTCAGGAGGGTACGGTTCCTCACCGAACAATTTGCGGAGGCAGCACACATCGTCCCATTCATTGTAATCTTCCTCCATGTCACCCCACAGCTGGTCATTGTAATAGCGGTCGTATTCCCGCCCTATCCGCACCCATCTAATATGCACCTCACGCTCCGAATCATACCACAAGTCGTGATATCTGGGTCGATCATCGCGAAATATCATATCGACCCACCTGGGCCGATCATCATGACGCTCAATGTTTTCAAAATTCATTTTTCCACTTTAACTTCACTGTACTTAACTGCACAAACGTTGAAGACTTTATGACAAACGTCGCGGAGACAGACTCTCTCCATAAGTTTCAACCCCCAACCCTCTCAAAATTATCGCGTCTTCCTAGAAAAAAAAATTCGAGCAGCCAAACGTTGGCGCCGATACGTTGCATTCTTCCTTAAAAAATATTAAGGAAGATGTTTCGCTGCCGTTTTATGGGAGATTTTCCGCGAGGGTACAAAGCTGCCGAACGTCAATGCAAATAGGTAGAGGCCTATTAAATCACGTTTCGACATGTTCGTCGCAGCGTCGGCTCTAAAATCATCATTCCTTTCCATAATATCCTAATGATTTTATGGACATAAAATGAAAAAAAAACATAGTTTTAATGGACTCTAGAACGCTCCGTTGACAAGTTTGAGCAACCGGGCATCGGCACTTGTTCTATACCTTTTTGGGAAAATGTCTAAGATCCCTCATAAAAAAGTCGTAAAGATATCATCTACAAATATTGCACTCTGAAAACTCCCCCTTCTTTGTCGAAACATCCCCTCCATCCGCGTGACGTCAGCCCCACGCCACCAAGATCCCCCCGCCCCGCATGACGTCAGCCCCCGCGCCTCGAGATACCCCCGCGCCCCGCACCCCCCTCGGAACCCCATGGGTTAGAACCGGTCTTATATCACTACTACTTTTCGAGTTATAAAGGCTTGAAGTTTACAATATTTTTTACATAAAATACAAAATGTCTTGTAAAATATTCAATTTTCGGTAATCTTATTTTAATACTTTTATGCACGGAATAATGAGACCAATCAATTGGTATGAAGAAAACACATAGTTGCTTTTAAGAGAAAGTACGCAGTTGCATGTTGCAAATTATATAATTTTTTTTAAAACAACTACATATGTTTTCTTTACATCAATTGATAGGTCTCATTATTCCGTGCATAAAAGTATTATAAGGTAAGATTACCAAAAACTTAATATTTTACAACATATTCTGTATTTCATGTAAAAAATATTTTAAACTTCAAGTCTTATAACTCGCGCGAAAAGTATTTAATAAAAAAATATTTTATTATAAGTGTTTTGGAAAGCTCTCGAGATAAGCTACAAGAACATGTATTGAAAAATAAGGGTTTCCGTTTAAGAAATTAAAGGTGACCATCATGTCATCTTCAAATGACTGTTGTACCTCTCAGGGTACAACGGGATTTGTAGGATACTGTGAGGGGTCCGTTCGTCTTAGGAGTTGGGAATCCGAGTGTCGAGGGTGGTGAACAGAACACTTTGGTCACAAGAGAAGAGTTTATTCCAACTCACGTGTACAATTCTTTGGTATATCGAATCGCAGCGCGTCCTCGCAGTAGATTATATTTAATTACTTGTCTTCTTCGGTTCGGAATACGGCCCCGAGGAGTTAATCAGGCGCGCTTATATTACCCGAAAGTAGGTTTTGTTTTTCGGTTAATGTGTCGCATGTATGCAATCGGTTTTGCATCGTCTGCGTTTTGCGATCTCGAATGTGTCGCGATGTCTTAACGCGTGTATGCAATCGGTTGCGTTTTCGATTTCGAGGCGCGCGCTATATCTTTCGAAATGCTGATTCTGCGTCCTCTTTTGTGGGTTTTTAGGTCGTGGTTGTGTCATAGTGTTTACGGTTACAACATGACTATCCAAGATCAAACCGATGACACCATCTTATTATGTCCCACTCAAAGTCAAAAAATTTTTGTATGAAGCATTTTTTTCTATGACCGCTCTCTGCGAAGTTACGAGGGATAGATTAAAATTGGATACCCCCCGTATACATAAAACCCTGTATACATAAATAGTATTGCATAAAATGTTAAATCTTGCTATTTCCTTCATAAATATATATTTATATAATGATATTTGCACTACTTATCTGTTACGCTACTATTTCTTTCATTATAATAATTATACTTTCTTGTTACATACTACCATCCTACTATTTTTTTTTCAATATAATAATATATATTGTATAATTGTATAATTATTGATATAAATAAGGAAATGAAACTAAATAGTTTTCAAAGAATGTACATTTTTAATATCATAGCACTCATAAATATGAGTGCTATGATATTAAAAATGTACATTCTTTATGACTTTTATCCGTACATTATATCTATTATTATTATTTTTTATTCGCTTCTTTATTTCTCTTTATGTTACCTATTATCTGCATATATGCATTATTTATTACCTTTTATTTGCTTCCTTATTTCTCTTTATGTTACTTATTCTTTTTATATTAGTTTTATAAATAATTAACTTTCTTATATCAATAATTATGTACTTATTGAAAAAGTAGGATGGTAGCGTAGGAAGAAAATAGTTATTATCATGAAAGAAATAATAAAATGGTAGCATATCAAGAAAGTAGTTGCAAATATCATTATATAAATACAGAGTGAGTCTTTTTAATGTTAACAGGCAAATATATATCTACAAAAGAAGTTTTTTAAAAATATGTTTCAGACAAAAGTTTTATGACCTCGAAGGGGACATAAGATGGTACTATTGGTTTGACCTTGGATAATCATTTGAAGATCACGTAAAGGTCATCTTCAATTTCTTAAATGGAACTCTCTATTTTTTATTACATATTCTTGTAGCTTATCTCGAGACAAAAACACTATAATAAAATGTTCTTCCGTTAAGTATTTTTCGAGTTATGAGGCTTGAAAGATATAGTATTTTTACATAAAATACAAAAGATCTTATAAATTATTCAGTAATCTTACCTTAATACTTTTACTCGAAAAATATTTAACAGAAGAACATTTTATTATAGTGTTTTGGAAAGCTTTCGAGATAAGCTACAAGAATATGTAATAAAAATAGGGAGTTCCATTTAAGAAATTGAAGATAACTTTTACGTGACCTTCAAATGACTATCCAAGGTCAAACCAATAGTACCATCTTATGTCCTCCACGAAGTCATAAAATTTTTGTCTGAAACATTTTTTTAAAAAACTTTTTTTAAAGATATATATATATATAAAATATACATATATTGTATATATTAGAGTTTTTTCGATTTTATTATTTTAAAATAATACCTATTCTTATTTAATATCTCGGTAAAATTTTTTTATATATATAATATAAAATTATATAAAAATATATAAAATTCTATATAAGTTTATGTATAATTATATACAATTTTATATGCCTATTAATTATATAGTTATATATAATACAGAATTTTATATATTTCCATATAATTTTATATTGTTATGTATGATTATATATAAAACATTTTTTACCGGAATTTATTTCTAATATTTTTTCTATTGTACACAGAACCTTACACTTGAATGAATAATGACTGTTAAAACATTTAAATTATCATTATTTATTATTGAGCAATATCAAATTTATTGTCTATTTTCTATCATTTGTTATTTTTAACATCTTGCTATATTTCTTTGTATTTTAAATATGTATTCCATAAATAGCGTTCTCAGGAAACCGACGCAATGTCTTATTATATACAGATCCGCTGTGTTTACGTTTTTTTAATTTTCGCTATCTCACCGCGTTATGTTCAACTCAGCTGATCTGTGTCAACGATCTACATATATCGTGATTCGAACGATTTTGACCTTATTCTCTTTTAACGCTCCATTTTGTCAGTTATCAACTCTCGTGGTGTTACATATATAAGTGCATATTATCTCGAGAAGCAAAGAATTTATTTACAATTATTAACAATTAACAAAAACCGACTAACGAAAAAATTAAAATTTATCTATTAATATAATAATTAAAAAAACAAAATGGTTGTTTATTGTTTTGTACAAGGCTGTAAATCAAGTAAATATAAATCAAAAGTTCCAATGTATGGGTAAGTCGAAATTAAAATATATTTAACAATTTTATTTAGAAGTAAAGTACAATAATTAATAATTATTGAATTAACAATATAATTAATATAATTAAATAAAGGTTCCGTGAAATTAAAATGTGTTACAAAGAAAGGCGAAGGAACCAGCGCAGTAATTAAGGCGCAAACATTTTAGTTTATTCAAAATAAATCATATATATAAAAATTCGCGAACGTTTCTGTCCTTTTATTGGACTCTCCTCAGCGCAATACCTAACTGATACAATAAATTTAATCTAAAGTCCCTACGATGTTAACGGTTTTCAAACTTACATAATACTTAATTGTTAAACGGATGATTCGCGCGTGTCAATTACATTAGAAAGTCTAATCTAACGGGTTCCCTGGTATGCACGTCATCCTTAGGTTGTGTCTCCATATATATGCTCGATGTCATGTTCAAGAGCCTGTATATCTGTGTAATTTATATGTATATAGAGACACAAATTTAACGATACATTCCCAGTTACAGCGAGAGACTTACATGGCGATGTTGTGTCTATGTGTATCCTCCGATGTCGTATAATCACATTTTTCTTTTCCTTATATCGTAATGTATAATTTTAAGTAGACTATATAGATCACAAGGCAAGTCCCCCGTGTCTGCATTGTTCACGTACGCAGATTCGACTTATACTGAAGCCCGGTATAATAAACATGTAATGTTTTTCTAAATGAGTGTATGTAATGTATACAAACGTTAAGTACAAAATTCAAATTTTTGGTAAAGCGTCTATTGTGTTGTTATATGCTTCGTGTAAACCTTCTGTATCTGTTTGTAAATTTAAGCCATTGCTCTGTCTTTTAATAAACAACATTTCCGAGATCAGGCGTTTATTGTAATGTGGTTCTCTATCTAAAATTTTTACATCGTTCCATTTAAAGTCATGATTTAAATGTAATCTATGATCGGTAATTACAGAAAGAACCGAGGTATTACGTCGTATGTGATTACGATGTTCATTCATTCTCGTACGCAACTGTCTACCTGTCTGGCCAATATACGAAGCTTCGCAATTTTCACATTCGATTTTGTAAACAATCTTGCTAGTTGAAGCAATGGGTACCGGATCTTTGACTACTTTGATGAAACGATTCAGTTTATTTAGACTGCAATAGGAAAGTCTCACATCCAGATTTTTAATTAAACTTTTGAAACGTTCTGAGACAGAAGGAACGTATGGTATTGTGAAAAATTTTTTTCCCTCTTTTTGTACTTCGACTTCTTCATGTGAATTATGTTTGTTTTTTGAGTGGTTTGTGAATAAATATTTGAGTCGGTTATATATGGTCATAAAAATCAGATCTAAAGGATAGTTATTATTTAGCAAAACATTAATTATAGTTGTAAGATTTCTTTGATGGAAACTGGGATGAGAGAGTAAAAAGGCTCTGTCGACTAGACCTATGATAGTGCCTCTTTTTTGACATAGTGGGTGTTGCGAAATAAAATTAAGGTATTGTCCCGAAAAGGTGGGTTTATGATACCAGTCAAAAATCAATTTATTGTTGTTTAAAATTAGCGTGACATCCAAGAAATTTAGTTTTCCATTGTCTCCAATCTCAATCGTAAACTGGAGTCGTGAATGGAATGAATTAAAGACGTTCACGACATGTTCTAATAAAGCCGTGGGTGCAGTTAGTGCTATGTCATCGACATATCTTACATAGAAGGATGGAGTGAAATTTAATAATTTTAATGCTTTTTCTTCTAAGTCTTGGAGAACAATATCTGCTATTATGGGGGACAGTGGTGAGCCCATCGGTGTACCGAAAGTTTGTTGATAAATTTTTTCATTAAACATAAAAAACGTGGAGTCGAGAATGAAGCGGATAGCGTGCATGAATTCTGTATGCGGAACGGAGCAATTATTGGATAAAAAGTTCCACCTTCTTAATAATGCTAATCACAAATAATGCTGAATCAACCTGCATTAAAAAAATTACGATATCTCAAAATGAGATGCTGACGATTTTTTTAACTCTTATAACTTGCAATTTTTCGGGTACAAACGAAATCAAAGACGGTACAAACAGGTACAAACAATGCTTAAGGATGTATAGGAGACATTTAAAAATGGAACAAAATTCATCAAAATTATATAAATCGTTTCCGCTTTAATACTAAAGCTAATGTTAAAATTTGAATTTAATTTACTAACTTATTTAAAAGTTATTATAATTTAAATTTTTGCTAATTTTACATATAATCTTATAAAAAATCATTATTATGATCGATTAAATTACGTTAAAAATATGGAAAAAATGGTACCATGTATTTCAAAATTTTTTACATGTATAATTGCATTTTTAAGGGATAATGTTGCAAAATTTTAATAGCATTTACTAAATCATTTAGAACAAAATAATAATAATTTGTTGACATTCTGGCTTTTTCTCCGATTTCTGAGCATTTCGTTATGTCAACTCTGGAAACAACTAAAAACTAAACTTAAGGTGCCTTTTCATGCTGACACTAGACGCTGAATTTCAGCGTCAAAAGACGTCATATGACCAAAAATAAAAATACCAATTCGTCAATTTTGATCATATGATGACGTCTTTTGACGCTAAAATTCAGCGTCTAGCGTCAGCATGAAAAGGCACCTTTAGGCAATTAAACTATAGCGATTTCTTATAACATGTACAGATTTTCTATAAGATGAATAGTGTTGGTGCTTTTGTCTCCGATTGTATCTCCTACACATCCTTAATCGAATGTATATCTAAAAAATACATTTTCTTAGGGTGCCGTCCCATTAAGCACGGATCGGAATGACGGATCGGATTTCTTACTAGAGTTGAGCGATCCGTTCCCAGTTCCGTTCCGTAATAATTTTCTCTACCAGTCCCACTGAGCAAAAACGGAACGGAATGTCGCATCGGTCGCAAGTAAATGTGCTTGAATCGTCGATATTTCATTATTTTGATGCGATTAAAGCAATAACACACATAATTTATGCAATTATCTCGCCGATAATATTGTTATAAGTATTCTGAAATATTGAATTTAAGAGTGAAATATACTTTGTAACCAGGATTCCGTTCCGTTTTTGCTCAGTGGGACTGGTAGAGAAAATTATTACGGAACGGAACTGACATGCGTGATGAGATGAGAGAGAAAGTATGAAAAAAAACGTAAATAATACTTTCGGTTTTAACTTTAACGTGTGTGAAAATAACATCTTGAAACACATATAACGATGGATGAAAAAACAGTCTTACTAGTTATGTTAAAAATACTGCGAACGGCGAACAATTTGCCAACTTGGCATGCTGTATCGGTGTTCGAGAGAATGCGAAAGCTGTATTTAGGTTACATCGTTTTATTGCAAAAGCAGGAAAATACGAGAAAGAAACGGAAATTCTGGGTACAGCCAATGTTCACGCACCAAATGAGGCATTTACAAGGTGCAAGTGACAATTTAGTCGTTGAGATGCAAATAACCGATCGTGAAAAGTTCTTCAATTACTTCAGAATGACTCCGAAAATATTTGAAGAACTGCTAACGTTAGTTGGACCACGAATTCAGAAAAAAGAAGTTTGTCGAATCCCAATATCACCTCGTACAAGATTGCAGCTGACTTTGCGCTGGTTAGCATCCGGTGACAGTTTAGCATCTCATTCGTATGCATTTCGTATTGCATCCAATACAGCATCCAAAATTGTAAAGGAGACTTGTACTGCATTGTGGGAGGTTTTGAAGGATAAAGTTTTTCTGCAACCCACCGTTGAAAATTGGCAACAGGTTGCTGACAAATTTCAGGAAATCTGTCAATTTCCAAACTGCATTGGATCTATAGATGGGAAGCACATTATCGTTCAGGTACATATCTAATACAACCATTTTTTGTACATTTTTTAATAAATCTAACATTATTGTATTTTTGTTAATTGTAGGCACCACCGAATAGTGGCTCGTCCTACTACAATTACAAAAGCAACCACAGCATCAACCTACTTGCCGTGAGTGATGCGAATTGTTGCTTTAGCATCGTGGACATCGGAGCGGAAGGGAGGCGTAGCGATGCCGGTGTGTTTGCTAGTAGTGACCTTGCTCGTCTATTGCATACGAATTCACTTCAACTGCCTCCGGACAGGCATTTGGATAGTAGCGGATTCAAATTTCCATATGTCCTAATAGGGGACGAAGTATTTCCACTAACATCTTATATGATGCGACCATACCCTCAAAGTGGGAACTTAACTGTTACAAAAAAAATCTTTAATTATAGATTAAGTCGGGCGCGAAGAACTGTAGAATGTTCATTTGGGATACTAGCGGCAAGGTGGCGAATTTTTCGTCGGCCAATTATCGCTCACGTTTCAACGGCTAAAATAGCCGTTCAAGCTGCAACGGTTGTACATAATTTTTTAATGAAACGTGAACTTCAATTGGAGCCAACGGAAAGAACTTATTCTGTTTTAAGTGGCAATGAGCGAAATGTAACTTCGACTGGAATTGAAAATGTACGTAATTACAGTGCGCGAAGGAACGTTGAGGCTATACGAATTAGAAATTTCTTTGCTACGTATTTTGAAACTTCGAACCCACTTGATTGGCAGTGGAAAAAAGCTCTAAACAATGAGTATTAAATTTCTATTATGTATTATAAGACAATAAAGAAACCCTACTTTTTTTCTAAAAATTATTAATAAATATAAGAAGATTGTACACTTCAATGAACTTTACATACAAATGTATGTAATGTAACAACAAAATATTAATTTCTTTCAGACCCAAATATAAATATGAATTACATCAGGTGTTATTGAAATAGAAATAAATGTTTTTTATGTTATAGAAATAAATGTTTTATTTTATTATTATGTAATGTAAGTATAATAATTAATAATAATAATAAGTATTGATAAAATGAAGGTAATGATAATAATACAAAATATTTATCGTCTTTGAAGTTCCGCCTCCGCTAATTCTTCGTCTTCTGCCCTGTGAACGAGATTCAGCAACTCTACTTGTATTTGCCTTCTTCGGAGATAGCTCAATCTACGCAGGATATCTCCCATCTGCTCCAGGAAACTGTCCACTGCATCCTTCTTTGGCGCATTTTCGCCAAGTAACTGCTGTAATATGTTATTATGCAGTGCCTGCACATCGGGGTCAGACTGTCTTGCTGTAACACAAAATACATTTAAAGTAATGAATTTTCCTACATTTTTATACTAAAAAAAAATGGTATAAATATAAGAATATTCACAATAAAAAGATCAATTTCAGACTATTACAAAAGTGCGACAAATTTTTATGCAGAATCAGCACAATATAACAATTTATTAAGTGTTATGAAAAGTATGAAGATTATCAATTAATTATGAAAATCTATGTGTCGATTATCAATTATTCAAAATTGGCTCACCCTTTTTTTTGGGGGGTCTGCAATCGTCTGAACTTCCTGCTCCTTCAGGAATGTCTGGCGTGCTACAACTTCTTGGAGAAGACACATTACGTTCCTGTAATTCCGAATTGTTCAGGCTCAGTGCACTATCTTCATTATTACATATGTTCCGTGATAGAGAGTTCGTTGTACTACAATTGAACAATAATATGTAAGAAAAATGTACATTTTTCATATTCTAAAGCCTATATATAAACAAGTTTTGTTACGTACGGGGTTTCTTGTGCAGCCTCGTCTAGAAATTGCATTCTTGAATAGAAGCGGAATGTACTTTTCTGCGGATGCCCCGCTTCCGCACCCGATCCGCTGCGTACGTAACCTTTCATTTTTTTGCGAGCTTTTGAATAGCAGTCCCTCAGGTACGTCCATCGAGATTTCATCCACGTTATATCCTTAAAACCTGAAAATCCCTAGTTCAAATTACGAATTCAGCTCGTTTATATGAATACGAACGTACATTAGTCCACTTGCAAGTGCAGATTAATATACATTCAAGAATACATAAAACGAAGTAAAATGATCATATATTACCAAGATTATTAAAAACTTCATCCCACAGTTCTCCTCGTATACAGGGGCTTCGCCTTTGAACTGGCAACTTTTGATTCCATAGACCTGGTCTCTGCTCTATGGCATCAATTAGCATCTCGTGATGTCTGCCGAGTACGGAGTAGACTCATTGCTATTCTGTGATAGTGGTGCGTCTCTCAGCGTACTTTCTTCTACTTCCTTCACTCCTGTTTATATATAAATTAGTTGAATATGTTATTTAATATTTGCAGACAAATGTTGAAAAATATTTGCTTGCAAATAAAATTACTCATTGTAGCACGCCCCTTCTCGTCGACAACGATAACATGGATACATTCGTCGTAGTTTTTGAAGCAGTCATGGGCTACAATCTGCGCACAGGATCCGAACATTATCCACCCACAATAACCGCATTTTACAGCCTGCAAATATGAACACATATGTAACATGAACCGCAAAATATTTGGGACTCGATTCTTGAATTCATTCACAAGAGAAACGTATGCCCAAATTCGGCTTTTACAAAAAAGTTGCAAGTTGATTAGCTAAAAGGCATGCAATAGCCAATAAACTTGCAACTTTTCTGTAAGGGCCGAATTTGCGTATACGTTTCTCTTACAAATGAATTCAAGAATCGAGCCCCTGATATGTTGTCCGTATTGAAAAATCCATGTGCTGAAAACCATGCGATAAAAACCATATAAAAAATGATGTGGTGAAACCACATTGTAAACAAAATCGACATATGTGTTCAAATAAGTTCAATAATAATATAGAAAAAAGTATGGCTACACTATATAGTTTGTCGACGTGGTTTTCCACATACATTTTTTCAATAAAGGTGTAATTTCAGGTATTCTTTGATAAACAAACAAAACTATAATCATATAACCTATATTAATACGCAAACATAATTCTGTGATATGTTCTGAATAATAATAATTAATGAATATAATAACAATGTCTATTTAATATCTTATATATTCTTATTATTATTACCGGTCCTTTTTGATGATTGTTGGTACTCATCTCGATAGAATTTCAGCTTGTTGTTACATGCGAAATTCTTGTTGAGATGCACAGCACGCACACCATGTAGATTGTGACAATTCGGAATAAAACAAAACACACTCTGATGATGTTTTTCCAATACAACGGCGTTTTAATACTTGCGGCGGTCAGAAACACATGCCCGATCCGTCCGGAATTGAGGAAATATACGCGTTCCGATCGGAAGGAACAGCAGGAACAAGAATTTACTAGAATTCTCTAGCAGAATCCGATCCGTCATTCCGATCCGTGCTTAATGGGACGGCACCCTTAAAGTCGGATGCCAAGTTCACATAGGTTCTGAGATCGGTCTATGAAAACCGGACCTTAATAACAAATTAGTAACGGCACCGACGAGAGACAAGAGACAAGATATCTCATCGTAGGTGGTAACGGTCATTTAGTGTTTGTTGAAAATTATATGAAGGTAATCTAATAATTAGATAACGATTTTAATAAATTTTTGTGTCTGAAGTGGTAATTAATTTACAATTATTTTGAGTATTGTTATAAAACAAATAGAAAAAGCATTGCGTGTGTTTCTTAATACATAAATATAGTACACGCGGAAATATCTACATTCTTTTTTATTCTTTTTTTCATATGCACTTCTTTATCACATTAGTAAATGTTTTATAACAATGCTCAATACTCTCAATACCATTTATTACAATATAATAAAAATAGGTGCTTATAAAAAAGGAGGAAAAGGAATATATAGATATTGCCACGTGTATCGTACTATGTATTAAGAAACATACACAATGTTTGCTCTCGTGTTATTCAATGATGGGATCTATCATATTTGTAAATCAGAAAACGTTAAAAAAAATAAAAATGAATGTGTGGCAAAATATAAAAATGTCAAGTATACTTGTCGGATCATAGCACAACATAGTAAGTATATGTATAATGCATATATCATAAAAGAGGTTAGAAATAGCCAAATAAACTATTTGATTTGTCGTATCTCTCTCCCTCTCTCTCTCTCTCTCTCTCTCTCTCTCTCTCTCTCTCTCTCTCTCTCTCACTCTCTCAATCATTAATTTATTATTATTTGAAAATCTTTTATTCTATTGTTTATTACAGAAAATATTACTGTACTTAATGATATTAAGCATTCTTTAACTAACCTGTGTGTACCTAAAATTATATTACATCGTGTTACTTTGCCCAACGTGCACAAAAAACAAAACTTGCTGCAAATCCAGAATCAAGAAGGTAAGGTGGAATTTATTTGAATAAATAATTTGTTTAGTTTATTTTATATTACTACAAATTATTATTGTTAATCATCGTGGCTGCTTTTGCGATAGATTTAAAATACAGATTAAAATAATCCTGCACTGCAATTGATCAATTTAATCTGGATTTATTTTAATCCTGCGCTGCAGTTGATCATGATCATTCTCTCGCAAAAGCAGCCTTATATTTAAATAACTCAATATTTCTTATGCCATAGTTAGTCATAGTTATGTCATAATTAGTTTATGTTATATATATGTATATATGTTTAATATTTCTTAATTCAATTGAAATGCTAATATATTTAATTATTGTAATAATTTATGATACGAATAATGTGGTCATATTTTCTTACTTATTAGAACAAAATTTATAGTTTTGTGAGATATCTATCTTCATATTTATATTCATAACTATTTTTTCTTTCTTAGCATGTCTTGATAGTAATACTATGGAAGACAGTAGTGAAAATGTTTGCGATGAGGATCCATTTTATGAATCATCAAATAATTCATCAAATAACAATTTTGTTGAACCTGTGATAGATCAGGCAACAAATTCTGTTCCTAAACAAACTAACAATTCAACAAATACTTCTAATCGATTACATATATCAACGTCAATAAATGTACCACACAAAAATGTCCATAACGATACAGATAACGATGGAAATCTCAATGAAGGTTACAAAAGAAATTTAATTTCTATAACTGCATGCAAATTAGATTACTAATTATGTGTATTTAAATAAAATTTTTCATTCTTAATTTAATTGAAATAATGTATTTAATTAATACTTAATTACACGAATAAATGTCATGCTTTTTTTACTTATTAGCACAAAATCTATAATATTCTATAATGTTTGTCAAAATCTATAATGTTTGTCATATTTAGTGTGCATTTTTTCCTTTTGTAGGAATTTTTAATAGTAATACTATGGGAGACAAAATTGAAAAAAATGTTTACAATGAGGATCCATCTTACGTATCATCAAATAAATCATATAGTGAAAATTTTGTTGAACCTGTGATAGATCAGACAACAAGTTCTGTTGCTAAACAAACTAATAGCTCAGCAAATATTTCTAGTCTATTATCAATGTCATTGAATACATCAGACATAGTAACGTCATTAAATATATCTGACATATCAACGTCATTAAATATATCAGACATAGATATCCAGGATGAAGTTAGAAATCTCGATGAAGGTATGTAATAAATTACAAAATTATTTTTAAACTGCACTGAGTTATTCAGCCTGCTCTTAAAATGAAATAGATATCTATGGGTCTGTTTTCTATCGCTTAATTGACTGTACTATATAAAAAAAAACATCTAAAGATTATCGATGAATGTTAATGTCAGAACATCCGTACCATTTTGCATTGAACTTGATTGATTTAGATCTTTGTAAAAATAAACTCTGTTTTAGTTTCTCTACGTAATTTTTTATATAGTTTTTCTTTTGTAAAAAGTTATACTTAGCTGTAGTGGATCCTTTCGTTATATAATAATATGTTTATTTCTTTACTTATAGATTAACAGTATATTTATATCTTTACTTTTATCTTTTAGTATGAATTGTGAAATGATATATATAATTTTAGATAAACGTTCATGTAACTGGCATGGCAATGTATTGGAAGTATATGAAGATTGCGACTTATTTGAACCCACCATTGTAGAAGATAAAATGTCTAAACATTCTGAAATAAGTGCACCTGTTTCCACTACAGGTATGTTATTGTTTCAAAATAATTATAATTTTCTTGTAAATATACACAAATTATGTTTTAAAAATCTGCTCACTCACTCTATATTTAAAATATAATTATAATAGCTATTATTACTTGTATGTAAAATACATCTCTAAATATTTGGTAAATATAATTATCTCTTAACATTTCTTTTATTGTACACCTAAAAATTTTATACTTGATTTAAGTTTTAACATATATAACATCTATAATATATTTTGTTATACATTCCATGCACGATGCAGATGTGTACTGTATAAAATAATTATTTTAGATATTTTGCAAATTCTAAATTTCTCTTTAATCCTATGTTGTTTAAGTAAGCTATATATCTCAAAGAAAACCAATTTCAACAGAGGACGAAAAATCCATGATACATCTGATCATCAATCTATCAAAGTAATTTTCCATCGTTCTTGACTTCTTATTTATAGTAAATTGCAATAACACAATGTAAAAGCGGAAAATATACAAGATGCGATCTTGTATAATTTATTCTGTTATTTAAATTTGAATATAAAAAATAACTGATTTATATAATCTTTTTCAATATAATTTAAATTTTTATGTATTTGCTTACACAAGCCAACAAATTTTATTTTATTCGTACTATCTCGTACTGGATATAGTAAACCTGAAGGATATTTGCGCGCTGAAACCGAATTTATTAATTTCGTTAAAAGAGAAGTTTTTTTAATTTCATCAATGCCACACGCGAAAGTATTATTTATAATGTCCCGATTCAGCCGACTTTTTCGGACCGATATATTTTTCTCGTCTACATCACTCTAGGGGGGTAAAAGGAACGTAGGAATTCAGATCTCGAAAACCAAGAGATTGTTCCTAAATAATTCTTCGATATATTGCTAAGAAATTTCGTGCCTTGTGTACAGGTATAAGACAGCGAAAAATCAAAATTTTCGCGGTCTTCGCGCACTGACATTCGTGGTTGCTCTGTGTCGCCGATTACCATCTTTTAAATTTGTTATTTAACATAGCAGAGCGCTAAAAATTATTTGTTATTATTTATAATGTTATAAATTTCCTCAAAATCATTGTTTCAAACCTTCGATGAAATTTTAGTCAAAAGTATTACGTCTAATAGACAAATTTGAATTTGATTTCATCGTGCAAAAATCTTTTTAAGATATTCTGCTTATTTGAGATAGTCCAAAAAAAATTTAAATCGTCAACTTGTGTTATTAATTATTGATGTAAATAATATAATTTTTTTATATATTAATATCAATTTTTTAATATATTAAAATCAAATGTATAATTTTTATGATATTTAATGCCTATTCTTTACTCTTTTTAGCATACCTCAATAATAATAATATTGTACAAGACATTTCAAAAAATATTTATGATAAGGATCCACCTTATGTATCAAACACAGAAGAAAATTTTATTCAATCTGTAGATGAGACAACAAAGTATGTTACTAAAGAATATAACATGTCATCTACGTCATTAAACATATCAGATATAGGCATTCAGGATGACGTTGGAAATCTCAATGAAGGTTTAACCAATAAATAAAATAATAAATAAAAAGTAAATTAGAAAAGCAATTATACTGGCGTCTAGCATTTCGTTAACTAATATGGATCATACTGAGTAACCCATTTTAAAAGATATACACAAATATATCAGAAACTTATTTGCTTTATCTTAAAAAATATTTCGAGTGAAAGTTATTTGATGTTAAGGAACTCGTTTGATGATCATTATTTGACTTTAGATCAAAATCCAGAAGTTTAGTTCAAGGTCAACTTAAATTTTTTAAACGGACTTCACTATAATTTTTTTATATAAATTAAGTTTTTACAATATTAGGTATAAAAATTTATGAGAGTAGGATGACCAAAAAGTTAATAGTTTACGAGAACTTATAGTTTATGTAAAATTGTCATATTAAAGTACAACATATCTCAAATTATTCACTTTTGATCATATTATCCTTCAAATTTTATTCCAAATATTAGAAGGAATCGATATAAAATTATTTATAGTGATTTAAAAAATTAAGTTGATCTTGAAATAACATCTGGATTTTGATGTAAAATCAAATTAATATTACCATCAGATGACTCTCTCAACAACAAATAACTTTTACTTAAATTACTTTTTAAAATAACAAAGTTTCTGAAATATTTGTGTGAATCTTTTTTAACGAAACATTCTGTATAATTTTTTATATATTAACAAATCTATAATTTTTTTGTTATTTAACATGCATATTTTTCTCTTCTTTTAGCATGTCTTGATAATAATACTATGGAAGACAACATTGAAAATGTTAGCGATGAGGATCCATCTTACGTACCATCAAACACTTCGTCTAATGAAAGTTTCGTTCAACCTGTGATGAATCAGACAAGAAATTCTTTTGCTAAAGAAACTAACAGTTCGGCAAATACTTCTAGTGGATTAGACATATCAATGTCACTAAACGTATCTGGGAAATGTGCTCGGGATGACACTGAAATGTTTGTTACATCAGTTGGTGTAGGAAACAAGAAGCATTTCTGTATGTATTGCAATACGTTTCAGAGCAAAATAGCTCGTCATCTTGAGAGAGTACATGCAAATGAATTGGAAGTTCAAAAATTTAAACACATGCCAAAAGGGAACGAAGAAAGATCTTAGAAACGATACGTAGACGTGGAGATTTCTATTTTAATACCGATTGTGCACGAAATGATGGTGAATTATTAGTAGAAAGACGTTCAAAGAAAGAATACAACAGGATACCTTCTGAATACGTCGTATGTCCAAAATGTAAAGCTTTCATTCTAAAAGTTACAAGCAGACATCACTATCAAAGATGCATTAAAGAAATGATTAAAGTTAAAGATAGTAGATCAATATCAATTTTAGGAAGACAAATAATTGGACGTATACATAATGAGGCAAGCAATGCTCTAAGATTACGAGTTTTCCCACTTTTACGAGAAGATGATATAGTAAGAAATATCCGTTACGACGAACTAGTAATAGCATTTGGTAATCAACAGTGCGAAAAATATAAAACATCTGAACACAATGATGCATTGATTAGACAAAAATTAAGAAGGATGGGTCGCCTGCTTCAAGTAATAAAATGTAAAAATTCTGATATTACGGATTTTGCTTCCATTTACTTCCCCCGATACAGCAATACTTGCATTGAAGCAATTAATACGTTAGCCGGTTTATCTTTATGTGGAAAATTTTTCAAAACTCCTTCACTGGCTTCTGGACTTGGAGGTTTAATAAAAGAAGTGGGTAAATTTTTAATCAATCGATGTATTAGAAAAGAAGACGAGGAAAGGAAGTTACGTGCTGAAGACTTTTTGAAAGTATTTACCGAAGATTTTGCAACACGTATATCAAAAACAATATCAGAAACAATGAGTAGAAATCTAAGACGTAAAAAGATTACGTTACCCTGTAAAGCAGATATTATTAAGCTTCATAATTTTCTAAAACAAGAACGTGAAACAGCTTACAATTTTTTGAAAGAAAAGTTCTCCTATGATGCATGGCTTTCCCTTACTAAATCTACATTGACTTCAGTACAAGTGTTTAATCGTCGTAGAGCCGGAGAGATACAAAGGACGTTAATCGAGGATTATAAGGCGTATCAAGGTATTAATTATCAGACAAACGACATATATAAAGCACTTTCAGCACGTGCCAAAGAAATTGCTAAAAGATATGTGCGATTTACCCTCAGAGGTAAACTTGGACGAACGGTACCAGTCTTACTAACAGAAGAATTAAGAGACTGCATCGAAATGATTTTAAAGCATAGAAAGGCTGCAAAAGTTTCTTCGAAGAATCCATACCTATTTGGTCTTCCTTCGCTTAAAAAAGATAAACACCGATATCTTTTAACGTGTGATTTATTACGGCAATATGCAGTAGATAGTGGCGCAGAAAATCCAGAAACTATTCGTGCGACTGAATTACGGAAGCATATAGCAACAATTTGTGTTCATTATAATCTATCTGAAAATGAAGTTTCAACGCTTGCAAATTTTATGGGCCATGCCGATAAAATTCATTTATCTCACTATAGACAACCTGTTATTGAAAAAGAAATCTTAGAAATATCTCAATATCTGGAAGCCGCACAAGGAGCCGATATAAATGAAAGTGATAGTAATGATGATTCTGACTCTGAACTTTCAGATGTTGAAAATACAGCGAAGACTACAGAAACTCACGATGATACAATTAATGAAGAAATTGCATCTAGAAAAGTCATTCGAGATTTTCAACAAGGTACTTTATTCTTTCACAAATAAAATTTATTTTTTTAGATCACATTTTAGTCAAGTAGTGATTAAGGAATGAATTTTAAAACTTAAGGTCATATTGGTTTCTTGCTCTTGATATAAGAGCACATTCGTAATTTGATTTTATATTTAAGGCTGTCTTAAGTTTATTTTCAGATGATATGTAGCCAATAAAACAGCGTTTACAGCATCTAAAGATAAAATTAAAACAGTTTTACATATAACATCGTACAATAAATACCGATGATAGAATTTATAAATTCTGTTAACTTAAATATAATGTAAATTTCTGTTAATGTAAATGTAGATGAAGATGTTGATGAACCATCATCGAATGATATATTGTCAGATACTAGTCATTTAGATGATAATATGCAAAATGATCAAAACATGATAAATGTTAAGAAAACAGTGGTTGATCAGAAACGTCGTTTACAAAATTTTCAACAAAACAAAAAGAGTAAGTAAAATATTATTTTGCAATAATAATATACATATGTACAAAGGTTATGATTTTATATTTTATTTATAGGAGTCAATTGGTGTAAAGAAAATACATAGTAGTTTTTTTTTAAATATGTTATTTGTAACTAGAAGCTATATATTTTTTCTTGAAAACAACAGTGTTTTCTTTGCACCAATTAATTTCTCTTATTATTTTGTGCATAAAAGTATTGAGGAAAGAGTATCGGAAAATGAATATTTTACAAGATATTTCATAGTTGATGAAAAATTATGTCAATAAAGTACAATAAAGTACAAAATATCTTGTAAACTAATCACTTTATGGTCATCCCACTCATAACTTTTTATGCAAAATAGAAGAAATCGATTTATATAAAATTATAGTGATTTTATTTAAAAAAATAAAGAGGACCTTGAAATATAACCCTCAGGACTTCGATTCATGTAGTCAAATAAAGATCACCGTCAGATGATTTCAACATCAAATAACTCTTACTTGAAACATTTTTGTCTTAAACTTAGGAGTTCTGAAATGTTCCAGTGGATTGATTACACTGTCAAAAAATCCATTCTGTATATATATTTCTATTTATATTAAGGTGTATACCGAAAAGTTTTGAGTAAAAAGTATACATGTAGATTTGATCATTATGAACAAAAGTCATCTACCATTATTTAGCAAGCCACGAAAAATTTTAAGTTTTAACCATATATGTATAAAGAATGCTTTAAGAATTTTTTAATTAATAACTCTGAAATTTGCATAGTTTGCAAAACGAAATAAAAAACTTTTTGCTTTGGATGACCTAATTTACATGTATATTTTTAATTCAAAACTTTTCGTCATATACTCTGTAAATATAAAACTTGATATATTTTATAAAACGTCAATTAAATATTATATGTAAATCTAGAAAATTATATAAATTATGTATAATGTGTATATATATGTAATAAATATTTTAATATTTCCAGTATCTAGTCGCAGTCGATGGACACAAAATGAAAAACGTATCGTTACAGATGCTTTTGGTCATTATATAAATTCCACTGACAACAAATTACCCACATTCAATGAAATTGGAAAATTGATTAAAAAGCATTTTGATACATTGGGACATCGAAGCGTGCCTGTGATTAAAACATGGATACACAACCAAAAACGTATTAAAATGAAGCAAATGAAAATTTAAACATAATTATATACAGTTGTCATAGTTTTGACTTGTTATAGTTTATATAATGTTTATTATTTAATGATACGTATATCATTTAATACGTTTATTTTGTTTAGATAATATTTATTTAGTTTGATGCTACATATCGTTTATAATATAATGGAAAAAAAATAATTAGAAAACTTATTGAAAAGACTACTAGACTATTGCAAAAATATGAAGGCTGTTAGAAAAAGTACAACATATAGTGCAATAAAAATAGTATACATATATATACGTATACATACATATTATATAAATAAAAATAATTTTAAAAGAGTTTATTTTTTAATTTAATACAAGACTGATAGAAAAATAGCACTATATGAAGTGCAATAAAAGCTAATATACATATGTATGTGCAGTATATATATATACATATACATATGTACATTTATATATGTAAAGATAATCAGTTTAGAAGAAAGTTTATTTTTTATTTGCTGATGTAGATATAAAGTTAACATAAGTAGTACAAATGCAATATCACAATTGATATTATTGACAAAATGTTTCTTTTTATTTGATAAATATAACAATAAGTTTATAAGAAAGTATGTTTTTATAACTTATTGTTAGAATAATTAGAATTAGATTATAATCTAAAGAAATAAAATTAGAATAGAATAGTACCTATGTAATACTTATATGCAACTTATATTCATCACAAATGTACCTTTTTACAAGTACTGTTCTCTTCTAATTTTATTTTCAAAATAATTATACACGTAGTATATTTGACGATAGTATCGAACATAAAACAATTTGCTACATACATATAACAATGAATTTATATGAAAGTCTGTTTTCTATTACTTGCGAAATGTAACGAAATGAAATTAGAACAGAATAGTACAAATATAATACTTATGCAGCTTATATTCATCATAAATGTACCTTTTTACAAGTACTGTTCTCTTCTAATTTTATTTTTAAAATAATTATACACGTAGTATACTTGACGATAGTATCGAACATAAAACTATTTGCTACATACATATAACAATGAATTTATATGAAAGTCTATTTTCTATTACTTGCGAAATGTAACGAAATCAAATTATAACAGAATAGTACATATGTAATAGTTATATGCAACTTATTTTCATCATAAATGTACTTTTTAAAAGTACTGTTCTCTTCTAATTTTATTTTTAAAATATGCATGTAGAATATTTGACGATAGTATCAAACATAAAACAATTTGCTACATACATATAACAATGAATTTATATGAAAGTCTGTTTTCTATTACTTGCGAAATGTAACGAAATGAAATTATAACAGAATAGTACATATGTAATAGTCATATGCAACTTATTTACATCATAAATGTACTTTTTAAAAGTACTGTTCTCATCTAATTTTATTTTTAAAATATACACGTAGAAGATTTGACGGTAGTATCAAATATAAAACAATTTGCTACATACATATAACAATGAATTTATATGAAAGTCTGTTTTCTATTACTTGCGAAATGTAACGAAATGAAATTATAACAGAATAGTACATATGTAATAGTTATATGCAACTTATTTTCATCATAAATGTACTTTTTAAAAGTACTGTTTTCTTCTAATTTTATTTTTAAAATATACACGTAGAAGATTTGACGATAGTATCAAACATAAAACAATTTGCTACATACATATAACAATGAATTTATATGAAAGTCTGTTTTCTATTACCTGCGAAATGTAACGAAATGAAATTATAACAGAATAGTACATATGTAATAGTTATATGCAACTTATTTTCATCATAAATGTACTTTTTAAAAGTACTGTTCTCATCTAATTTTATTTTTAAAATATACACGTAGAAGATTTGACGATAGTATCAAATATAAAACAATTTACTACATACATATAACAATGAATTTATATGAAAGTCTATTTTCTATTACTTGCGAAATGTAACGAAATCAAATTATAACAGAATAGTACATATGTAATAGTTATATGCAACTTATTTTCATCATAAATGTACTTTTTAAAAGTACTGTTCTCTTCTAATTTTATTTTTAAAATATGCATGTAGAATATTTGACGATAGTATCAAACATAAAACAATTTGCTACATACATATAACAATGAATTTATATGAAAGTCTGTTTTCTATTACTTGCGAAATGTAACGAAATGAAATTATAACAGAATAGTACATATGTAATAGTCATATGCAACTTATTTACATCATAAATGTACTTTTTAAAAGTACTGTTCTCATCTAATTTTATTTTTAAAATATACACGTAGAAGATTTGACGGTAGTATCAAATATAAAACAATTTGCTACATACATATAACAATGAATTTATATGAAAGTCTGTTTTCTATTACTTGCGAAATGTAACGAAATGAAATTATAACAGAATAGTACATATGTAATAGTTATATGCAACTTATTTTCTTCATAAATGTACTTCTTAAAAGTACTGTCCTCTTCTAATTTTATTTTTACAATAAATATTCACATACAGTATCTACATATATATGTATACAGAGTATCTTTGGTATCGAATATAAAATATATGTAGATTAAGTCCTGAACAAAAACTTTCTACAATATAAACAATCACGAAAAAGTTTTTAGTTATTAATTATTAAAAACCTCCATGAAGTTTCTATAATTAATAATTAATTTAAGAATGGTTATTTGCAAGATAATAGACAAATTTTTGTTACAGGTAATTCAATCAATATGTATTTTTTATTTGATACGCGTTGTCAAATATTTTTTATATTATATATTTGTATACATATATATGTATATCTCTTAATTTACACAATCAGCTTGTAAAAAAATTTATTTTTGACATAAAATTAGTACAGAAACTAGAAAACATGTAGCAATGTGATATGTATTCTTTAAGTAATAATATGATATGTGTTCTTTTGTATGTGTTAATAACTGTTTATTACATTTATAATTATATATTTTATATTTTAGAGAAAAGAATAAAAAATAAACAATTACTCTTCAATACAAATATACAATATGTTTATGTTATGTAGTTTAGCTGGACCATTTTTTTATTGAAACGTATTTTAGCGGGACCTTCGGCTTTTAGCTGGACGGTCTTAATAATACTTTTCATGTTCCGTAGTGTATCAAGACAGTTTAGAAAAAGCCGATGTGAATGCATTGTATTTTATCGGGACCATGTAAAATTTTGTGTCCTAATATACGGTCCGTATATTGTAGTAATTTTTTTGTTGCAACGTATTTGATCAAAAACATAGCATAAACATTACATTATGTATAAATTTGAAATAAATAGATTATACGAGCCGAATGCGGATGTATGTGCGTCAGATAGCGAAAATTAATTTTTCGCTATGACTTCTTAATTGTGCACGGAGCACGAAGATTGCTTGGTCCGTTGCTAAGGCTTTATTTAGGAATAAATCTCAAAACGAAATTTTTTTTTTTATATTCCCATTTAACCCCCCTAAAGTATTGTAGCCGAGAAAAATATCGGTCCGATGTCGCTGAATCGGGAAACGAACTTGAGTCTTTTGCTTTCCGAGCGACTGCTTTTCCTGATTCGTAAAAATTCGGCT
>NW_028141165.1:16461931-16564057 GCF_030444845.1 Prenolepis imparis | reverse complement strand
AGCAGTGGTATCAACGCAGAGTACTATCTTACGGTAGCAGACGATAAATAACGGCTATAGAAGAATGACAACAGGAAATGAATGATAAAACGAACAACAAACGGCGATCGGGAAAACCGATGAAGCAAAGAAGCAACATAGTTTGGAGATACGGCAGTTTGTGAACGAACTGCACGCTCCGGCGAGAAAAAATTTTCCCCGAAGACATCGTCGAGATGCGTCCGTATTCTCGTTTCAATTGAGGTTACCACTCAAGAGTAAAGACAAAAGCGAGAATACGAACGCTACTCGACGATGTCTTCGGGGAAAATTTTTTCTCGCCGGAGCGTGCAGTTCGTTCACAAACTGCCGTATCTCCAAACTATGTTGCTTCTTTGCTTCATCGGTTTTCCCGATCGCCGTTTGTTGTTCGTTTTATCATTCATTTCCTGTTGTCATTCTTCAATAGCCGTTATTTATCGTCCGCTACCGTAAGATAGTTGTTCTTGACCCGTTCGAAGCCGTTTCTGACCCGTTCGTAGTCGTTTCTGACCCGTTCAAAGTCGTTCTTGAGCCGTTCTTGACCCGTTCGTAGCCGTTCTTGAGCCGTTCTTGAGCCGTTCATAGTCGTTTTTGTTAGTTCGTAGTCGTTTCTGATCCATTCAAAGCCGTTTCTGACTCGTTCGAAGCCGTTTCTGAGCCGTTCGTAGTCGTTTCTGAGTTAGCGTTACAGACTGCGATAAACGAGCGATAAACGTTAAAAATATTAAAGATACTTTTATTAATGATAATGATATAATGATATCTTCAGATGTTAGTTCATTATTCACAAATATTCCTAAAGAGTTGGTTTTAAATGCCATTAAAAAACGTTGGATTGACATTGCTAAGAACACAAATTTCAATTTAGCTCAATTTTTACATGCAATAGAATTGATTTTAGATTCAACTAGTTTCAGCTTCAATGGTCAGTTTTATGTACAAATATTTGGCAGCCCGATGGGTTCTCTTTTATCATCCATCATAGCAGATATTGTGATGGATGATTTGGAGACACAATGTTTAAGTTTGTTAAGTTTCACTGTCCCCATATATTATAGATATGTAGACGACGTTTTTGCTATATTGCCACGTACAAAAATAGATGAGATATTAATGACTTTTAATAATTACCACCAACGCTTGAATTTCACATATGAAATTGAAGTCAGTTCTTCCATTAATTTCCTAAATACAACGATCATTCGTTCAGACAATAGACTCATTACTAATTGGTACAGGAAACTTACATGTTCTGGAAGATATATAAACTTTTTTTTTCTAACCACCCTTTAAAATATAAAATTAATACTATTTATAATCTGGTTGATCATGTCATTCTACTATCCAATGACATTTTCCATCATAAAAACATTGAGATGGTGAATGATATCTTACTTAATAATTGTTTCCCTAAACACATCATCAAACGACATATACAAAAAAGAATTAATGTATTAAAAAATCCTAATCACAATAATGATTGTGATATGAATCGTGGACAATCTGACAGAACATCTTTTATTTCATTGCCATATGCTAAAGATGTGAGTTATGATCTATGTCGTGTTATGCGTGGCATGGGCTTCAACGTCTATAAAATAACCAAAAAAAAAAAAAAAAAACTAAATACATTGATTAAACGTGGTAAAGATAGTTTACATAATGATCAGAGAACTAATGTTGTATATAAATTAGATTGCAAAAACTGTAATGCGTCATATATCGGCCAAACAAAAAGGCGCTTACGTACTCGAGTGAAAGAGCATTTTAACAATATAAAATTGCATGAAACCAATCATTCCGTTATAAGTAAACATAAGTTGGAATTCGGACATGAATTTGATTTGGACAAAACCTAATATATTACATAATGAAAAATATGTGAAAAAGAGAGAAATCGCGAAAATGTTGTATATTAAAAAATTCAATAATACAATCAATCTACAAAAGGACACAGATAGCTTAAATAAAATCTAAAATTGAAAATGACAAAATAATAAAGGTCGTTTAGCTTGGTTTCCTATTTTTATATTTCAGTCACTGACAAAGTTTCATACTGATACAATGTTTCTCTCTCTTTAAAATTCAACAAGATGTTAATGATTTGTTTTAACTCAAATTTGTGAAGTGTTTCAATAAGAACGTATGTACTCAAAATTTTATAGCAAATCCATTTATGTATATTACTGTTTTTTGTATTCAAACCGTTTTTTTTTTTAAATTAATTATTATTTCAGTTTATACTTGAAAAGGACCACAACCATATGGTCGAAGCGTTGTAACTTCTATTAAATAAACAAATTTTGGCTAGTTTGGTCGATTAATTTACAACTACCCTTTGATTATTGTACTAGCGATATAAAAACAACTTAAAAAATTAAAAATTTTTATTAATTATTTTATTATTTTAATAATTTTTAAAATTAAAAAGAGATACTCACTAGACCCATAATTCCTCCCTGACAGGTTCGGGAGGATATGATTCCTCGCCGAACAATTTTCTGAGGCAGAAGACGTCATCTCACCAGTAATCCTGTGCCCATTCCACGATCCCCTCCGCGTCGTCCCATAGCTCGGCCAATTCCTACCGATCGCACCACCGATAATTTCGTACTTGTTCCATATGCCGAAGATTAAGGTATCCACCGATTTGGACGGATTCCTCGGTTATCTTCTGAAAATCGACAACAATTTAGTAGATAATATTAATAAACAAATTTATTATATAATAATAAAAACTTACCGGCATTGTGAATATAAGGAACAGAGTCCTCAATAAATTTTCTAGCAGGTGGGTCTTCCAAAATATTATGTCTATTATTTCATGAAGTCCTAAGGACATTCTTGTTAAAAAAAAAATTTGGGCCCAAAATGTCTCCCGATTCAAAAGGCATTTTGCACTGCACTTAATAACTTAGCTCGACAACACTTAGCGATACTTAGCTCGGCGACTGCTTTAAACTTTGTGATGAACATCGCAGAGACAGATCCTCTCTCCATAAGCTTCAGCCCCATCCCTTCAGATAAATCGTAGTAATAAATATCTGTTTATAAATTCGAGCGGTTGGACATCAGCGCTCACCGTAATGCTATACGCCATACGCTGTTTTGTTTATACCTGCGGAAAGGACCATGAGAACGCTTAGAAGAGAGAGAGCGTGAGGCATACGTTACGAGAGATAACGCGAGGCGTTCATTAGAGAGCGTGAGGTATACGAAAGAGAGAGAGATAGCGCGAGGCTAGGGACCGTGAGAGAGATAGCGCGAGAGAGATGTCGCACAGTGGTGTCATATACGTGAATCACGGAAAAAATTATATATTTTATTAACTTTTAGAGATCGGGCTTTTTTGATGATTTTAATAGTTTTCAATTGCACACATATCAATATTGTTATATTAGAAGAAATAAAACATCAATATAGATCTGATAAAAATTAGTTATATAATATATTTTTATTTAATTAATGATGACCAATCTAAAACGCGTGTTCAAAACAAAAAAAAATATATATTTTATAACAAAAGAGGTATTTTATAAAATATCTTTGAACTGAGCCTACTAGCCTCCTCTAGTCTTCTCGTTATGCATTTATATTCAAATAAAACAAATATAAACATTTTTCCATTTTTATTATAAATATATATATAATCGCACTAAATCGCAGTTGTAATTAATTGCAAATGATAATATAGTATGATTTTAAATTTATATAAATTTCTGATTGAAGGGAAATGTAGATAAATGGTGAGATTTATTCAACGATCAAGATTAGTAAGGGGATTTACGATTTTATAATATTATTCTTTGCATAAAAAAAAAATCCGATTTAAGAACGAAATAAATACGCTTTTATAAAGTTATTATGTCAAATTTGTGAATTCCGTACAATAATTTTCAATGTAAGATCTTCAAAAATTGTAGGAATATATGGAATAAAAGCATAAGAATTTTATATTCGATGATACTTTAAAATTTTCTTCGGAATGACTCTAATGATGTCCACAGTTTTATAAGCGTTGGACCGCTAACAATGCGAGTTCATACGATTAACAACGTCAAACTCATAAGTCTCGAATCTTCAAATGTATGCATGATGATGATCGAATCGACGTTACACCGTATGTTCGATCTCGATCCATGCATTGATGTATCTTTTGATCGATTGGTTAAAATTACCGAGACAGTCGATGTTAAATTTACACAATTTTCAAATATCGCGTCTAATGTAACGGATAATAAAAAAGTACCAAATATAATACGCGCTAGCGATGCCTTGACTAAGCATCAGCTCATCGATTGCGAGCTGGTAGCTTTAGTTTTTACTCCATAATATGCATGAAAAAAAAATGTAAAAGAGAGAAGAATAAAGAGATTTTAAGTTTAAATTATGATGTAATTTCTTTGCACGCATTTCCAATCCGCACTCTCTCCCACCCGTAAACAGTTCCCTAGCTCTCATACGAAGCTTGTAGCGGTCCTTGCGGGGGATAACGTCATGCGGGGAAGGGGAACGTGATGCTAGGGACCGCGAGAGAGGTAGCGCGAGAGAAGATAGAGATAGCGCGGGGCGAACGTGAAGGAGAGAGATGTTGCGGCGAGGTACATGAAAGAGAGATAGCGCGAGGTTTGGGACTGCGAGAGAGGTAGCGCTTAGGAGAGAAAGAGAGAGCGCGAGGTGAACGCGAGAGAAAGAGAGGGCGTGAGGCGAACGTGAAGGAGAGAGATGTTGCGGCGAGGCTTTGACTATAGAAATATGGACTGCTAGTCCCCCACTCTCTCTATACGATTTCTGTATATCCCAATGAATCCAACATCTTCGAGATTTTAAGCTCCGCCCCATCGACCAAAGACCGGGAAATTTGAATAAATAAACTGCATTTTTTGAAATACAATTATATTTTCTAGTGTTTAGTTACAAAATAATGTAAAAAAATTAAAAATTATACTTTTTAATATACTAGAGCACTATAAGTGCGCGCGTACAAATGTATACAAAAAAAGTTTTGAAATATAAAATTTGAACATAACAAATAGTATATAATAATAATATAAATTATAAATAACTTGTATAAGTATTTGCATATACATTTAAAGGACATAATAATAAATGTAATAAAATGTAATAAATGTAATATGTAATACTAATAAATATAAATAAAATAATAATAAATGTAAAATGTAATAAATTAAATAAAATAATAAATAATAAAAAATTTAAACATAATAATAAGTAATAATATAAAATAAAACAAATAATATATATAATTATGTGCAGATACATTTACTGACCACTAAAAATAATTGTTTTTGTTAAATTATGCCTAAGAAATGAATTGTGTTGTCTCAATGTAAATTGTTTGCCATAATAAAATAATTTAATTTTAAAATATAATTAATTTTATAATCATATATTTGTGATTGTTCATTATATTAAAAGTTTCCATAAAATCACGAGTGTAAAAATCAAAATTTTTAAAAAGTTTTGTTATATTAATATTTCTTATTGTGTTAATAATCATTTTATTTAAAAAATTTATATCATTTAATTGATTATTAATTCTAAATAAATGAAAAACTTTCTCTGCAGCACTTACTATTATGTATGTATCTATACGAGGATATCTTAAAAATCCAAAATTTTTTCTTGAAATAAAATTTGATGAGATTTCTTCGCATTCATTTAATAGACTACAACAGATTTTACACTTTATGTCGGAATCTAACAATTTTCTTTCTACATATCCTGCTATATATATAATCGCATAATTTTCGGCTTGATTAATATGTAGAAACGATATATCATCAATACAAAAATCCTCATCTTCTTCTTTTTCTTCATATTCCTTATTAATATTACAATGTTTCGATTTTTGTATCGAGGATACATTTAAAATTGATGTGCTATCTAAAGGAATACAGTTTCCTTGCATAGATGATGTTATTTCGTTGTGATGTAAAAGTCTTTTATATGAAGCCATAAATTGTTTGACATTTGGATTATTATTATATCCTCCCATTGATCTGATGCATGAAAAAAACATTTCCAAGTGGTCTTGCGATAATTTATAACTTAATATATACTTTAAATATCCTTTTTCTATATAATTATAAAATAACATTTTTAAATTTTTTATATCTATAATAAAACCACGAAAACCAGTTTTTGATTTTGTTTGCAGAATTGGTTGATTATTTAATTTTATTGATGATAAATAATCAATGCATTCATCCAAAAATATAAATGTTTCTTTAACGGTTTCTTGTGACAATGGCTTTTTGAATTTATAAGAACATAAACTTCTTGCATTGAGACAATCAAAAGCATTATTAATCATGCGACAAAATTTGGCTGTGGCAAGGCAATCAGTAAAATAAGAATGATCATCATTGTGCAACTGCTCTAAAGCAACAGCACAACTTTCACTTAAAGTTTGTGCCGCTAATTTTACGTTCATTTTATTCTTAAACCATTGAACATGTTTGCAATTAAGTTTATTAGCTAAGTGAAAATAGCCATTTTGTTGAATTTCTGTGAGTTGAACAATAAAATTCCATTTGATTGCATTGTTATTAGCATCATATAATATTTCTTTACATGCAAAAGTATTTCGGATTAATTTTAGCATATGAGCAGCATAAAAAATATTAATATATTATAATTATCAGTTGGATGTGAAAAAAAATAAATATCATTATAAATATTTGCATTTAAATATCCACACATATATACTTTAATATTAGAGGCAAGTCCGTCAAAAGTTAATGCGATAACTTGAACTTTAGAAGGAGCTACGAAATGAAGAACTTTTCTTGTAATTTCAGCTCGTTCTTCCGAAGTAAGCCCATTAACTAAAAAGTATGCTACTGGTAATTTCTATTTTTCGTTTATACCTGTTAACAAATATACTAATGCCTCTTTCGCCAACGGTAAATTTCCGGAATCTTGGATTGCCAATCCATAATCGACATATCCAATAAATCTTTTATTTATCGGATCCCATTCTACTTGTTTTCGAAGAGCCATTTCATCCATTGTTAAGCAAGCATATAGCTCTCTTAAGCTAGCAGAACCAAATCAGCAGAATCGATTGTGACCTATCGGATTATTTACTACTCATTTTGTACTAATTTGTACCACAAACAATAAATTTGTACCTCATGCCATTTTTTTGTAGATCGTGGCGCTGCTAGCTTAATATTAAGCTAGCAGGACCACATTTAAAAAAAAGATAATAAGAAAAACAAGGACAGAAATCCAAAAAGCTGAATTTGTACTAATTTGTACCACCAAAAAAAAATTAATACATTCATCCCTTCTGCTTCAAAACATTTTTAAATCGTGGCGCTGCTAGCTTAATATTAAGCTAACAGGACCATATTAAAAAAAAAGATAATAAGAAAAACAAGGACAGAAATGCAAAAGGCTGAATTTGTACTAATTTGTACCACCAAAAAATAATTAATACATTTATCCCTTCTGCTTCAAAATAACTTTTAATTAAATTCAATCCTATTCAGCTCAAGAGTAAAGTACTCTTTCCTATCAGTATATTCAATCGCTACTTGTGAAATAACCGCGGCATAATTTGTACCACCAAAATGTAAAAAGTATCATATTTTGTACTCTTCCTATTTTTTCAAAAACTACTCACAACTCCTTTCAATCTTAAGAGTAAGTCAAAAGTACTTTTCGCCACGAGCAGAATCAATCGCCGCATTTTGTACTAATTTGTTCCACAAAAAATAATTTTGTACTTTCTGCCATTTAAGAAAATATCGTGGTCTCTTAATATAAAACTATCAGAATGAAAACCATTAAAAAACGGAAAATAAAAGTTGATTTGATTAGTATTAAGTTTTTATTTTTTTGTACCATCAAAAACACAAACCAAACTATTTTTATTCTCCCTTTAAAGCAACGTCTGTTTCAACTAATCTTAAGCAATTAAAAAATATTTTATTACATCATTGTTTGTGCGAATATAAAATGTCTCAGCATGCATAGGTTTGGGTTTTAAATAAAGGTTGGGTATTAAATAAAAATTCATATAGTTTTGATCGATATAATTTACAAAGTAAAAGATTCAAACGCCAGTACTTATAAAACAAGGTTAAAGAAATTTTTTAAACGACCAACTGGCTAGTGTATTGTAAGGTATTGTTTTTACATGTATTATATGTTTTATTGGCTTATATCATTATTATAACATCTACGAGCCTTAATGGTTTTTGTTATTTTAGTCTGAAGAGGACCCGATATAGGGTCGAAACGTAACGATAAATAAACGCATTATCACTAGCCAGTTGGTCGTTTAAAAAATTTCTTTAACCTTGCGATATAATTTATATTATTTATTATAAATCAATGGTAGGATATTAATTTTAACAACCATTAATGCCATAAATTAGTAGAGCGGGTGTTATTAAAAATTTGTCATTAATAGTTTTTTCTTTTTTTTTTAAATCATTATATTCGACCCACGTTTGCCCTACTCTTAAACACATAGCTGTATAAATGTCCAATTGTTTGTATGTTTCTTGTCAAAATGGGCGTTTTTGTATATAACAACGCCGAGTAATTTATATATTATTCCATTGAGTGGATTTTTGAACGATTTATTGATGTTATTCAATTTAATTTGTGAATTAACATTTGTTGACGAGAAGATTTCGAAAACAACAATATCTCCTGAAAAATAAATAAATTTAAAATAAAAGTAAGTATAATATACTTTTATAAATATATTAATGAAAGAAATGCTATAATTATGAGTATATACATTTTCATTAAAATAAAATATTATTTTATTATATTTTTATAAGCAATTATTTACTAATGTTTAACAGATTTATTCAAATTACTTGCCTGATAATGTTTCGATAATGTTGTTGTTTCAACCCCAGGACAATTTTTTGAACAACAAGGATGTTCACGTTCCAGATAAACATTCTGTTTTATTATTTCATCCAAATTATTAGCAATTGATGCTTCTCGATTTTTAATTCATCTATCTGAATTACAGATAACTTCTTATATCGTGGCGAGCAACCAGAATAGCAACGAGATTTCTCTTCAAAACTTGGAACATCTTCGAATAGAATACTTGCGAGATAACCTACGTTTGTCTCGCAATTCACATATTTGCAATCACTAACATTAGAAATCGGAAATATTTCTAAAAGTATCTGCGCGCGTAATTTATACGAAGCAAAATTAATTCGATTATTTATAGAGTTAATAATTAGTTTGAAAAATAAATTTGTTTCTGCTATTTTATTCATAAATATTTGCATGTTATTTAAATCATGTCCTGCAACTAATAATATTTGAAATATACTGTCGAATGCGCAAGTGTTAGTGATAGTTAGATATTTGTCATCATTTATATTTAAAAATTTTAAATGTATACTATTACCATTTTTTAAAATAGGTATTTTTACTGCTTTTTTACATGTCAAAGAATCTATTAATTTATGTTGATTTTTTCCAAGATATAATGCTTTAGTTTTATGTGGTTTTGCTGTTTCTAAACGCCAATTTTCCACTTCACGACTTGCCAAAATATCCTTTACATTCTTTATTTTTTTGCACATCATGCATATACGACGTTGGCCGTAACCTTCTTCAGCATCGCCAAATGGTAAAGAACATTGAGGCAATACATGAACATTTTTTTGATATAAACAGCAAATATGTGCATCTGTTGGTTGGTCGTTATTTTGACATGCAGGACATGAATTATTCGTATCTGATGAATGATTATTAATTATAGACTCTTTTAAAGATGTATTACTTGATGATACATTGAATTCATTGTCCGCAGATGGATTCTGATAATGTGCATTAATAATTTTCATGATACCATGTAAATAATTAACATGCTTTTGAATAAATTCATCAATGCGCAATAGTGGACAATTTTTTAACAGTAAAGATTTTATTTTATTAAATTCACTTTCCACGGATGTACTAGAAGCGGGTATGCGACCGTAACCAAATTTATCTGTGTAAATGTTTGTCCAAAGGGGTAACAATCTAATATCAACCATAAGACGATCAACTAATTGTGGACAATAAAGTGGATTAATTCTATTACCTTCGTCTGAAGTAATTGACGATCTAACATTATTTAAAATTTGCTTACCCCATATAGTCCACGAGTTTTCAAATGGATTATTTTTATCTATTTCAGTTATATTTTCCATTTCGAATATAGCACTATTATTGTTACTATCGGTTTCAAAATTTTCTGTTTGTAACTTATTATTAGTCATTAAATTTATCAATTTAGTACGTGCTTTATCACATTGCGTAAGATTACCGGTTTTCAAATTTCCATCAGTTTCTGATAATGCTATTATGAAAATGGATTGTATTATTTTTTCTGCATTTATAATATTTCTACACAATATTAACTGGCCAATCGCCAGGCCAATGGCCAATGGCCAAGATAAAACATTTTTACTCTTTTATTTAATGATTTTAAAAAATTAGAATATTTTTTCATAAAATGTGCCACATCTATTCTTACGTAACATTTAGGTAAACTAGAATTTTTACATGCATCCGCGTAATCTTCGATAGTAAGGTAACCAGTAAATGCACGAATAATTGCAATTAATAGTGCTCTTGATGAATCGCATACTACTTCTTTGGGAATCGGTGCACCAGAGCGTAACCACTCTGCTAACCAAAAATGAATTGAGTTTGCATTGTGACTCTCACTTACCATTTGACAAATTGAAAATTGTCCACTTTTGCAATTGATGACACAATGATATAAAAAAATATGTTTGGATATTGATCCATCCGCCTTATATAAATGTTTGATAATACTGCCGGTAGCATCGATGAATAAACATGCATCGTTTTCAATGACGTATTTTTTATAAACATTTAATTGATGGTTGCTCCAATAATGGATGAAAACGGGATCTAATCCAATGTTATGGATTGTATTCTGCAATGATGATGATTTTAAAATAACTAATGCTTTAAGAGCATCTGGATCTACATAATCTGCTATTCTTGCTTCCGATTTTGCTACATGTAAAACAGCAGAACTATATAAGTGAGGAGGTTCTGAATCTTCTTCATCCATTAGCATGTGTGCTTTCTCTGCGCGATATATATGAACTGATTTATTTTGTAATTCTTTCCCAATAGTTGTTCTTATTGGATTTCTCAAAAATCGTTTCGTGCAATTTCCTTTTCCTTGGGTATATGTGCAATTTAATTTTACACAATTATCGGATGGATCATTATCTTCTATGATACATTTTAATGTACTGCCGCATTTGCAAAAGCCTAAAAAAGAAACATAATTTTTAATAAAAAGTGTTATATTAATTTTGTATATAATCGTAATTGTAATCGTATTAAAAAGAATATATATAATATATAATATAAATTTATATGCATTTTGTGTAGACATATGTATTTTTAAAATTACAATTTAAAGCAAATATAAATGGAAGTAAAATCAACTAAATTTACTTTTATTTTATATTTCTTATTTATAAATTTTGAAATCAAAATTACTAGAAGTCTATTAATTATTAATTTTACAGAATAAATTAACCGAAAGTAAATTTAAACTAATAATCAACTTACCATTGATAATACCAGATTTAGCATCTGTAGAAATGTATTTTTAAATTGGAATCCACATTTCATATGTGTAGCTTCCCAAAATTTATTCGTTATCACTTCTTGCCATTTGCCAGATTGTAAAACTTTACGCAAGCGATAATATGTCTTTCCTCTGTTATTAATTTTACGCTTGTATACTTTTTCCGTTAAAAGATTTGTGAATTCCTCTCTCAGTAAGGAAATGATATAAAAATTCACTGTGCTATCATCCGATGAAACATTTATTGAATCTTCATTCCAGCTTAAGTCACTTAATGAACTTTCATTTGCGGAAACATTTTTTTCATTGCACACTTTATCAAAAATAATATCTTTTACATTATATCGATTACACATTGTGAATAGGTATAAATTATTAGTGGTCACTTTATTTTTTAAGTCTTGCGCTATAGCACTCCACACATCATCTGTTTTAGAAACAATATTATTGTGTTTTACAATATCTTTATATTTTAAGATTGCTTCTTTCATTTTTTCGGGATTAACTTTTCCCGGTCTGCCACGTACTGGAGGCATGATCAAAATTGTGTATTTTACTTTGAGTTGTTAAAAACTAATAAATGAATAATGTCGATATGATCCTATGTAAGTTCTCAATATACTGACAATCGAGGTTTGTCTGCTAGTGACTAATGATGGATATACACTTGAAATAAATGCCAAGCGGCGAGATTACGTTCTCTTGTTTTGTGCGTTAAGCAGCGCGATTGCGGCCTAGTGGTTGCCATTTATCCGACGCAAGTATTATATTTAAGCATTATATATTGTATATATAATATAATATAAATTATTTTATATACAGGGTGTCCGGTAATAGTCGCATCAACCGTCGTGTGCAGGCAGAGCTAGTTAAACCGAGTAGAAAAGTCCTCTACCATTTTGCGATATTCTCAATAATAAGAGAGATATTAATTAATAAAGATCGGCCAATTCGCGTGACGACGGCGAGAAGAGACAGCCCAGTTTTATGTCGTTACTAAGCATGCGGCGAAAAGAAACAGTATAATGTTACACGGTTGCTAAGCGCGCGATGAAGCGGGGTGGAGCGCTTTACAAAAGACAGTAACTCCATACGAGTAGCGCTAACTCTGGACCCCCGAGTGGGCTGTCTCTTCTCGCCGCACGCTTATCATCGCGCGAATTGGCTGATTTTCTTTAATTTATTTCTCTCTTATTATTGAGAATATGACAAAATGGTAGAGGACTTTTCTACTCGGTTTAACTAGCTCTACCTGCACACGACGGTTGATGCGACTATTACCGGACACCCTGTATATATGTATACACACAACACAGAGTACATATATTATATTATACACGATATATTATATTATACAATATAATATATAATATATAACGTTAATATAATACATATAACTTATAATGTATGTTTTTTGAATTATATTTATTATAGTTATGTAAAATATTTATTTCCTCAAACATGCATTTTTACCTTTGCAAAATTAAGACAAGTAAATAATAAATCGTATATTTTTATATAAATTTTGTTTTTCAAGACAAAAATGTCTTCTTTTCAATTTGCTATCTTGTTATAACAATTTTTCTTTACAAATGTTGAAAGAGAGAAACTGAATTAAGTTAAAAAAATGTCAAATTGCCATTTTAATATTAAATCGATTTTTCTAGTTGCCTTTTTAAAAGCACCATTAAAAATTTTTTAACATTTTTAATAGATAGATAGATAGATAGCTTTATTCTCCCCCTTGGGGATTGAAGGCGCTTTTGTGAGGAGCGTTCCCGAACCTCTTACAAAACTCTTACATTCCTCCTACTCTCTTTCCACTCATCTTTACATTTCTACATACGCCGCTCATATCACCTGTCACAACCACACGCCGCAATTACTTAGCTCTACTTTTCGCTCGCATCTACGACTTAGCCTACCCTATCTATCTTTCTTCAAAGAGAGAGAGAGCGCTGTCCCTAACTAATTAACGCATCGGCTTCCAGTTCCTTCTCATTTTCTCCACATTCCACATTCATCCTTCCATTCTCCCATCCATCTCCCTCCCTCCCTTATCTTTATCCTCCCTCCCTTCACCCCTTTTCGCTTCTAACTCCCTCAACCACCACTCTCCCTCTCCCCCCTGTTCCAAGATTTCCCTCATCCTCTCCCACCAGTTCCCCTCCCCTCTACATCCCTCACATTCCCTCAGCACATGTTCCCACGTTTCCTCTTCCCCCCCACACACCCTACACCTCTTCTTCTCTTCCTCTTCCCAGTACCTCGCCCCTTTCATCTCATTATTCATCCTAAATCTGATCATCCTCTTCCATCTACTTTCCCCCCAACCCTTCCTTAGATATTCAGGCACCCCCTCCTCTTTAATCTCTCCACACCATTTATTATATCTCGACTCTGTAATCTTCCCCCACCTTTCCTCTCTCTGCAGCTCCCTATCCCGCTGCTCCCATCCCTCATACACCTCTTCCCCCCTTTCTCTTCCTTCCTCCATTTCTCTTACTTCCTTCCCTTTCTCTTCAAAAAACTCCCTTCTTTCTCGCTCCCATTCCGATATCTCTTTTCCTTCCCTAATCCTCCTTTTCATTTCCTCAAAACATTTCCTAGCCAGCAGTCCCCCCCTCCCCTCTTCCAGTTTCTTCTCGAGCTTCACCGCCCTCTTTCCTGCCACTAATCTGAACTTGTCTTTCCCTATTTCATCTCTTACCATGTATCCCGGTGTACACCAATCCACCCCTAGCGTCCATCTAATCCACCTTTCCTGCATCGCCTCCACCTCCTTCTTTCTTTCCATCCCCATATTTCCGCGCTAAATTCCAGCACCGTTCCTACCAATCTTTCACACAGCCATATTCTCTTTTCCCAGTCACTTCCAAACCTTCTCTTACCAATCCCCCAGACCTGCCTTATTACCGCCCCCGCCTTCCTTACTTTTTCTTTCACATGTGCCTCCTGCCCCCCATTATATTTCAATTTATATCCTAGATACGTAAACTCCCTCACCTCCTCCATTATCTTCCCCTTCCACCTCCATTTCACCTTCTTCATTCTCCCCCCCCCCCTTTTCTAAACCTCATCACCTTTGTCTTTCCCACATTAATTTCCAACTTCTTCTTATCGATATACCCCTCTTCCCCAACATGTGTATCATCCCTTCCTCATTTTCCGCCAACAGCACCATGTCATCTGCATACGCTAAACAATAGACCTTCTCCCCCAGCTTTAACCCACCCCATCCCCCCTTCCTCAATACCTCCTCTACATCCGCCAACACTAAGTTAAACAGGTGCGGGCTCATTGGGCACCCTTGCCTCACCCTTCTCGCCGTCCAGAAATTCTCCCCTATTTTCTCTCCTACCCTCACTCTGCTTTTTGTTTCCCTATACACCTCTTCTATCCTGTTTCTCAACCCTTCCCTAACCCGTCTCTCCCTCATCGCTCCCATTAGCACTTCCCTGTCTACCGAGTCAAAAGCCGCTCTCAAGTCCACGAATGTTGCTACTACCATTCCTCCTTTCCTACTTATTTGCCTATTCACTAAATAATTTAGCACATATATATTGTCAATCACCCCCATCCCCTTTCTAAATCCTGTCTGACTCGGTGGAATCATTCCCTTCTCTTCTACCTCCTCCTTCAGCCTCTCCGTTAGTACTCCTATATACCTTATACAGCGTCGGCATCAAGGTTATTCCCCTATAATCCTCCACTTTATCCCCCGCTCCCTTTTTAACCAACGGCACTATTATTCCTTCCTTCCACTTCTCTGGCCACCCTTCCCCCCTCCAAACCTTGTTGCAGAACTCCCACATCCATTCCTCCACCCTATCCCCACCATACTTCCACACCTCATTCGGAATCCCGTCTGCCCCCGTTGCCTTTCCTT
Source organism: Prenolepis imparis (assembly GCF_030444845.1). NCBI lineage: Eukaryota > Metazoa > Arthropoda > Insecta > Hymenoptera > Formicidae > Prenolepis > Prenolepis imparis. The sequence goes on along the minus strand of NW_028141165.1, from coordinate 16,548,512 downwards.
TTTTCAACTTCTCCACCACCTTCCTTACCTCCTCCCTCCCTATATCCCTCTCCTCATCTTCCCTCACCCTACCTTTCATTCCTTTCACTATTCTACTATCTACTCCTCCCAACAACCTCATAAAATACTCCCTCCAATCCACCTCCTCTATTCCTTCATTCACCTTCTTCCACCTCTTCCTTTCCCTATTCACTATCTTCCATACCTCTCCCTCCGTCCTCGCCTCCTTCGGCTCCCTAACCCACACCTCATTTTCCTCTAATCATTTCTTTCTACACAACAGCTTGTATTCCGCCCTTATCTTCCTGTAGTTTTCTCCACCCCCTCCTAAACTTCTCCATCTTCTCAGGATTCTTCTTACCTCTTTTCTCTTTTCCTCACAATCCTCATCCCACCACCCCCTCTTCCTCCTTTCCCCATTCTCCTTTTCTCCCTCCTTTAAATCCTCTCTTATCTGTCTCCCTCTTTTCTCCAACTCTTCATCCATATCCTCGTCCCCCCTTTCCCCCCAATCCATCCTACTCCTAATTCTTTCCCCTCCTCTTTCTGTCCATTTTCCCCCTCTTTCCTCTTTCTCTCTTTTTCCTACCTTTCTCTTTCCCTCCTCTATCCTTTTTAGCGTCACAATCAGCGGATGGTGATCCGATTCCACACCTTCCCCTACTTCCATTTTTAACACTCTATCCCTCACCTTTTCCTCCCCTATCACGTAGTCTATCACTGATTCTCCCCTCCCACCCGTATAGGTGAACTCGCCTTCATCCCCCCTTATGCTTCCATTTAGGATTCCCTACCCTACCTTCTCCAGCTCTTCCACTAGCATCTTTCCCTCCTTATTCCATTTCCTGTCTTTTGACTTCCTTTCCTCCTCCTCCTCCTCCTCCTCACCCCCTTTCCTCCTACCTCCTAGTGTGCCCGTCCTCGCGTTAAAATCTCCACCTATCATTGTCCGTCCTTCTTCCTCCTGATCTTCTAACCAGTCTTTCATTACCTCCATTTTCCTCTCCATATCCCCATTCACGTATACCCCCACTATTCTCCACCTCTCTCCTCCCACCCTCACCTCTACCGCCATTACCCCTTCTCCTCTCTCTTCTACCCTCATTACTTCATCAACCTTTCCCTCAATCTTAATTCCAATAATCATCGCTCTTCCTTTTTTATTCCTCCTCTTCGCGTACTGCTTCTCCCACCTGTATCCTCTCGGCAGAACCCTCTTAACTTTATCCCAGCCCTTCTCATCCACTCAGGTTTCCACCATAATAACTACCTCCCATTTTTTCACCTCTCTCCAGAAACCTTCTCCTTTACTCCTGATCCCCGCCACATTCCAGAAACCCACTTTCCACCCCCTCCACTCTTCCCTCCCCTTCCAACCCCTCTCTCTACTACCCACCTCTATTTCTCCTCTATTCTCCCTCTCCCCATTTTCCTCTCCCTTCCCTCCTTTTGTTCCTTTTATCTTTTTTCCCTTAATTGCTTTCTCTAGGCCCTCACTTTTCCGGTCTCTTCTTCCCCCTTCTCTACCGTTCCTCCCCTACATTCTCCTTTCCAATTCTTTAGCCTGCCTTCCTCCTCATCCCATTTCCACCATATCTCATTTATCCTAATTCTTCCATATCCCGTCCACACTCTATTTCCTTTCCCTCTTTCCTCTTCCGCAATTTCTCCTATTTTCCATCTCATCCTTCTTTCTCCCCACGTTAGGTCATCCTCTATTCAAGTCATCTTTCCCCTCAGACCTTTCTTTCTCTCCATTACTTGTCTTTTCTGTTCTCTATTTCCTAGTCTCGCTATCACCATTTCCCCCTCTCTCCCCTCTCTTCCTCCCACTCTTCTAACCCACTCTAAATCTACTTTCACTCCTATCTCTTTCATTACTCTATCTATTCTCTCTCTTAACCCTCCTACCCCTCCCTCCAACCTACGGATCACAATGTTGTTCCTTCTTTCTTCTCTCTCTTTTAGCTCCATCTTTCTACCTAACCCCTTCATTGTGTCCACTACCGCCTCTTCCAACTCTCTATATCCTCCCCCACCCTTTCTCTCTACCTCCTCCCCCCCTCTTTTCTCTTTCACCTTTTCTAACTTGGCTTCCATCTCTAACAATCTCTTTTCTAAACTTTGAATTCTTTGATCTATCTCTCTCTTTTCCTCTTTCCATTTCTCATCCCTCTGCCTTATCTCTACTCTCATCTTCCCTAGCTCCTCACTGAGCCTCTCCATGATTTGTTCCCCCATCCCCCTTATCATGATATAGAGCCCCTCCCTTTCCTCCCCTGCCCCCCCTTCTTGTAACCTATCTACCTTTTTACTTCTTCTCAGAGCCCATTCCTCCTCCTCTCCTTCCTCCTCCCCTGCCCCTTCCCTCTTCCTCTTCACATAGTCCTCTATGCACCCCATGCTACTCCTCTCTTTGCCCAATTCTTCTACTTTTTTCGGCCTTCCTACTTTTTTCCTCCCCTCTTCCCCCCGCTTCTTCATCTCCTCACCCTCCATTAGCTTTTCCTCCCTGTCTACCTCACTCATATCTATCTACTCTCTGTTTTTCCGATTCTTTACTCTCTATCCCGTCTATCTTCCCCTGTGTTCTATGCCTTAAACTTCTTCCGCGCTGTCACTATGTCCCTAGCCTAGTGACTTTACACCTGTCTGCTACCTACTACACTTTTTCGCTACACTCCCACCGCCACGTGCCTCTCTGGCACTTAACCTCCACTGAATCTCCCTCTTCTAACTCCGTAGCCTCCACTTCTCACCTCTCCCCCTTATCAATATCTACTCCCCTCTTCCTCTCTTACAGCCCACACACAACTCTCTCACTCTCCTCTCACTCTAACCGTCACCCTCTCACAAAATTCTGTGACCACACGTTCTCACACCTGTCACTCTCACACTTTCCGGAACCGGAAGCCTTTAACATTTTAACATTTTTAATATTTGCTCTTAAAAAAAAGTGTAATTCATAACAAAAACATGTTATATTCCATCATTTATTGCATATCCCCTCAGGGTTTACAAGGCGCTTTTTTCCAAAGGAGCGTTCCCGAACCTTTTTACAATACACTTTTCCCATCTCTTTCTTATCCTGGCCATCGGCGACCTTACAATTTTTTTTTTTAAATACAATCCATATATATATACTATACACTGTACCACATTCAGCCACCCGTCTTCCAACACTCCTTCTGCCTCCATATCTCCCAGCAATCCTCCATCTCCTTTTTCCAATACTCCCCCTGGCTCCATTCTCTTCTCCAACCTTTTCTCAAATTGTCCTTCCTCCTTCCATCCTCCTTCTTTCTCCCAGCAATCCTCCATCTCCTCTACTCATCTCATCCTGCTCTTCCCCCTTTCTTCAACATCATTGTCTCCCTTCTTCCACCGGTACCCGAGCAGGCATATGGGGTGTGTTGGTTCGAACTGGATTCGAACCCGGGACCTTCCGCATGCCAGCCAGATACTGAGCATGCGGGGCCACTTTTCACCCCAAAAACACATTATATTCTTCACAGTGAATTTATTAGTTTACGTTGGTTTCTATTGCCTATCTATTAATATTATTAACTTTATTTTCGGAATTTTTGTATTATTTATAGATTTATTAGTTTACTTTAAAAAACATGACTAAAAATTTTTAAATGTAATTTATAGTTGAATTATGAAACATTAAATCTAAAAATAATATAAATGTTATTAAATATCGAGTATGATTATATTTTTATTAATAAAAATTTATACAAATTCAATGACATAAATATTAATAAATATTGAATAAATTGATCATGAGAGCCGGACGCGGATAACGGTGCGTAAATTACAGCGAAAATTAATTTTTCGCTGTAATTAAATAGTGTGTGCGAGCACGAATTTTGCTTAGACACTGCTAAGACTTGGGAATTGTATCTCAATTCAAGATTACCGAATTCCCATATTCCCCTTACCCCCTGTAGAAAAATAGGCGAGAAAAATATTAGAGATAAATATTAATAATTAAGTTAATTAATACTAATTGATTTATTTTTATTTCCTGCTTTTTAATGGTTTTCATTCTGATAGCTTTATATTTATATTATATTATATATATAAGTTAACAAGATCACGATTTTTTTCTCAAATGGTACGAGGTACAAAATTATTTTTTGTGGTACAAATTAGTACAAAATGCGGCGATTGATTCTGCTCGTGGCGAAAAGTACTTTTGACTTACTCTTACGATTGAAAGGAGTTGTGAGTAGTTTTTGAAAAAATAGGAAGAGTACAAAATATGATACTTTTTACATTTTGGTGGTACAAATTATGCCGCGGTTATTTCACAAGTAGCGATTGAATATACTGATAGGAAAGAATACTTTACTCTTGAACTGAATAGGGTTGAATTTAATTAAAAGTTATTTTGAAGCAGAAGGGATAAATGTATTAATTTTTTTTGGTGGTAAAAATTAGTACAAATTCAGCCTTTTGCATTTCTGTCCTTGTTTTTCTAATTATCTTTTTTTTTTAATATGGTCCTGCTAGCTTAATATTAAGCTAGCAGCGCCACGATTTAAAAATGTTTTGAAGCAGAAGGGATGAATGTATTAATTTTTTTTTGGTGGTACAAATTAGTACAAATTCAGCCTTTTGCATTTCTGTCCTTGTTTTTCTTATTATCTTTTTATTTTATTATGGTCCTGCTAGCTTAATATTAAGCTAGCAGCGCCACGATTTAAAAATGTTTTGAAGCAGAAGGGATGAATGTATTAATTTTTTTTTGGTGGTACAAATTAGTACAAATTCAGCTTTTTGCATTTCTGTCCTTGTTTTTCTTATTATCTTTTTTTTAAATGTGGTCTTGCTAGCTTAATATTAAGCTAGCAGCGCCACGATCTACAAGAAAAATTATCTTTTTTTTTTAATATGGTCCTGCTAGCTTAATATTAAGCTAGCAGCGCCACGATTTAAAAATGTTTTGAAGCAGAAAGGATGAATGTATTAATTTTTTTTTGGTGGTACAAATTAGTACAAATTCAGCCTTTTGCATTTCTGTCCTTGTTTTTCTTATTATCTTTTTATTTTATTATGGTCCTGCTAGCTTAATATTAAGCTAGCAGCGCCACGATTTAAAAATGTTTTGAAGCAGAAGGGATGAATGTATTAATTTTTTTTTGGTGGTACAAATTAGTACAAATTCAGCTTTTTGCATTTCTGTCCTTGTTTTTCTTATTATCTTTTTTTTAAATGTGGTCCTGCTAGCTTAATATTAAGCTAGCAGCGCCACGATCTACAAGAAAATGGCATGAGGTACAAATTTAGTTTGTGGTACAAATTAGTACAAAATGAGTACTAAATAATCCGATAGGTCGCAATCGATTCTGCTGATTTGGTTCTGCTAGCTTAAGAGAGCTCAAGCATATAACGTCTTATTACCTGCATTTTCGTTTTTTCTTTTTAATATTTTAATTGCTTCCTGAGTAAATCCTGGCGAACCATTTGTATTGCTGTATCAAGCACGAATCGTAGATGAAGCTGGTAATTTATTTTTAAAAGTTTTTCTAACGTAATTGTATGCTTTAGGACTGTAAAAATGTAAAGTTAATGCAAAAGCACGTAGTTCTTGTGAATATTTGCCGCTTTTTTTCCCGTTTTCAATTTCTTTAACAATATCAATAGTTCCAGAAATACTCTACAAAGAAAAAGAAAACAGAATTTTTTTAAATTTTGAAAATAATATATTTTCATGTAATAACGTAATCGATACAAAAGACTACCGTAACGGCTGTAATCTTTTGCAATATTTAGATATAAAAATATAATTGAATAAATAGAAAAAAGAGATATTTATACAATATATATTTTAGATAATTTATTTGTAAATAAGTAAACAATTTAATAGTATATATAATATTAACCTATTATATGATAAAATATATACATAGTGTAATATATACTTAGTATAATATATTAACCTATATAATATAAATTGTATAATATTTATTGTATATATAATATAATTGTGTATAAATTGTATATAACTTAATAAATATAACTAATTTAAATTGTTCGAGCAGTCTGTTGTATATTATAGATTTGATAATAGAATATGGAAATATGAAGATATAAATGGTTCTTGATATTAAAATCTAAAATCTAAAATCTAATTTGATTATAAATCTTATTTTAAAACTGACAAATCTAAAAGTTTATAATAAATTACAAATAATAAATAAAACTTTTTACAAATACAAAAACTTTGATTTATATTAAATTTTTCACATTTTTTAAAATTATGTAAAATGTTAATTTTTTAAATTGCAATAATTTGACAAATATTATTCATCACAAATATTATCAATCATATTTTACAAGGATTATTATTACATTATTACATAATTTCATATGATTCCATGATTTCATGATCATAATTACACGATTCAAAATGTAAAAAAATTATATATATATATATATATATATATTTGTACACTAGTAAAACAACTTAGATATAAAAACATATAAAATTAAATTTACTTTAATATACCTGTAATACTTCACAAGAATTTGCAGAAAGATCACACTCCTTTTTTAAGGAGTTCCAACTTTTTAAGGTGTTCCAACAATTTGGTAAGATTCTTAATTTTTTTCTGTTTGCGATAATGTTCTGTTCGTAAACGTTTAATGATTTTATCTTTTTTTTTATCTGTCTATTAGCTTTTTTATTACTTTTACTATTTCATCATGGGACATATTTTTTAATTTATTATTTGTTACATCTCCAGGATATCTTATTTTGTTTGTCAAAGTTGAAGTTGATTCCACATTGATTTGTTCTATATTACTAATTTCCATATTTGAAGAAAAATTATTTAAATTATTTAAAGATTGACGGTTTTCTTGATCAATTTCCATATTTTCGTTATCTTCTTGTACTTCTTCATATACTTGTATTTTCTCACTATACAAACAAGGTATTAATAATAAACAACTAATACATACATAAAAAATTCAATGTAACACATTTATAATTATAGTATATATTATATATTATAATTAAAATATATACAATAAAAATTAAATTATGTTTTTAATAATAAAAGTGCACTTTACCTTTGTTGTACTGAATTGGAGAATATTGTTGGTACAGTATTTTTTCTTAAACGAACATTCATACCAAACTGTTCAATTTCATTAATTGCAAAATGTTTTATACAGATTCTACTATATTTTGTAGGCGTAATTGCATTATTTTGCTGATTTAAATTTACTAAGGCGTCTATCCATTTCTGGCGAAGATCTTGATTACTCGGAAATCTATACATATATCAAAAATATATTATCTATCATAATAAAAGTAAAAAATTTAATTCTTAAATCTAAACTGAATATCAGAAATAAAATTATAAATGAAAACTAATTCAATAATTATTAATTATTGTACTTTACTTCTAAATAAAATTGTTAAATATATTTTAATTTCGACTTACCCATACATTGGAACTTTTGATTTATATTTACTTGATTTACAGCCTTGTACAAAACAATAAACAACCATTTTGTTTTTTTAATTATTATATTAATAGATAAATTTTAATTTTTTCGTTAGTTCGGTTTTTGTTAATTGTTAATAATTGTAAATAAAATCACTTTCTTTGCTTCTCGAGATAATATGCACTTAACTATATATGTAACACCACGAGAGTTGATAACTGACAAAACGGAGCGTTAAAAGAGAATAAGGTCAAAATCGTTCGAATCACTATATATGTAGATCGTTGACACAGATCAGCTGAGTTGAACATAACGCGGTGAGATAGCGAAAATTAAAAAAACGTAAACACAGCGGATCTGTATACAATAAGACATTACGTCGGTTTCCTGAGAACGCTATTTATGGAATACATATTTAAAATACAAAGAAATATAGCAAGATGTTAAAAATAACAAATGATAGAAAATAGACAATAAATTTGATATTGCTCAATAATAAATATAATGATAATTTAAATGTTTTAACAGTCATTATTCATTCAAGTGTAAGGTTCTGTGTACAATAGAAAAAATATTAGAAATAAATCCCGGTAAAAAATGTTTTATATATAATCATACATAACAATATAAAATTATATGGAAATATATAAAATTCTGTATTATATATAACTATATAATTAATAGGCATATAAAATTGTATATAATTATACATAAACTTATATAGAATTTTATATATTTTTATATAATTTTATATTATATATATAAAAAAATTTTACCGAGATATTAAATAAGAATAGGTATTATTTTAAAATAATAAAATCGAAAAAACTCTAATATATACAATATATGTATATTATATATATATGTGTGTATATACACATACACACAAGTACAAATTCAGGTATAGAACTTTTACTATAGCTCTTATTAGTCCTTCCTAGATTTTATATCCGAATTTGTATTTTTATATATCAGAGTCTGTTTTATTTTATTATTTTAAAATAATTCTTATTCCTAATATTTAATATTTATTCCTAATGTTTTCTCTATTGTGCGCAGTCTAAGTGAACTGTTTGACAGACGCTTGAACAATCATAAATCAACATTAAAGGTACAACATTAATTTTTTTAAAAAACATGACATGATAGAAAAATTTCACTTCTGGATTCAGATTCATCGACCAAAAACCTACGGGAAATGATACATCTCATTCATGTTTAATGTCGACTTGGGTTCCTTTTAGTTCCCGTATTACTCAATTGGTCGATGGTGGCGCTGCACATCTCGGCTTCAAGCTGAAGTGGGGGACTAGCAGTCCATATTTCTATAGTCAAAGCGGCGAGGTATATGAAAGAGAGATAGCGCGAGGTTAGGGACTGCGAGAGAGGTAGCGCTTAGGAGAGCGTGAGGTGTTCGCAAGAGAGAATTTTTTTTCTATTAATTATAATTTTTATTCATAAAATGTGTGTGTGTGTGATTAAAAATATAAAAGCATGTAAAATTTAAAAATAGATATAATATAAAAGAATATAAAAGAATACAATAAAATGTAAATATAAATTAATATAAAAGAAAATTAAGAATATTTTTATCGGCTCTCAATATCAAAGATATAAGTATGAAATTGAATGGATAAAAGAAAATATAAAATAAAAATGAAAATATATGAATAAAAATTAATATAAAATATAAAATTTAAAAAAAATGCTAGCGGCAACGGCAGCTGTGAGGTGGTCGGGCGATGGAGGTGGTTACAGTGACTGCAGCGATGACTGGTGAGGTAGTAGAGTGGAGGCTGCGTCTTATACTGAAAATAGAAACAGTAAATTTTACTTTTGTTTTTTCAAATTTTTAATTTATTATAAATATAAAACGGATACTTACAATGATTACAAAGTGGACACATGTTCCGCGTGAATATCAGATGCAGCGGAGCGTGACAATCGCTGCACCACTCTTCTATAATCACTTCATAAAAAGTGGTACAATGTACGCGTATGGCACAAATGTTTACAAATAGTTCCGCATTTCGTACTACACAAGCAGTGCATAATTTAATATAATCTTCAGATATATAATATGAATATACAGCGCACACCCTCGTTACAACATTTATGTTGCTGATTACAGGCACTCCCAATAATTGTTCAATTATATCAAAGTCCCCGCCGTGCTCGCTATTATAATCGGTGTCTGTTGATTCACTCACTATGTCATTTTCTTCTCTATCACTATCTTCCGCAATATCTATAATATCTACATCAACATCACTATCTTCCGCAATATCTATAATTTCTATGTCATTATCACTATCCTCAGTCATAATAATATCTTCATCCATTTCTTTTACTCTGATCTGTGCTATACGAATGCTAAAGACTGTTTGATGCGGAGACAGACTCTCTCCATAAGTTTCAACCCCCATTCCTCTCAAAATTATCGCAATTCTTCCTTAAAAATATTAAGGAAGATGTTTCGCTCTCGTTTACGACCGATTTTCTGCGAGGGTACAAAGCTGCCGAACGTCAACGCTTTTACATTTGCACTTATATAAATAACGTTTCGACATGTTCGTCGCAGCCTCATCCCCCTCAAAATTTCCTAAATTTCCACAAAAGAATATCTTAATGATAAAATGTCCATAAAATGAGAAACATAGTTTTATGGATTCTAGAACGCTCCGGTTACAAGCAGCCGAACGTTGGCGCTGATACGTTGCAATTCTTCCTTAAAAATATTAAGGAAGATGTTTCGCTTTCGTTTACGACTGATTTTCTGCGAGGGTACAAAGCTGCCGTCAACGCTTTTACATTTGCATCTATAAATAACGTTTTGACATGTTCGTCGCAGCGTCGGCCCTAAAATCATCATTCCTTTCCATAATATCCTAATGATTTTATGGACATAAAATGAAAAAACATAGTTTTAATGGACTCTAGAACGCTCCGTTGACAAGTTTGAGCAGCCGGACATCGGCGCTTGTTCTATACCTTTTTGGGAAAATGTCTAAGATCCCTCATAAAAAAGTCGTAAAGATACCATCTACAAATATTGCACTCAGAAAACTCCCCCTCCTTTGTCGAAACATCCCCTCCACCCGCGTAACGTCAGCCCCCTCGCCAACGAGATCCCCCCCCCGCGTGACGTCAGCCCCCGCGCCACGAGATACCCCCGCGCCACGCACCCCCCTCGGAGCCCCATGGGTTAGAATCGGCATAGTATCTCTACTGATTAATTGCGACAAAACAGATGTTTGACGTTTATTAATGCATCGATATGAAAATGGAATGCGTAATCTAAATACATATGCAATACGGCAATGTTTAGGAGAATATTTTTCGAGCATCGTAAAACAAAATGCGTATGATTTTCTTACGGCACTTTGCGAAAAATATGATTGCATAAGAAATTTGATACAACATCAGGTAACTTCTACCAAGCGATGCAAAACATGTGGCAATACAAAAACTATTGTTGAAATAATATTGCTATTTCAATTTCCCTTGATAATTTTAAGGAAAAAAGTTATAATCTTAATGATTTATTAAATGCTACGTTTTCACATTGGTTTCACTTATACAACGAATCATGTGAATATTGTACTGGAACTGATAAAATATTAAAAAATGAAGTAACATTAACAAGAGAAATAATTGTTATTCGTTTAATACAATTTTCATCACAAGATGTTAAATTAATAAAAGCAGAACACAAATTTAACTTATGTGCTGTTCCAACAACTAAAGTATTAATAGCGGGACAATTGTACAAGACGATGAATGCTATACTTTATGATGGTGCGTGCACCGATGAAGGTCATTATATAAGCATATGTAGAGAAGGACTATCTAATATTTGGATCGAAATTGATGATGCGCAAGTTAAAAAGAGGCAGTGGCCTAGAGGTGCTAAAGATGTTTATATAATATTTTTACAAAAAATAGCTAATAAATAATACAAATTCGATATAAAATAAAGTAGTTATAAAATTCTCACTAAATAGATTTTTATATCAAATTTATGATTAATATTTAATCATTTAATATTGTATTTCGATCAGTCCTATATAAAATAATGTATCGTAATGTATTAGCAATTTCATGACAACGCTTTTTATTATGCATTATTCGTAAAGTGCAAAAAATATTTTTTACATAAATGGTCAATAATTTGCCTTTACTACTAAAAATGGAATGATATAACACACTTTTCACTTTATTTATATATTTAATAATGAACTAGATAAGCAGCAACGATTATTCATCAATGGACTTAGAGGTATAGATTGTAAATAATAAATATATTTTTAATAACATAGTAATCTATAAAAATAATGATATGAAAAAATTGCAACAACTGATAAATAAAAACCTATAAAAATATTTTAATTAAAAATGGTTGTACAAAATAGTTGTTTTTATCTATAGTAAGCAAAGAGAACCGTCGTATTTTGAAATATGACGGGGGTGGTGGCGGGTTCTTTGCTTATTTATTTAAAGATGTTTATACAAAAATGAATGATATCCCTATAAAAACTTACCTTTAAAAAAGGTAAAAAAAGGCGCCTAGTATCGGCACGCCAGTAGTGAAAAATTACCCATTGCAAACCCATGTAGAATCGTGTGAAAAATTACCCATTGCAAACCCATGTAGAATCGTGTGAAAAATTACCCATTGCAAACCCATGTAGAATCGTATGAAAAATTACTCATTGCAAACCCATGTAGAATTGTATAAAAAATTACCTATTGCAAACCCATGTAGAATCGTATGAAAAATTATCCATCGCAAACCCATGTAGAATCGTACTACAAAAGTAATGATATCAAAAAAAATTGCGCGCCAAGTGAAAGTAGAAACTTGTACCAGTGGAAAATTTAAGTTGCAAACCCATGTAGAATAGTACCTATGTAGAATAGTATAATTATAAAGACCTCTCTTCACGCTGGAAATTGCAAACCCATGTAGAATCGTATAATTGTAGACCTCTCTTCACGCTGAAAATTCCAAATCCATGTAGAATCGTACTATAAAAACTTACCTTTAAAAAAAAGGAAAAAAAAGGCGCCTAGTATGGGCACGCCAGTAGTGAAAAATTACCCATTGCAAACCCATGTAGAATCGTGTGAAAAATTACCCATTGCAAACCCATGTAGAATCGTGTGAAAAATTACCCATTGCAAACCCATGTAGAATTGTATAAAAAATTACTTATTGCAAACCCATGTAGAATCGTATGAAAAATTACCTATTGCAAACCCATGTAGAATCATATGAAAAATTATCCATTGCAAACCCTTGTAGAATCGTACTACAAAAGTAATGATATAAAAAAAAATTGCGCGCCAAGTAAAAGTAGAAACTTTTGTACCAGTGGAAAATTTAAGTTGCAAACCTATTGAGTCGTATAATGAACCAGTGAAAAATTTAAGTTGCAAACCCATGTAGAATAGTATAAAAATTAAAAAATTATTAAAATTAATACAAATAAAAAAAATAAAAAAATTTTAATTAAAAACACTAGGCACTGCTAAATTTCAAAATTAACTTTAGCATATTGTTTAATTTAGCAGTGCCTAGTTTTTTTAATTAAAATTTTTTTATTATTTTTTATTTGTATTAATTTTAATAATTTTTTAATTTTTATACTATTCTACATGGGTTTGCAACTTAAATTTTTCACTGGTTCATTATACGACTCTATAGGTTTGCAACTTAAATTTTCCACTGGTACAAAAGTTTCTACTTTTACTTGGCGCGCAATTTTTTTTTATATCATTACTTTTGTAGTACGATTCTACATGGGTTTGCAATGGATAATTTTTCATATGATTCTACATGGGTTTGCAATAGGTAATTTTTTATACTACAATTCTACATGGGTTTGCAATGAGTAATTTTTCATACGATTTTACACATGGGTTTGCAATGGGTAATTTTTCACTACTGGCGTGCCCATACTAGGCGCCTTTTTTGCCTTTTTTTTAAAGGTAAGTTTTTATAGTACGATTCTACATGGATTTGCAATTTTCAGCGTGAAGAGAGGTCTATAATTATACGATTCTACATGGGTTTGCAACTTCCAGCGTGAAGAGAGGTCTTTATAATTATACTATTCTACATAGGTACTATTCTACATGGGTTTGCAACTTAAATTTTCCACTGGTACAAGTTTCTACTTTCACTTGGCGCGCAATTTTTTTTGATATCATTACTTTTGTAGTACGATTCTACATGGGTTTGCAATGGATAATTTTTCATACGATTCTACATGGGTTTGCAATAGGTAATTTTTTATACAATTCTACATGGGTTTCCAATGAGTAATTTTTCATACGATTCTACATGGGTTTGCAATGGGTAATTTTTCACACGATTCTACATGGGTTTGCAATGGGTAATTTTTCACACGATTCTACATGGGTTTGCAATGGGTAATTTTTCACTATAATATATACGTTATTTTTACATATTAATATAATGTATAGTCATCAATACAAAATAGTTATTAATACAAAGCAAAAATTTTTATCATATTCAATGAAGTCATAATAAAAATAAAAATTACATCATAATTATGTCATAATTACTTGTTATGAAGAATAAAAAATAAAAAAAAATAAAAATCAATAATTACTTTGTAACGGGCCACTTTCGCGAGCGCGGGATAACACAGTCGGGATCAGGGGGTCGATTCTTGAATTCATGCGATAATTATCGCATGCCAAAAGTATCGCACGGTCCGTATCGCATGCGACTTCAGAATCATATTCTCAGCTATCATGCGATATGAGGTCTGCGATAAATTTCGTATGCGATAAAAGCTGTGTGTTCCGAAATTCAACGTACTGGAAATCTATAGTTTATGTCGCGTATATTATAGATTTTAAATACTAGTAGTAAATTTTGAAACTCAGCCTAACCTAAATCTGAATAACGCAGTTGAACTGTGTTAACAAAAATCTTGTGATATATCTTATTTGAAATTGGTAAAGTGCAAATTTTGTTACAGTAAAAAAAATATTAATATATAATAATAGTGAAAATCGAATTAAAATGGCATTAGTATCAAATGAAGTGAAGAAACGATGTACATATGTTAATGAAGAACAGAAAAGTTTGCTGGTTGGTAAGTATTGCCTTCAATTTGTAATAGTCTAATGAATTTGCTTTAAGCTCTCTCATTGAGCTTGTTTACATTGAAAATTTGCAACTTGTATTTAAAGATATGTAATGGGTCAACAAAAAATGGGTAATAGCCGCTTAACAGATTGATAGTAACTATTATTTATTAATCTTTCAATACAATGCTCTATAATATATATTTGAATTGCAGAATTTATGCTTCCAGAGCTACAGAGTGGAAAGTTTTCTGCAACGTTTACTTATAAACATGCTCAAAAATTACGGGAAAAAGTAACAGCAGAACTACATGAAATACCTGGTGCACAAAAAGGGTGGAAACAATGGCGAAAGGTATGTATTATATTGATAGATAGATAAACTTCTTTGTACAGAAAGAAAATTATATACTTCAAATAATCTGATTGTCTACTTTCTGCCTGTATCATAGACTTGGCAAGACATGCGAAGTTCCATTAAAGCCAAAAATGCTTCGATCAAGAATCATGCAAAAGCAACTGGTGAAGGGCCTGCATCAAGTCAAGTATTATCCGAAACTGATCAAAATGTTCTGGCACTTATGGGTACAACAGTTGTGGAAGGACACAAGACAGTGCAAGAATCCCACGTGCAAATGGTAAGCAATCTTTGTTGTATCATATTGTTACGTCCCTGGTCTTTCATCCCCTGAACATCATCCTCTGAGAGTCACCGTTAAGGGGGTTGTTTATTAACGACCGCCCTGTCGTTGCTTCTCGGCGACATATTAGATTTCATCTAGCTGTCAACTCGGACGGACGTGTCTAGATCAGAGCATTCTTTCATTCTTTCGTGCATGCATATTTTATTGTATCTTTTCGCTTTTATGTATTGGATCGTTGCATTAAAGATCATAACATCACTACGAGAGTATATTCATTTCGCGAGACGCGAGTGAGTGTGTGAATGAGAAGCCTTTGCGATATTTCGCAAAAGCCGTCCCGAGGACGTAACATTTTGGGGGCTCGTCTGGGATCGAAGAACATCGACGAGGAAAAGTCACAATGTCACATTCCCCGAGGATTACCCGATCGCAAGCTCCACCTCGAGCCACCGTGAGCGAGGAGCCGACGGAAGTGGACTTTATGCACACTGCGATGGACGAGATCCGACAGCTGCACGTCGTCAACAGCAAGCGCGTTTTGAAGCTGTATTACAGCAACGTGACGAAGAGCTGCGCCGATTAGAGCAGAGAATCTTCGCACGCGACAGACAGCTAAGTCCTTCTAATAATAGAGCTTCCGGAGATTCGGGATCGCGATTTGATAACGTCGGAGAAAATCGCGTTCGCACAGAACTAGGTTTTAAATTAAAGCCAGATATGTTCGATGGAACGGTATCGCTTAGAGAATATTTTTCTCAGTTTAATTTAATTGCTCGGGCGAATGGATGGGATGATTCAACAAAGATTGTCGCTCTCGCTTCGTGTTTGAGGGGAAAAGCGCGCACCGTTTTAGAGACAGTTCAAGATGTATCACATTTAGAATTCGCGGAACTAAAATCCAAACTTGAGTTACGATTTGGGGAGGGATATTTATCCCAAAATTTTTATGTCCAGTTTACAAATAGAAAACAGAAATTTGGTGAAGATCTAGCCGCGTTGGGTTCAGAATTAGACAGATTAGTTCGCCTCGTATATCTCGAGTGTTCGCATAAAGTTCGAGACAAAATCGCCTGCGCGCAATTCATTTCGGCAATTTTTGACAATTTTGTGAAGCGAACGCTTCAATTAGAAAATGTTACATCTTTGAGTGTCGCAATAGAAAGAGCAAAAACGATTAAAATGATTCAAGGGGAGGGATGCGAAAAAAAGAAAGGAAATTTTAATAAAAATTTTAGTGAAAAGAAAGATGCAGCGCAAGGAAATAAAATAGAAGGCGAGCGAGAGGGGAAAGAAAAAAAGGGGAATTTTGAAAAAAGGAATGGCAAGGCAGCAAATTTGGCGCCGGCCGAAAAGAATGTTGGACGTGTGGGAAAGTCGGACATTTTCGATCTGATTGCCCGGAGGAAAAGGGAAACTCGGGTTAGCCGAGCTGTACGGGGGAAGTTCGGCTCGCGAAAGGAATTCCCCGAGAATTAGTTTTAATATCAATAGCATAAGAAATAATTAAAAGTATTTTATTTATGAAGGAAAAATTAATGGAAAAGAGTGTTCTTTCAAGGTAGATACGGGTTCCGATGTTTCTATTGTGAATAGTAGTATTATTGATAAAAAGAATAGTGTTCGTAAAGGAAATATTAATCTAAAATATCCCACTGGAGAAGAAGTTCCTATTAAATTTCAAACGGAAGTTAGAGTCGAATTAGAAAGATTTTCTGTGAATATGCCTATGATCGTTGCTGATATTAGTGATCAATGTTTGTTGGGAGTAGATTTCTTGAAAATGATTAACTTAGAAAAAGTGTTTGAATCAGCTTTTAGAGTTTCTGGATTAGAAGGAAAAATATTTAGAATTGAAAAGTCTTCAGAAGAAGTTCCGGTTCCCTTGAAAGAACTCTTCGAAAACAATTCTAAAAAATTAACAGATTTAGAAAAAAAGAATTTTATTGAATTTTTAAGAGAATTTGAAAATGTATTTTCCGGAGATATTGTTGCGGGAAACTGCAATTCAGTAGAACATGTCATAAATGTGCAAGACTCTCTCCCCATTAAACAGGTTCCCCGTAGAATTCTAATCCATTTAAGAGAGGAAGTGGATAAAAATATAGAGGAAATGAGAACACGTGGAGTGATTGAAGAGTCACACGGTCCTTGGGTTTCTCCTGCTGTTATGGTGAGAAAGAAGGATGGTTCGATCAGATTTTGTGTTGACTATCGGAAGTTGAATACGGTGACTATTAAAGATTCTTACCCCCTTCCTCGAATTGATGAAATTCTTGATCAACTATCAGGTAATTGTTGGTTTTCCACGCTTGATCTTAAAAGCGGATATTGGCAAATTAAGATCCGTCCCGAAGATAAAGAGAAAACGGCTTTTTCAATCGGCAAGGGACTTTGGCAGTTTACAGTTATGCCCTTTGGTTTGTGTAACGCCCCTGCAACGTTTGAAAGATTAATGGAGAAAATTTTACAAAATTTAATATCAAAAATTTGTCTTGTATATTTAGATGACGTGATAATTTTTGGAAAAACTTTTGCTGAAATGATTAATAATCTTAAAATTGTATTTTCAAGATTAAAAGAAGCAAATTTAAAGATCATTCCAAAGAAATGTATTTTCTTTAAAAATAATGTAAAATATCTTGGTCATATTGTTTCTGTGGAGGGTGTTACCACGGATCGCGAAAAGATAATTGCCGTGAAAAATTGGCCGGTTCCACATACGAGAAAACAATTACGTAGTTTTCTCGGATTTTGCTCGTATTATAGGAAATTTGTGAAAGGTTTCTCTTCTTTGGCTAAACCTCTGTATACGTTAACAGAGAATAAAGCTAAGTTTGTGTGGGAAGAAAAATGTCAGGAAGCGTTTAAAAAATTAAAATCATTATTAAGTTCTTCTCCAATTCTTTCTTTTCCAAAAGAAGGTGAATTTATTTTAGATACAGACGCCTCGAATATAGGAATTGGAGCAGTTTTGTCACAAAAACAAAATGGAAGTGAAAAAGTGATAGCGTATTTTAGTCGTGTTCTTAGTAAATCAGAACGGAATTATTGTGTCACTCGTCGAGAACTTTTATCGATTGTAGATTCTATAAATTTTTTTCATCATTACCTTTCAGGACGAAAGTTTTGGATTCGCACAGATCATGTTTCATTACGATGGCTTATGTCTTTCAGAGATTTAGAAGGACAATTGGCTCGATGGCTGGAAAGACTCCAACAATATGAATTTGAAATTGTTTATCGAAAAGGAATTTCTCATCAAAATGCCGATGGATTATCTAGACGGATGTGTGAGTCGAGCGGCTGTGGATATTGCTTCCGAGTAGAGAAGAAGAATATGTCTGACAATGACAAGAGAGTCGCTCGAATTATACTAGAAGGCAAGAACCTTGAAGAATGACATTAAGCACAACGAAGAGATTTAAGTATTTCGTTTGTGTTACAAGGAAAAGATATGGGAGAGAGACCATCACGTTCAGAAATTCCTGTTGGAAATATTCCAGCACAAATTTATTGGTCGTATTGGGATTCTTTGGTCTTGAGAGATGGTATTCTTTATAAAAGATGGGAACCTCCGAATCTCAGATCCAGCTTTCTTCAACTAGTAGTTCCTCGGAGTCAAGTAAAGGAAATTTTGGAGGAAGTACACGATTCTCCGTCGGGAGGACATTTTGGAGTGAACAAGACTTTAGAAAAGATTCGAAAACGATTCTTTTGGGCAACTTGTAAACAGGATGTAGAAGAATGGTGTAAGACGTGTAAAATTTGTGTCTCAAAGAGAGGTCCCTTAGGAAAAGGAAAATCTCCTCTTCAGATTTACAACGTTGGAGCTCCGCTAGAAAGGGTACAAATGGATATCCTTGGTCCTCTTCCGTTGACTAAGTTAGGAAACAAATATTTGCTTGTAATTGTGGATTGTTTCACAAAGTGGGTAGAAGCTTACCCTGTGAAAAATATTAGAGCCAAGATGGTAGCTGAAGTTTTTGTTAGCCAATTTATCTCCAGGCATGGGGTGCCTATTGAAATTCATACAGATCAAGGAAGAAATTTCGAATCCCAATTATTTTCTGAATTAATGCGTCTTCTCGGAATTAGAAAGACTAGAACGACTGCTCTGCATCCCCAATCTGACGGTCAGGTTGAACGTCAGCATCAAACAATAATAAATTATCTAGCTAAATATGTCTCAGAAAATCAGAAGGATTGGGATCGATGGGTTCCTATGTTTCTGTTGGCGTACAGATCTTCGAAGCATGAGACCACAGGAGTGACCCCTGCAGAGTTATATTTTGCTCGAGAGCTCAAGTTACCTGTGGATTTGTTGCAAGGAAGTCCGAGATTTGTTGAAGAGAGATTACCTCCGGGGAGAAATTTTGTAGAAAAATTAAAAGAGAAATTAGAAGAAATTCATTCTAGTGTTAGGGAACGAATGGTTTTGAAATCTTCACAAATGAAGGCTCGTTATGATCAAAAAGTTAGAGGAGTTCTTTTTGAGGAGGGAGAAAGAGTCTGGCTATATAATCCTCATAGGAGTAAAGGAAAAGCTCAGAAATTACAAAGCAATTGGGAGGGTCCTTATGTAATAGTGAAGAAAGAAGTGATGTAGTTTATTGTGTTCAAAGAACACCTCGACACAAAAAGAAGATAGTTCATGCAAATTGATTAGCTTCTTTTCTTGAAAGAACCTTACATTAGAGTAAATCGGAACCCGGAAAATATCTAGCTTATAGATTTTTGTTAGGTGAATAGTGTATTAAGAAAAAAATAATTGTGTAGTATTGAATAGTACTAAGTTACTGCGTATTATTTTTAGAGTTGTCCTGGAAGGTCTACCTAAAGAAAAATTTTCGGACATGGTGGATGAGCCGAATATCGAGCTGAACCTTCCCGAAGCTGAACGTCGAGCTAAATTTTTCTAGAAGAGAGGGAAATTTGCACTCTAAGAAGACTGTCTCGCCCGCAGTTTTTGATCCGTGGTTTTCCCGCGGGACGTTGGCCAAATGCCGAGGCAGGGACTTGGGCAGTTCATGAGGAACGATGGGTCCACGGTGGTTACCCCCCCCCCCCTTGTCCGAAGATCTTTCGAAGTAAGAAATCACAGGGAGACCGGGATGTAAAGAACGATGAAGATCATTTTGTGTCAAGTGGAACGCTGAGAATCGATTGGGTTTCGAGTGGCGAATCGCTCGGTAACCTGAGCAGGAGCTCAGGGTAGAGCAAGAGGATTCGTCGAAGCCCTGGAGTCAACATTTGATGAAGGCGTACGTCGATTGGGGACTGTTAGACGGAGTCGCTCGGTAACCTGAGGCAGCAGCCTAGGGTAGAGCAAGAAGGCTCATCGGTACTCTAGAATCGACATAGGAGCACATTTGTTGAAGGAATCAACGCACAAAAGCAACTACCTCTTGTTGATTGTCGGGACGACAATTTTGAAGGAAGGGAGCAGTGTTACGTCTCTGGTCTTTCATCCCCTGAACATCATCCTCTGAGAGTCATCGTTAAGGGGGTTGTTTATTGACGACCGCCCTGTCGTTGTTTTTCGGCGACATATTAGATTTGGTCTAGCTGTCAACTCGGACGGACGTGTCTAGATCAGAGCATTCTTTCATTCTTTCGTGCATGCATATTTTATTGTATCTTTTCGCTTTTGTGTATTGGATCGTCGCATTAAAGATCATAACATCACTACGAGAGTATATTCATTTCGCGAGACGCGAATGAGTGTGTGAGTGAGAAGCCTTTGCGATATTTCGCAAAAGCCGTCCCGAGGACGTAACAATATTATAATATCCGAAACGTATTAAGAAATTATAATATTAAAACAGAAAGTATGCGTGTACATTAATATTTTTTTATAGGAGTGGATAGGTGATTCAATTGAAATCGACGATAATGAAGATGGGGAAAATTTTCCCATACAATACAAAAGTCAAGATATAACGCAGCAATGTGTGTCACAACAGTCATCATCTTTTCAAAATTATCGTTGCAGCATATTGGAAGAAAACTCACTAAAAGAAAGCTTCAACAACGATAATGACAATTACAATAATAATAGAAAATCTTTAACAAAAAAAAACAACTGCACTAGAAACACCAATCAGTGTAGTTAACAACGCATCACATATTTCTGTAACCCCAATTTTAAAATCGACTGCCATACAAAGAGGTGTTAAAAGAACTGCTGCATAAAGATATGACCAATCAATAGAACAAACTGAAAAGTTGGCGAAAATTTCGCAGGAAGATAGCGATCTACGAAAATCGTACTACGCAGAAAAATTAAAACTTTATAAGATGGAGTTAGCTCTGAAAGAAAAAGACATCATTACCAAAGAAAATATATGCACATTGCTGGAGCAATTGGTGAAAAAAAGTAATTAAAGACTGATATAAGATATAGGCTGTGAAAATGACATTAGTGTGTTCACAATTAAACAAATGTTCCTATAAGCTATTGACGTATAACAATTTTTACGTATGTTAAAAAAATTAAGATTGATTTTATGTTAAAAAACTTAAAGATAAGAGATTTATTTTATGTTCATTATATGTATTTGCTATTATAAAGAACATTATCAAAAGAAATAAAGCAAATGTTTATAACGAAAATATTATTTACTGCCAAGTTATTATAATAATAAATACAAATATGTGTACATGCATGTATGTACATATATGAATATGTATAAAAAGTACAAAATATTGTCAAGAGAAGTACTGTCGTATTAGATTATTGCGAATTCTTCGACAAGCTACTAGTTCTTCATTTCTATTTAATATATCTATCCCGGGTTCGTTTACACCATCAATAACATTTATACCAAAATCCAATACTTCATCTTCCAATGCTTCATCAGGTAAAGGCACTTTGTCATGGATGCACATATTATGCAATATGGTACAAGCATTGATAATTTTCAAGCACACATCTGGTCTGTAATGTAAAACCCTATGTTTCAACAAGCAACGAAATCTTATCTTTAAGACACCATTGCAACGTTCAATAAGCGATCTAGTGCTCTTTTGCCGATCATTGTATCTTCTTGTTGCAATATTAAGATTATTGTCCATTATTGGAGTCATCATCCAAGGTCTAAGCGCATAATCGGAATCACCTGTAAAGCAATAAGCGGGAAGCACATACTTTTGCACATAGGCGTATAAGCGTATGCAAAAGTATGTGCTCCCCGCTATATAATTCCAGATAGCCAAATCTGTCAAGAGCATGTATTAAAACTGTGTGCTATATATTTTTGCCAGCAAAAAAACTGCAGATTTTATACAAAACTTGTTATATCAGATAATGATAGCAGAACGTTGGCAGAAATGTTATAAAATCTGCTGACATAATTTGGCAGCAAGTCAGTAGCAGAAATCAAGCAGGATTTGTATAGAATTATCATAGCAGATTGGTAGTAGAAACCGAGCAGGATTTGCGCAACGCAGTTTGGTGTCAGATTGACGACAGAAATCGAGCAAGATTTGCGCGCGCACAATCTGATGGCAAATTGACAACAGGATCTGCATTTTGCAGTTATTTAATAGTTCCTTCACCTACCGCTATGTGATGTATTTTCTCGCAATCAAATTTCTGTTAAAAATAGATATAAAGTCTGCAAGTCGTGGCTATTAATAAAAGATCAAAAGTATATTTTTCTATCAGTTTAATTTTTGATATCTGACAAGTCTAACATGAGAATATTAAACTTATTAGAATCAATAGGATATACATGAAAAATTATCCATTTACTTTCTATTTAAAGAATAAAGCAGAATTTAATTCTCATAAATTATATCTTAAATTTTATAAATTATATAAATTTAATTATTTTTACAATTTATTTTATTAATTTAATTAATAGATTAAATTGAACATTTAATTGCTATGTGAGATATAACTACATACAATATAATGTTATACATTAAATATCATATTTATGAAAAAAAAAATTATAAGTAGCGGATAACACGTCTTATGCATCTGTTATATTCATCGAAAAATATTGAATTTTATTATACTTATATATTCAAATGGCAAGGAACTGTGCAGATCCTGCTCGATTTCTGCCGCCAATCTGCTATTAGATTGCGTTTGACAGATCTGTTCGGTTTCTGCCGCCAATCTGCCATCAAACTATATGTGCAGATCTGCTCGGTTTCTGCTGCCAATCTGCTGTCAGATTTTGCTTACTAACTATGCTAGCAGAATATCATCAATTGCGGACACAGTGGATAGGAATCTGCTGTAAAGTCATGATTAGATCTGCTGTCATACTGCCGACATGCTGCTAACATTTTGCTATCTGGGATGTTATACATTGTAATTAAAAACAATAGGTACTTTCCGATTCACACATGATGCGCATGAAGTAACAGAAAATGTATAATATGCGTAACATAAACTATAGATTTTCTGTCACTTCATGCGCATCATGCGTGAATCAGAAAGTACCCAATTTTTAATAATCATTTTTATTACATATTACCTAGTAAGAAAAAGTTGTGTCCACGATTGTAAATATCTTGCATTATAGGAAGAACATTACTATTATTCCAGATATACGAATCGTATGTGCTTCCAGGATATCGGGCATTAACATTCAAAATCCTAAGATCAGAATCACATCTGCAAATAAAGCTGTACTTGTATTATTTGTATAATAATATACTTAATTGAATTGTGTTAAGGCGCAATCTTACCAATTGTACATTAATTGAATGATATCCTTTTCTATTCACATATATATGTTCAGAATAATTCTTATCTTCTTTAGGAGGTGGAAAAATTGCTACATGAGTGCAGTCTATACAACCAATCGCTCCAGGAAAGCGATGCTTAATCCAAAATCTATATATACATATAACATAAATAATATACATAAATAAATTTGTATGATTATATTATATATATAAATATATATAATATGATAAAACGTTATTGTGTACACATTAGGTACTTTCCATTTACATCAAAACTCAGATAAATCTCACTTCTTTCTTTAACATGAATGTTGAAGAAAGACAGAAGTGAGATTTATCTGAGCTTTGATGTAAATGGAAAGTACCTATTATCTTATTTAATTTTTCTCAATATCCTCACTTGTTACGTAGTTGTTGCAACTTTTGAAGGTTGTCAGGAAAGCACACCAAACTGTTAAATATTTCTGGAAAATTAAGAATATTAGTCACATTTCGAACACATCTGCTGATCGAAGGTTGACTAATAGCCATGTGAATATTTTTTCCTATGCAATTCTGATAACTGCCTGATGCATAAAAGCGTAATGCAGCTAAAACCTAGAAAAATTTTACAAATAATTTATATCAAACAATTTACAAATAATTTATTCAGCATGTGTTGTACGCACTTGTACAGTTGCGTCCAAAGCTGAAGATCGTGATGGTTCTACAAAATTGTCTTCCACAATATTAATAAGCCTGTTTGCTGTTTCTTTTTTCAATCGAAAAATATTTACGAACTGTCGTTCTGATAAGTGAAATGGATCATCCCTTATGTGAAAACGCGGTCTTTCATTATAATCGAAAATATTTTCCAATTGTTCAGCAATATGAAGTTGAACAGCATTTTAATATGCCAAATCCATTGCATTCATAAATTTAATTCACCTCACTCACATTGGATAACCTCACTTTTGTTGAAAACAGCGGTTTTATTACTATATTTATCGTATGCGACTTACATATCGCATAGGTTTTACCCACTCGAGATGAACCGTTCGATATTTTCTCGCATACGATACATCTCATTCATTCAAGAATACCATTTCTGCTATCGAATGCGATATCGCATGCGATATCTAGAGTCCTCATTTCAAGAATAGACCCCCAGGGCTGGAGAAAGGGGTGCGAGACACGAAGGCGTTCTTAACTAAAATAGTTTATTGAAAGCAATAGTTGTGGTACATGTACGTGGAAGTGTGTGTGCTGTATAAATGTAGAAGCGCTATTATGTGTATTTGGTCTGGCCGTAAGACGTCGGCGGACCTTTAAACGTCGGTCGTTAAATCGGCGCGAGAAGAGCGATACCTGTGCGTGTGCGTATGTGTGTATCGCTCGGTTGTATGCGTGTCGGCGGTGTCGGTGGGATACAGCCGGCCGGGTAGTGTCTACCGTGCTCGTAGACGCGGCACGGCGCGGGGTGGGCGGTTCGCGGCTTGTAGATGCGGCGCGGGCGGTGCGCGAGATCGCGAGACGCAAGAGCGCGGCCACTCTCTTCGATATATCGAAGAGAGCGCGCGGTGTGCTCGGCAGGTTGGCGCGGCGCGGGCGGCGTGCGAGAATAATAACTCGCGCAGAACGGCCGTTCTCTCGGATAGAGAAAGAGAGAGCGAACGGCGCGCGGGAATATTCGGCGCGTAGTGTAGGTCGCAATACGGCTTGCTGGGTGCAAGTGCAAGCGGCGGGTGGAGCGACGTGTCACGGTCGTCCACGTAGGGATAGACGGGACGCAACGGCTGTCGAGAAAGCTCGACGAAGACGGCGGAGCTCCGTCTAATGTGAGCCGATGCGCTTGGGGTCACGAGGTGCGGAAGTCGTGTGCCTCTCGAGAGAGTCTCGAGAGAGGAGGTGTTCGCGTCCACCTCAGAAGCACCTGATCCGGATTTTCGGGATTCCGACGATTTGATTGCAGAGACTAGCTCCGCAGAGGCAGCGTATCCCGTCTACCTCGGAATCGGTTATCGGAGGATCTCGGTAGCTTTGGAGTGTGCGGAGTTGGGACGGGATCTGACTCTAGGATAGAATTCGCTCATTTTATATTGGTCGGGATAACGGTATCGGATCGGAAAAAGGGGTAGTAGTGGGGACGGCCGTATTCGGTGTTCTCCGGCGTATCTCGGGTAACCGATTTCGTAATCGAATCGTGTTTAAAAATGGGCGCTGAGCGCCTGCTGCCCTGCCCGGCCGGTGGTCGCAGGGCGCAGCCCTCCGTCGGATGACCGTACGGAACGATGAGGGGGGGCATCGTTACAATTTAATACTTATTATCATAACAATTATTTATTATCGTAATAATTTATGAAAAATTAAAATTAAAAAGTATCGATTTTTATTTTTTATATAAATTATAATAAAAATAATTTTTAATTAAAATCTATATAAAAAATAAAAATCTATATTTTTTAATTTTAATTTCTTATAAATTCTTACAATAATAAATAATTGTTATAATAATATTATTGATAATGTTGTTTTAATGTTGGAACGGTTATTTTCACTTTTGGTAGTTTGATGCGAAAAGATTTATTGGATAAGATACGAAAGTTCTTATAACGATGTAGCGTGCGGATGAGAGCGAGATCTAGACGAAAGACGGAAGGAAGTTCCTTGGTCGATAATCGATTCTTGAAAAAGGAATCATCGATCATGAACTAGTATCTTAAAATGGCCGCTAGCGCGAATTACAAACTTATATCTAGCATGAGTACATGAAACAAAAAAAAACTTTTATTAACAACACTCCCACTTTTCATGTACTCTCTTTGGTTTTTTTGTACTTACATCTAGACTTATGTTATATTTGTTGCTTAATATTTAATAAATCGCGAAGATAACAAAATTGTTCTCTTAACAGCGGTTTTGTAAATATATCTGCCTGTTGCTCTTTAGTAGGAACATACTCTAACTCAAACAAGCCCTTCTGAATTTTTTCACGCGCGAAATGATACCTGACATCTATGTGTTTCGTACGCTTATGAAACTCAGGATTTTTTAGAACCTTTATAGCACTCTGATTATCAAGAAATAACTTAGGTTTTATAATCTCTTTTTTAGTAATTTCGCATATTAAACGATGCAACCAAATTAGTTCTTTAATAGTCTGCGCTCCAGCTATAAATTCTGATTCCGTGGTAGATAACGCGACTACTCTTTGTTTTTGTGAGCTCCACGAAATAGTGCTTTCTCCTAATTTAAACACGTAGCCTGAAGTCGACCTACGAGTATCGATATCTCCCGCGTAATCTGCGTCGCTGAAAGCTGACAAATTTAGATTTGCGTTCGCTTTAAAAAATAAACCATAATCTACGGTTCCCTTCAAATACTTTAAAATTCTTTTTACGGGATTCCAATGTATTTTGTCAGGTGATTCCAGATACTGACTCACGGTACTTAAGGCAAAGGTAATATCCGGCCTTGTACCAATCGCCAGGTACATCAGGGATCCGACGGCTTCTCGGTATGGTGCTCGTATTCCCTTAGACTCCTGTTTACCATGCATCAAAACGCTCAGCTCCTGATGCTTGTCCATGGGAACAGCTACTGGATTCGCTTCAGCCATGTTGAATCGTTCCAAGACCTTCTTAGCGTATCCTGACTGATGCAGGAAAAATCGAACCATCTGTTCTCCATTCTACCTGAAAACCTAGAAACAGACTTAGATTTCCTTTAGTTATTTCAAACTCCTTTTTCAGTTGGGTTAACAGCACGTCTGCGGCTGCCTGGTTTGACGCTGCTATCAGCCCGTCATTTATGTAGATTGCCAATATCAGCATGTTTTCACGTTGATTGCTCGTGAAAACGCACGGGTCCGATCTTGTAGCTTTTAGGTTGAATTTCTTCAAGAATTCGGTGAAACGTTCATGCCAGCATCTTGAGGCTTGCTTCAGGCCGTATAGGCTTCTCTCCTATTTGCAAATCTTGTTCGTTCCATTCTCGTAACCCTTCGGCTGTTCCATGTAAATGATTTCTGACAGTTTCCCGTTGAGAAAGGCTGTCTTTATGTCGAATTGTTGTAAAACCAAGTTCTTCGATGCTGCCAATGCCAGTATTATTCGGACGGAATCGAACTTGACGACTGGGCTGAACGTTTCATGGTAATCAACTCCTCGCTTTTGGAAATAGCCTTTTGCCACAAGTCTTGCCTTGAATCTATCAATGCTTCCGTCAGCCTTTCTTTTGAGTTTGTACAACGATTCTCAATCGGCTTTTTCCCATCTTGATAATGCACAATACTCCATGTATTATTCTTCATTAACGACTCGATTTCTTTGTCCATGGCTTGTTTCCATTGAGTTGCGTGTGAGCCTGTGATTGCTTCCTGATAGCTTTGAGGCTCTTCACCTTCTGCCAGAAGAACGGCATCAGGATCGACTCCATCATCATACTTTCTTGGTCTTCTGATCTTATCTCTATCTCGCAAGACTCTTCTTTCTTGATGTCTCACTTGCATGTCTTCTTCCTCGCGTTCTTGACCTTCAGGGCTGAAGGGTTCGTTCGCTGAATCCCAATTGTCGTTGCCGTCAGACGCTTCCTCGTCTGTTGATTTTTCTGATTCCTCAGAGGTTTGTGATTCAGGCTCTTGCTGTTGACCATCTTGCAGTTCGATCACAGGTTCTTCAGAGAATTTAAAGGTTTGTGATTCAGTATCTTCCTCGGTTTCGGTTGAAACTGTAGAATAGTGATCATTTTCCCTAAAGATCACATCTCTTCTTGTGTCCACTCTATCGGTTTCGGAAAACCAAATTCTGAATCCCTTGACATCTTCATTGTAACCCACGAAGTATCCCTTTTCCGCCTTTTTATCAAGTTTGCTATGTTTCTCCTTGGGAATATGTGCGTAAGCTGTCGTTCCGAAAGGAAGTAGTTTATCCAGCTTGGCTTTTCGGCCAATCCATAGCTCGTACGGTGTTTCCGGACGTTGGGGAGTCGATCGCGTGCGATTGATCACGTAAGCTGCCGTGTTAATACCTTCGGCCCACAGCCTCAACGGTAAATTTTTGGCATGTATCATGGTCCTCATTGCCTCAACAAGCGTGCGATTCTCCCTTTCAGCTACTCCATTTTGTTCAGGGGTGTAGATCACAGTTCTCTGATGCTGTATTCCTTGTTTTTTCAGCATATAGTTGACTTCCGAATTCACAAATTCTAGACCATTGTCTGTGCGCATAGCTTTCATATTTCTTCCTACTTGATTCTTCATCATGACGATGAAATCCTTGATGCGCTCTACAGTCTCGTCCTTGGATCTGAGAATATAGACAGTTCTATAGCGAGAAAAATCATCCTTGAACAGCAAAAAGTAATGTGACCCATTTATGGATTCTTTTTGAAAGGGTCCGCATAAGTCAGAATGCACGAGCTCACCTGGAGTTTGTGACTTGTAATCGTCTGGTTTGCGCTTCAGAAAAGGTAGTCGGTGCGACTTACCAAATACACATCCTTCACAGAAGAATTTCTCTTTATCAGCCACCTGAATTTCTTGAACCTTCAGATACTGCTTCACATAGAGAGCGTTCTGATCCACGAGTCTCTCGTGCCAGGATTGAAGACTATCCTTGGTTGCCAGATTTGCTTCCATTTCATCAATCTCTGGTGTGAGCACCTTGAACTGCATCTCGCACAGTTTGTGCCTCCGCACTCCCACTGCGACTGTAATCCCATCCTTTTCAAAACGACATCCTTTAGCAGTTGAAATCTGAAACAATCCTTTATCCAGTGCTGATCCGGCTGAAAACAGATTGTATCTGAGGTTAGATACAAAAAGAACCTGGGCTAGATGTTTTTCCACCCATTGACTTCCATCGTAGGCTAGAACATTTATATCTCCTCTACCCAAGGCTCCTACCGACTCGCCTTTCTTTCCCACATTGACTGGTTGAGGTTTATCAAAAAGCTTGAGATTTATAAACCATTGTTCCTGGTTTGACATGTGGTGCGTAGCACCTGAATCTACATACCAGACTTCCGTATTGCTCTGCGACTTATCTAGACAGAGAGCTGCCTGCGCTATCAACGCCTGACCTTTAGGTTTCTTGTCGCGGCTTGAATCTTCTACCTTCTCTGCTCGACACTCATGTGCCCAGTGGTCTGGTTTCTTGCAGTTGAAACAAACATCTTCTGCGCCTTTATTCCAAGAGTCTGGCCCCTTTGAAGACTTTGAATTAGGCTTTCCTTTCCAGTTTCCCTTCTTCTTCTTGGATGACATCTTCATGGTAGACAAAGCTTCGGTCAGCCCTTTCTCTTGAGTCGAAAATCTTGCCTCCTCAGCAAGAAGTCTTTCGACAAGGTTTGAAAGCGTACGTTCTATCCGAGGGGTGGATTCCCATGCCGTTACGAAGTGATTATATGTTGCCGGTAGCGTCATCAAAATTTTAGTTATTGTCATTGAATCCGCGATTGGCTCATTCAGCGCTTGTAGGCGATGTGCAAGATCCTTTAACTTCGCAATGTGAGACGCCATGCTATCCTTAGGTTCCTTGGTTAACTGATACCATTTTTGTTGAAGCATATGAATGCTCGTCTCCGATTTCTGCTCGCAGAGGTTATGTAACGCTTGCTACATGTCTTTGGCACAACCGCAATTCATGATATGCACTAACTGGGAGTCCGCCACACTCGTTGCAATAATCTTCTGAGCGGCACTGTCTGCCTTCAGCCAGTTACTTAATTCTTGACGCTGCACAGGCGTTGCTTCCTGGTTTAGTACGGGCTTGTTAAAGTCGCCGTTCACCACCCTCAAGGCATCTCTGTCTCTCAACAAGACTGACACTTGAAATTTCCATTGTGCCCAGTTTTCCGCACTCTTTAACTTGGTGATTTTTGTCACTTCAGATTCCATGTCCAGCTATTTACTTTTGCACGTGGCAGGGTTAACCTCAAAAAGAATCGTTCGTTAAAGTTAGAGTATGTTGCATTAAAAAAAAACTTTTTCTCTAAGAAAACTTTTCGCGGCACGTAGGCCTGGGCCCATAACCTGTTGTTTGGAACGGTTATTTTCACTTTTGGTAGTTTGATGCGAAAAGATTTATTGGATAAGGTACAAAAGTTCTTATAACGATGTAGCGTGCGGATGAGAGCGAGATCTAGACGAAAGACGGAAATAAGTTCCGGTCGATAATCGATTCTTGAAAAAGGAATCATCGATCATGAACTAGTATCTTAAAATGGCCGCTAGCGCGAATTACAAACTTATATCTAGCATGAGTACATGAAACAAAAAAAAACTTTTATTAACAACAGATAATAAATATTAATTCCACTTCCGCCTCTGTCTCTGCCCCTTCTGCTTCCTCTGCCTCTTCCTCTCCATCTTCCTGTTGCTCTTTTTCTTCCTCTACCATGCATATAACTCATAAAATGTTGTAATTCTTCGGACTAAAACATACAAAATAAAGAATATATTAATATACATATTATCGATACATATATGTATATATATATATATATATATATATACATGGAAATAATACAATTAATAAAACAATTAATTAAAAAAAGCACTGTGCTGATACAAATTTAAAAAAAATTACACTTACAGTTAAAGAAATAGAAACGGCCGGCATCATCGGCATCGGCATCGTCGACACCGGCATCGTCGCCGGCATCGGCATCGGCATCATCGCCGCCGGCACCGGCATCGGAATCGTCGGCACCGGCATCGTCGCCGGCATCGGCATCGGCATCATCGCCGCCGGCACCGGCATCGGGATTGTCGGTACCGGCATCGTCGCCGCCGCCGGCACCGGCATCGGGATCGTCGGCACCGGCATCGTCTCCGTCGCCATCGTTGTCGCCGCCGTCGGCATCGAGATCGTCGGCACCGGCATCGGCATCATCGCCGCCGGCACCGGCATCGGGATCGTCGGCACCGGCATCGTCTCCGTCGCCATCGTTGTCGCCGCCGTCGGCATCGGGATCGTCGGCACCGGCATCGTCTCCATCGCCATCGTTGTCGCCGCCGTCGGCATCAACATCGTGGCCGTGCCGGCCGTGGTCGCCATCGCGGACGGGGTAGACATCGTCGCGTCGTTATTATAATATTCCGCTTTCTAGAAAAAAATGAAATAAAATTGCCCGAATGTTCTATGAAAATACGTTTTTATAAACTTACAGTAGTTCGGGACCACTTCTCTCGTCAAGCGTTGAAGACGAACTGAAACTAATCATCACAACCACACGCACATGCATCGTTTTTTATTCGCGCAGGATTCGCGCAGCCGTTCGGCGAGATAAGAAAAAATATCGCGGCAAAAAATCAACACCTCAACGTTACGTAAACATAAATAATATCAGACATATTTTATTTACAAAAACATAAAGAATATACATATAATATTCGTTTCATATCGCATATATTAATACATATATATAATATATAAATGAATATGTAAATCAATTTATAAACTCACCACTATTGCGTAACCATAAATCATGTCTCGCATCCGTTTGTAATGGAAATCTAAATAAATGTTTTCCGTCTTTTGTCCTAATATTTGTGCAATTTAAAGACACACATTTATCATAAAATCGGTGTTTACTCGACATTGTAAAACAAAAATAATAATTAGCACCAACACAAAAAAGAAACTGAAAAAAACGGGACACTAACTAAAAAACTAACTACTAAACTAAAATAATCTAAATATAAATTGAGAATTAAGAAGGCTATAGGAGCCATACGCGGTTTTCAGTGCGTTGATTCCAACGAAATTTTAATTTTTCGTTGGAGTTAAATACTTGTGCACGGGGCACGACTTTTTACTTGGTATACTGCCAAAATTTTTTCGGAATAATCTCGACTCGAGATTTTTAATTCCGACGATCCCCTCTGATCCCCCCAATGAAATATAAGCGAGAAAAAATATTGGTCCGAAAGTCGCTGAATCGGGAATCGAACCTGAGTCTTTCGCTTGCCGGGCGACTGCTCTTACCTCTAAGCTATTCAGACTCTTCGAAACAATACTCTTCTCATTCGGTTTTTATATAACTATTTGTATTTTAAAATAAAATACTCTAATTAAAATACTAAACTGCATAGTAAAATTAATCAAACATATTTTATATTTTATTGTGACAGATATTATTTTTAATGTGGTAAATATTAATCAGAGGAATTCTCATAAAATTCTTTCCATACCATATTGTCCCACGATTACCATGATTTTCAGGATAAATTCTAAGAGAAAATTCTCTCAGACTTGATCGAAAATTATTTATTAACCGATTACTCAATCACAATTCGCGGTTACTATCGATTAATTATTAAAAAACACTTGAAAAAACGACGACAATAGTCTACGGCGACGACAACAGACTGCGGCGACGGGCGACGCGTCGCGACGACAACAATTACGCGGCGTTGCCGAACATGATTAACGCGAGATCCGCGAGACGCTACCATGTCTTGCGATTAATCGAAGCCTTTGCATTGTGAATGCGCTAATTTCGAAAACGTATAATAATTAAGTTATAAAAAAAACGTATTATAATACTTTCTTTTTAATAACTTAACATTATACGCACGTTTTGCTTCTTCTTTTTTAAGCGAGACGTGAGAAAAATGATTATTATGTTTTTTATTATGTTTTGCGAACAAGATGTTCCACGTATAAATGTGTTGGTCGCTCTGAAAAGAACGGATTGTTTTTGATCGCTCTGAAAAGAGCGGATTGTTTTTGGTCGTTCTGAAAAGAGCGGATTGATTATTAATTTTAAAAAATTTATAATAGGTGCTCAAAATGAGCACCATCCATCCTAACGCAAGGTCTCATGCGTTTCAATAAATTTCTTTGGACGTTCTCCATTACTTCTTCTTCGATATCCCAAATCGCATGTCGCAATCTTGTTTCCAAATCGTCGACGTCCTCGGGAAGCGTTTTGTAAATTTTTTCCTTACAATATCCCCATAAAAAGAAATCCAAAGGATTAAGATCCGGGAAACTTGCGGGCCAACGTATCGGGCCATACCGACCCATCCAACGTCCAGGAAACTGCTTGTTTAAATGATTCGTTACAATTCTGGCGTTGTGTGGTCCAGCACCGTCTTGTTGGAAGAAAATCTTGTTTCTTTCTAATAGTGGCACTTCTTCTAAAAAATCTTGCAAATTTTCTCTCAAAAATTCCACGTACGTTTGGCCAGTTAAAATGTCCGGAAGAATAACGGGCCCAAGTATTTGAGTACCCATTATTCCAGCCCAGAGATTTATCTTCCAGCGAATTTGAAAATTTCTGAGCCGCGTTAAGGTTGGTTTATAATAGCCGTAACCGTTAACTTAGGCTGGTGCCGTAGAGGTCGTTACCGTAATCTGTAAAGGGGCGGTTTATAATAGTCAGTACGCCGCTGTTACGGTCGCAGTCACACCGTAAAACGCATAACCTGTAAAAGTCATATTTTTTTTATATAAATAAATTTAAATTGAAACAATTTGTCCAACACAGAAACGATGGATTTATCTGAAATTATTGTGTGTGGAATGTTTTTATCAATTCTGGGGCTAGCATACACTGCATATGAAGACGCACCGTTGATTAAAAAAATAAGGAGAAAACGCCGTTGGAGTGTATGTCCAATTAATCAAAAAAGGAAGGACACAGGACATTTTCATAATTTATTCAAAGACATGGCGACAGTAGATAATGAACAATTTATTAAATATACAAGAATGTCGCAGACCAATTTCTACAAATTGTTAGGACTTATACAACACAAATTAGTAAAGTGGAGCAGACGTGAGCCTATAAGTCCGGAACATAGGCTAGTTATTACATTATTGTAAGTGATAAAATCTTTTAATTTTTATAATGTCTTGTACAGAATTATATATATTAGTTTCGATGTAAAGAATAATGTATTATTTATATTATTGCAGCTATTTGTCTCAACGCTGCAGTATGCAAGTAGTTGCGTGGTCCTTTTTGATTGGAAAAACTACTGTATCTGTAATAATCAAGGAAACTTGTGAAGCAATATGGAATGTTCTTAGTCCCATATATTGCAAACAACCAACAGTCGAAGAATGGAAAGAGAAAGCGAACGAATTTTACAGACAATGGAATCTCCCTAACTGTTGCGGTGCAATCGATGGAAAACATATAACAATTCAAGCACCAAAAAAATCAGGAACTGCTTTTTTTAATTATAAAAAAACATTCAGCATCATCCTCATGGCTGTTTGTGATGCTGACTACATATTCACACTTGTAGACATTGGAGCATATGGCTCGCAAAGTGATGGTGGAGTATTCTCGGAGTCAGCCTTCGGCCGAGGATTGGACTCCGGTAAGATAAAATTACCAGCAAGCACACCATTACTGAACACAGATATGGATTTTCCATACTACTTTGTTGGAGATGAGGCTTTTCCTCTAAAACCATATATTCTAAGACCTTATCCGGGAAGGAATTTAAATCAAGAAAAACAAATCTTCAATTACCGATATCAAGAGCAAGGAGAACAATAGAAAATTCATTTGGTATTTTAGCATCGAGGTGGAGAATCTTGCGAAATAATATCATTGCCGAAGTTGATAATGTAGAAAGGATTACCGCTGCCACAATATGTTTACATAATTTTCTGCGCATTTCTGAAAAAAATGCCGAACACCTAGTGTATTGCCCTTCAAATTTTTCTGACACTATTCGAGATAATGGTCATATTACAGAAGGCTTATTTCGAGAAGAACAAATTGATAATAGTTTTCAAAGAATAGGACGCATGGGTGCGAATAATCCATCAAGATCAATGATTGCTCTACGTGACAGCATGGCACATTATCTTTCGCATGAAGGAGCAGTTCCTTGGCAGTGGGCACATATTTCAAGAGGATCCAGACCGGAGTGACATCGATAAGATATATTTAACCAATTTCATTAATTGTATATATTCAATATAATTAATTTTATATATTTAATGTAATTAAGTTTAATATAATTAAGTTATAAATTTAATATAATTAGTTTTGTAAAAAAATCTAATAAAATGATTAGACTTAGATTAGTAATAAATAGTAATTAGAAATTAATTAATAAAAATAATTAGGAACTAAAAAATAGGAATTAATAATTAGAAATTAATGAATAAAAATTATACTTAGATTAGCAAATAAAAACTAAAAATGCTTAGATTATAAAAATAAAAATTGTGCAAAACAAGTTTAGGATAAAACGATTTATTTTTATATTTATTTTTATATTAAATTGACATACATATTACTAATAAAACGATTTATTTTTATATTAAATTATATATGTATTACTCTGAATATTTGGCAATTACTTGCATGATTTCTACTTTGCAATGTATCAATTTTCTATTGTCTAAATTTTTCAAGTCAGCATATATTGAGTTACAAAAGTTTTTCAAGGAATTATCTTCCACAGTCAAAGTGTTTCTTTCAGTTACAAATTTTTTAAAAATATCTACGGCTTCATCCATTTTGGCTTGGACAGATGCTTTATTTGAGGAACCTTTATCATTCGGAGTAGTGGATCTGGAGCGCGGGCGTTTTACTGCAGGTGATTGAGTGGTTTCTCTTGAAGTGCGGTCTAGAGTTTCTTTTGAAGTCTCGTCCATAGATACGTCATCAAAATCCTCATGTGTACCTAAAAATTGAATTAATATTATTTTTAATATATTATTACTATGTTTATAATTAAAACAAATTATTTTAATATTTAAAGAGAATAAACAATTAGTGTAGTTTGAAGAATCAGTCATCAGCTGTATAAAATCACTCTCTACGATACTTTATACATTCCAACGTAAAACATTTATAATTGCTACAACCGAAAGTGTTTATTATAATAGTATCTATAAAGGCAAAGACTTAAAGAAAATTACAAAATTTTTAAATAAAATCGCAAACCAGTTTGTTCGTCCAGATGTTCCACATATTCGTTTGGTGTTTCATCAATGTACTGAACATCTTCATAGGCTAATTCTTCAGCAGCATCGTGGTTCTGAGCCGAATTTTGAGAATCTTTGGCATAGGAATCATTTGATAGCATAGAACATGTAGAATCTTCAGTGTCTTTGCATGGTGACTCGACGTTACCAAATGTCTTCCGTCGTTTTACACATTCGTGTAAAAATGCCAAATTTTTCATTAATGGCCATTCTTTCTGATCCGATGCTCCTGATCCTGATCGTATTAATTTGCATCGTTCTTTTGAAAATCGATTCCGCAAGGCAATCCAGCGATCTCTACATTCAGAACCTAAATAACAATTATAATTATTTAATACTGTATTCCATCAAGTATATCTGTATTTATGTAATTTTATATGTGACATATATTCAGCGTACTTCAACTAATTGAAAATGACAAAAAAAATATATTGAAAAGGCAATTAATTAAAATTTAAAAAGATAAGGAGCTAGAGAGCCTACGACAGTTATTAATTCGTATAATGTATATTATTCAGAAAAAACAATAACAAACGTAGGCTCTCTAGCTTATCTTTCTAAATTTTAATTGAAAATGGTATAAATGTGATTGAAAACCAGTCCTTTATCAGAATTCAAACTTTCTATATCTTCTTCAACAAAATAACCTAACTTTTTATTTGCGTATACAAAACGAACAGAAATTTAGGAAAAACTTTGATGTTAGTATTTCTATGATAATTAATATTTATCAAATATATTGTAATATACTCACTTGATGCTTTCAATTTGTTACCAATAAATAGCCAAGAGTTTTCTACGACATTTCTGTTCTTATAATCTTTTTCTTTCTTGTCGTATAAATGCCGAAATTGTTCGACCCAGAAAATTAAACCCACGTCATTTATTTGTACATTCATCACTATATCACGTATGTCAAAAAGTTATGTGTGATTCCTTTCTTTTGACTCCCTTGATGGATTTCACTCAATTTCACTTCTTTTCCGTTGCTTTCACTGGCTGTAGGCCAGTAAAGATAAAGTTGAGTCAACTTTTCGGTTACGGCCAAAAATAACAGATAATTGCCAACTATTATAAACGGTAGTACGGGTTTCTTATCTTCCAACTTTTACGGCACCAGCCTAAGTTAACGGTTACGGCTATTATAAACCAACCTTTACTCTGGGATTTTCTTCGCTCCAAAAATGCATATTGTGCGAATTAAAAATTCCTTCTCGTGTGAATAACGATTCATCGCTGAATATCACACGAGAAGAAAATCTGGGATCTCGATCCACTTTTCTCAGAAAATTTTCACAAAATGTTCGTCTTGCATGATAATCTTCTGGTCGCAAATGTTGCACGCGTGTGTAATGAAATGCCAACTTTTCTTCTTTGAGTGTTCTTTGTACGGTTGAATACGATAAATTGTGTTCTCGAGCAACCACCCGAATACTCGTGAGAGAGAGAGAGAGAGAGAGAGAGAGAGAGAGAGAGAGAGAGATTTTGATTGATTGATTGATATTTATTAGCTTTCCCAGCTATTTGTAAAATACAAGTCTAATTTACATTAATCACAATATACTCCTTTAACTCTCGCTTAAACGCTTCCAGTTCTTCGATTCGTCTTATTTCAGCTGGTAAGGCATTGTACATTTTCACTCCCTCATAAAACATACTCTTCTGT
Organism: Prenolepis imparis; assembly: GCF_030444845.1. Classification (NCBI taxonomy): domain Eukaryota; kingdom Metazoa; phylum Arthropoda; class Insecta; order Hymenoptera; family Formicidae; genus Prenolepis; species Prenolepis imparis. The sequence goes on along the minus strand of NW_028141165.1, from coordinate 16,509,969 downwards.
GCACTCGTTGTCCTACGAAATTGTACCACAATGTCCCCAGCTTGCCGTGTCTGTCTTTCATTCTCTTTTCCCACTATTGTTAACTTATTTCTTAATTGATCCGGTAACATATTCTTTAAAATCTTAAAGATAAATATACACACATTATAATTCAGCCTCTGTCTTATGGACATAAACTGCAGCGCTTGCAGCATACTCTCCACTTTGGTATATCTATCACATTGCAATATGACCCTCATGGCCCGGTTTTGCGCTTTTTGCAATTCATTCAGTTGTGTTTCTCCCATATCAATTAACAGCGTCGCACAATACTCAAAGTGAGGCGCTATGATTGACTTATATATAATACATCTAGTGTATGCCGATATGTAGTTACCTATTCTATTTAAAAAACTCACTTTTTTCCCTATTTTCTTTAGCATATAATCACAGTGGTCCTTAAATCTTAACCTATCGTCAATAATTATGCCTAGATATTTCATTCTTTCTACACGCTCTATCTCCGTTCCATCCAAACATTTCAGTGTAATCCTCTCAGTTCTTTTCGTACACTTCGAACTATCATATATTTCGTTTTCCCTGCATTCATTTTTAACTTATTTGTATTCATCGATCTTTCCACTGTAACAAATGCCATATTCATTTTTCTTTCTAATTCCGCACTACTCCCTCCAGTCACATACACTAGCGTATCGTCTGCAAACATTTTTATACTACATCCCTCCGGACAGACTTTAATTATATCGTTTATATATATTATAAATAACAAAGGTCCTAATACAGATCCCTGTGGTACTCCATATTCTGTGGCCAATAATGTAGACCATTCATTGTTAAATCGTACCTGCTGTGTTCTATTCTTTAAATATGATCTTAACCATTCTAAAACTGTTCCTCTAATTCCGTATTGATATAATTTCTCTAACAGTCTTTCTCTATCTATCGTTTCAAATGCTCGCTTGAGATCCATGAAAATTACCCCCACCATTTTTGCCTCACTAACTACCAGTTTCCATTTGTCAATGACTGTTTGAATCGCTGTTTCACACGAATACTGTTTTCTAAAACCTGACTGATGTTCTGTTATAATACCGTTATCTTCTAAATACGCCTCAATTTGCTTTTTAACTACTAATTCTAATACTTTCTCGAATATTGGTAACATATTAATAGGCCTAAATTCACTTGCTTTTCTGGCTTTTTCTATTTTTGGAATCGGTATTATCGTAGACGTTTTTAAACCTTCTGGACAGCAACCTTCCCTCAAAGAGTTATTTATTATATCAATAAATTCCTCTTTTATTACATAAAATACTGCTTTAAGTATATCACTAGTTAATCCCTCCTCCGTGCCTTTCTTTTTTGGTAGTTCCATAACAATTTTTTGTAAATGCTCTATTCTAATCATCTCAAAATTTTCCATTATTCCCTCGCTTTCAATAACAAAAATAATTATTTTACCTGGACTTCCTAACTTATCTCTACTTATAGATTTTACTATGTTCTCAATACTCTGTATATAATATAAATTAAATTTATTAGCTATATTGCACCCTTCAGTATTATCTAATATTTCAAAATCTATATTCTCTATTTTTTTTGTACCCGTTGGTTCGCCCCTTATTATTTCTTTTAAGGTTTTCCACATAGATGTCGGATTTCCCTTGTTATGATTTATCATATTTTCATAGTATTCTTTTTTCTTTGTCCTGATTAGTTTAACCACTGCATTTCTTTCGATTTTAAACTGTGACCAATTTTCATACGTGTCATCATACAACGCTTTACTGTACGCCTCATCCCTTTTAGCCGCTGCTTCCCTTATTTCATCCGAAAACCACTTTTTCCCTTCCCATATTTTCGGAATTCTAAATTTTTTTCTAGGTGCTGTAGCATCCAACGCATCTATTATATTATCGACAAGTTTCTTCGCTCTCACACTGACATTCATATCTTGGCTTTTTCCTAATTTATTTTCCACTAATTTAATAAATTCATCTACATTAAACTGTTTAAAATTCCTAGCATTAAATTCTCTGTATTTATTATCAATTTTATTCGCATTAAGATCAACTTTTAACCACGCATGGTCCGTTATTTTAGGTTCATGAATTACTTGCACTTCTATTTTATTATTAGCGTAAATTAAATCTATAATTGTCTTACTATCTTTCGTAATTCTCGTCGGTTTATTTACATATTGTTTCATGCCTAAGCTCAACATTGTCGTTTGTAACTTCTTTGTATAAAACGAGTCCAACATAATATCTATATTAAAGTCTCCTATTACTATACATTCTCCCCGTATTATTAATTCTTCTATTATATCCTCCAGAAATCTCACGAACTCACCATGCGATGAACTCGGTGAATGATATATTACTGTTATCACTCCTTTATACAATTTATCTTTCACCTCAATCGCAGCACACCAACAATTCGCTTCTAACTTTTTTACTAATACTATCTCATATTTAATATCGTCCCTTACATATAAAAGAACCCCTCCTGTATTTCTGTTTTCAGCATCACATCTAATCATACTATACCCCGGTACGTTCACTTCACAGTCTTCAATTTCAGCAGTCACTCTGGTTTCTGATAACGCTATGAACGCAGGATTCATTTTCTTCATAATCTGATGCTGTATCTCGTCTTTATGCGCCATCAAACTTTGCGCATTTGTATATAGTATTAATTCCGTTTCCTTCTGTAGTTGCTATTTATCTTCCTCCCATCCGGCCCTCCTCTTCTCCTCCTGTATCGCCCTCTTGAAAGTCGGACATTCCGGATCAAGTGCGCCATGCTCATCATTTATTTTCAAATTGTATGTTTGAATCTTAAACATACAATTTATACATCTTTTCTTTGTCGCTGTACATTCACTCACCTTGTGATTTCCTGCACATTTGTGACATGTTTCATTACGCGTACAATTCTTTGCAATATGATAATAACCCCAGCATTTGAAACATCTTTTAATGTTAATGTGATTGAATGCAGGACACTTTCTCCATCCTACATTCAGTTTCCCTTTTCTCAACATTACTTCATGAGTCTCTTCATCTGCTTCAATTATTACGATACCATCTTTTCCTCTTCTTCCGGACTGATCTTTCTCATTTATTTTCTCTTTAACTATTCTCTTCACTATTCGCATATGAATTCCTTCATTTTTCACGTCAATTTTGTTCTGCTTCTTAATTGTACCTATTAAATCATCATCATTCAACTCCATTTCTTCCTCGCCAATATTGACAATTTTTATCTTAGGTTTCATCCGCGGTGACTCAGTAACGTTAAAATTCTCGCCCAGCTTGGCTTGTACTGTCGCCTTTAGCTTTTCTATTTCTTCTCCAGTCTCACAGCCGAGAATCACTGTTCCCTTACTTCCTTTTTTTAACTTCGTTATTCCCATAGCCATATTCTTAATATCTACCTTTTCTTTTATCAGTTTTTTAGTTGCTTCACTCTCCTGTTGCACCTTGGGTTTGACAATTATAATATTTTCTTTTATCTTCTCTTTAACTGCTTCACTATAACATCTTTGAGCTCCTCCTGCCAGTCCATCCGCTCCTCCTTGTATAATTCTTCTCAAGTCTTCCAGTTCTTGTTTAATACTTCCAAATTCTTCTCGAACTATTTCCTTAACCATCATTTTAATTTCCTTCTTACATGCTGTTTCGTCTTTTATTTCTTTCACAGTTTTTACAAGCCAATCTATTTTTACATCAATACTCGATGATCCACTCGCTCCTGATATTCTATTTCCACTGCTTGATGTCGTAAACGAACCCGTAGATCCTGTAGATCCTTGTCTTTCCCTGCTGCTCCCCGCTGCTGTCGGTGCCTTCTTCATATCTGCTTCACTTTCAATTGTAAATTTCTCAAATGGCCCAGGACACGACACCAGTTCGCGATTTCTATCATAAATTTTATGTTTACTTGCACATCCTGGATGGTAAAACAGTTTAATACAAGATTTGCATACAACAACCTGATTTTTTATTGCCTTCTTACATGCCGAGCATCGATACTCGTCATATTCATCGTTCATATCGATAATTACCGGCCGAAGCTGTTAATACCAGCATAGGCGGTCAATTACCTTTGTCCAAATTCACACGTCAGCGCTTTGTGTCCACCTTTAATGCCTACCTGTCGCGTGAAATCTCGATGCCTCATACAAGAAATATAACTCTCACGCTCACAAATCAGCATATTCCTGTTAGATAACACTCATGTCTATTCCCGGTCTATGCCACTATTACTTCAATACTTTCTCGCCACTCTCCCTCACTATATAATCACTTAAAAGTTATCACTTTTGCAGAGCGATGTTTGACACGTCTTCTCTCAGAAAAAAGAGAGAGAGAGAGAGAGAGAGAGAGAGAGAGAGAGAGAGTGTGTGTGTGTGTGTGTATTATAAAGTGAATAATAATTAACTAAATGTATTAATTTGCATTAAGAATTAAGTTAACCTTGCGACATATAAAAAAAGAATCGTCAATAATTTATACCTGACATTAGACATCTTAATATTATTAACTCACAGAAAAAAACGAATTAATCTACTGAAATATTTTGTCTTCGTATAATTCAGATTAATGCAAAGTCGATACAACACACGATAGATAATAATAAGTTTTCAGCGTTTCTTCGATTGTGCTATTCTTTGAACATGGCAGAGCCATATAAATAATTACTTTATCGAGCAGTAATAATTACACAATCATGGTTAGTTGCATTTATTTATGTGGATATAGTACACTTTTTTTGCAATAAATAAACATCTATGTTCGCGAATTATTATTTTTCACAAATTTTTCTATATCCATACATTTAATGCACAAAAATTAACTTAGGTATTCAAGTAATTAGGTATTCAGAATTCTAATGACACGCATAATTCATTTACACTAAAGTAACGATCATTAACCAATTATCGACCATTAAAATAATAAAAGCATATTTCAGATTTATATATATTATCGTGTAATGATAACATACAATGAAAAACAAGATCTAATGAAGGAGAATAATAAATTGTTCAAATTATAGTGATAAACTTCATATATTGTTTGTTGTATTTTGTTTATTTTGCTGAATAGAAAGAAGCAAATGTCGCGATAAAGAATAATAAAAATAATAATAATAATAAAAGGATAATAAAATAAATGTAGTAATAAGTATATATATATATATATATATATATATATATATAGTGCGAATTTCGGAGATCGCGCGGTTTCGCGAGATAAGAGTCGTGTAAAGAAACTGGAGTCAGACCGTTAATGAGACACAAGACTTTACTATATTTACAATATTTACAGTTATAATTAAACCAGAGCTGATCGGCTAATCGATAGGCACCGACTGTGTAAACCGACGAGCGCGGTGACGATAAATGATGCGATAGTCCGAAAATGAAAAAACGGATCAGAAAACCTATGCTGCGTACTCGAGAGGTAGCGAGGAAGTGAAGTCTGCGCCACGTCGATGAAAAACGGCAGCAACGCGCTAATCCTTCGACCTTCCAGAAATTTCCTCGACAAGGAAAACAGATCAGTTTTGATCGCGAGAACAAGCGAATTTTGGGGACTACGTGTCGGGCTACGGTGTTGTCGAATTGCGTATTTATTTTGCCGGTTATTTGCACGGCAGCGGCTTAGCGCGCGTCATGCTGCGAGCGCGTGACTCTCGCCGCAGCGAGATCTCGAAGCCGCGCGCGCGAGCGTGAAAGGCGCGTGGGCCGAGAGGCGCGAGAGGCTTTGCTCTCTCGCGCTAAATTTTACGAGCCTGCTGCGGCGTTGGATGCTGGAGATGAACCCACCCCCATAATTGCACCTTCTATTCACCCGAGATCATGCATGCACACACTCTTCTATCACTCGACTCATTTTCTCAACATTCCGCCCGCCTCGTCGTGATCGGAGCGACGAAAAGGATCGAAGGGGGACTAGGACAACGACACATATTTATACGCGTTCGGAAAAAAAGTACGAGTCGATATTCGGACAGTATTGATTACTCGGGGGGTTAATTACCCGAAGTCGACATAGAATTTTAGGACGCGCGGGGATTTTGCACTACGGGGACGGCTCCGGACCCGCGGGGGCCGCCGGCAGTGTACAATTTTAACCACTGGCCGTCAGCTCGCCGACGGCGGTCCGGACGTCCACTACTCTCACGCGACCGTCCTCTCCCGGATGCAAGCGGATGATGCGCGCTAGCGGCCAGCGGCACGGGGGAGTAGCTTCTCCCTTGACCAGGCACAATTGACCCTCTGCGACGGACCCCTGAGTGGCCCACCATTTGGGTCTTGGCGAGAGTCCTTGCAGGTATTCTCGGGTCCAGCGGTGCCACAGATGGTCGCGCATCTGCTGGAGCAAGCGCCACCTGCTCAGTCGATTCGGGGGGACGTCCATAAGCTGCGGCTCCGGTATCGCATTTAGGGGGCCCCCGATTAGGAAGTGACCGGGCATTAGAACCTCTAAATCCTGCGGATCGTCCGATAAGGCCTCGAGTGGCCTTGAGTTAAGGCAGGCCTCGATCTCGGCGAAGAACGTCGCGAGTTCCTCGAAGGTCAGCCTCGTTTCGTTTATGGTGCGCCGCAGGTGGTGTTTGACGGATTTTACCGCCGCCTCCCACAGTCCGCCGAAATGCGGGGCGGATGGGGGGTTGAATCGCCAGCGTATTCCATCATCGGCGAGGCGACCGACGATCGCGTGCATCTCTCGCCCGGCCGCCCCGAAGAGATCCCTTAGCTGTCTGTCAGCACCCACGAAATTCGTGCCGCGGTCGCTGTATACGGCAACACACAGCCCTCGGTGCGACACGAATCGGCGGAATGCGGCTAGGAACGCCTCGGCCGAGTAGTCGCTGGCGACTTCTAGGTGGACCGCGCGGGTGCTGAAACAAACAAAGACGACGAGAAACTCCTTGTAGGCCTTGTGCCCGCGCCCTTTCGTCGTCCGGAGCCAGATCGGGCCCGCGAGGTCCACGCCGGTGTGCAGGAACGGACGGCTGGGGGTGACGCGTGCCCTTGGGAGGTTGCCCATCATCGGTTGTGGCGTTGCCGCCCGCCATCAGACGCAAGGAAGGCATCGGTGGATGTGTTGGCGAACCAATTGGCGGGCCCGCGGGACCCAGAAACGCTGTCGGATGGTGGCCAGAGTCGCTTGAACCCCGCCATGCAGAGTGCGTCGGTGGCAGGCGTCGATCACCAGGAAAGTTAGGCGGGACTCCGCTGGTAGAATGACGGGATAGCGTTGATCGTCGTCTAATAGCGAATGTTTCAGCCGGCTACCGACTCGCAGCAATCCTCCGGCATCGACACTTGGAGCCAACTTCCTGAGGGAACTCCGCCTCGACAGTAGTCTCTCGGCGCGGATAGCTGTCAGTTCATCTTGGAAGCTTATGGTCTGCACCACCTGAATCCAACGATGCAACGTAGCCTCGATCTCCTCCGGTGTCAGGATCGCCGGGGCAGGCTCGCCGCTTGCCACGCGGAGCCGCCGATTTCGCCAGCGCCAGATCCAGGAGGAGGCGGCGAAAATCGGAGAAGCGGTTGATCTCCTCGGGTTCCGGTTCGAGGCCGACCGCGAGACGTCGCAAAGGTCGCCGCTCTGGTAGGTCGTCGCCGTTGACCGTTGAGTCGGCGTCCGTTGGCCAAGTAGATGAATCTTCTCGCAGGAAGCTCGGACCTCTTCACCACAGCGGGTGTGACAAGAGCTCCTTAGGTGACACCCCTCGAGACGCGCAATCAGCCGGGTTCTCCCGACCCGGTACGTGGCGCCAGGCAGCGTCCGGATTGCTTCGTTGAATTTCACTCACCCGGTTTGCGACGAATGTGGTCCATTTGGCTGGATGACCCCGCACCCAACCTAACGTGACGGTAGAGTCCGTCCAGAGGTGGACTGCCGTGGATTGCAGGCCCAGTATTGCGCGGATGTGCTCCGACAGCTTGGCCAGTAAGGTCGCGGCGCAGAGCTTTAGGCGAGGAATAGAGACTCGTCTTAACGGGGCGACCTTCGTTTGAGCCGCGACCAGGGTGACGCTCGGCGTGTGATCGTCTGAGGCTCGGAGGTAGATCACAGCGGCATAGGCGAGCTCGGATGCGTCCGAGAACCCGTGGAGTTGCAGAGAGCCCGCGGAGATGTTGCAGCCAAACCAGCGAGGTAGTCGAATGCTCTCCAGCAGAGGCAGCTCCTCTTCCAGTCGTAGCCACGCTGCGGCTTCCTCCTTGGCTAGTGGCGCATCCCAGTCGAGATGCTGAATCCAAGCGGATTGAATCAGCAACTTTGCCCGTACGACGATCGGTGCCAGCCAACCCAGCGGATCGAAAAGTCGCGCCGTCTGGGAGAGTAAAATTCTCTTCGTTGGTGTGGTGTGCGGGACTCGTCGGACCGTGGGAGCAAAGTCGTCGCTTGTCGGGTTCCAGCGGAGTCCTAGGACTGAATGCCGACGGCAGCTGGGCATCGGTCGTGAGTTGCAGTCGATGGTCGGGAGAGACGCCATCCAGGAGTGCTCCGTGGTTCGCGACCCATTTACGGAGCGGGAAACCGCCCGCCATGCAGAGTCCCGATACCTGGGCCGCAAGTTGACGGCCGACGCTCAAGTCATCTGCCCCGGTTAGTATATCGTCCATATATACATCCCCGCTGAGTGCCCCGGCGCCCAGCGGAAATTTCTGCCCCTCGTCCTCCGCGAGTTGTTGAAGAACTCGTATTGCGAGGTACGGGGCGCAGGCTAGCCCGTATGTCACTGTATTCAGACGGTACTCTAATGTTTCTCGCTCTTTCCACAGGATTCGCTGCAAGTCGCGATCCGCAGGATGTACGTTGATCTGACGGTACATCTTTTCCACATCGGCGATGAAGACGTAGCGGTGACGGCGCCAACGGGTCAGGATATCCGTCAGAGCAGGGAGCAGATTTGGTCCAACGAGTAACGAGGCGTTGAGAGATGTCCCGTTGACGGTGCGCGAAGAACCATTGAACACTACGCGGATCTTGGTATCGGGCTCGGAACCTCGCAGTACACCATGGTGCGGAAGATAGCAGATGGGGCTGGTCGCGGAGTGAGGTCTGTCGACCTGAGCCATGTGACCGAGGTCGATGTAGTCGCCCATGAAATTGCGGTAAAGCGAGCCGAAGTCGTGGTTGTGATTGAACCGGCGCGTCATGACATCCAGCAGGCGGGACGCGGGACGCCGAGTGTGCGTCAAGTCGGGTAGGTCCGGTCATACAGGTAGGCGCACCTGATAGCGGCCGTCGGGAAGCCTTTCGTGTGTACGCGAAAATTGGTCCTCGCACTCCTGTTCCTCGGCGGTCAGCGGTAGTGCGGAGTGAGGGGGCTCCTCGGCCTCCCAAAATCTACGCACAAGGTCGTTGAGCTCGGTCACGGCTGAACACTGCATGGACATCCCTATGTTGGCTGTGTGGCCGGCACCGACGCTCCCCAACAGTACCCAGCCGAGACGGGTTTGTTGTGCAATCGGCTCCGACGGCCGGCCGCGACGGAGGCCAGACAGGACGATACTCCCATAAGCATCCGCTCCGAGGAGCAACTCCACAGGGTCCTTGCGGTGGAACTCCGGATCAGCGAGCTCGAGCCCGCTCACGTGCGGCCACACGCGAGCCGTCCCGTCGGACGCGCCGCTATAGATCGATAGTTGCGGCAATACTAGCGACGACACGGTAATCGCGAAACGTCCCACGCGCGCGGACATTGAGACGGCGATCCGTCCGCGGTCTGAACGCCGCCGACCCCGAAAATGGCCACGGATGACGGCGTTCGCGGCAGACGGAGACGCTGCGCGAGTGATTCGGCGATTAGCGACGTCTCGGATCCGGGATCGATGAGCGCGCGAACGACGTGACGATCTCCGGCGCGACCCGTCACCACAACGCGTGCTGTCGCGAGCAACACTTGTCCGCACTCCTCTTGTCGTTTGGCGGCGTGTACCGCTGCCGACGAACTAGCCTCGGCGACGGGCGGTTGCGGAGAACGCGTCGTGCAACGAGGTATGGTGGCGACCCGAACACTTGCCACACACCTTAGCAGAGGAACACTCGCCCAGGAGATGACGACCGAGGCAATTCCAGCAGCGCTGGTACGTTCCGGCGATCTCGCGCTTCTCCTGGGCCGTCTTCCTCTTGTAGAGGTCGCAGTAGGCGATGAAATGATCCTTCTTACACAAGGTGCAGTTGCGGCCTGGATCAGGCCCTTTACCCCCGACGTGGCTGGCGCGAACTGAGCGTCCGGGTTTCTCCAATGTCTTACCGGACGATTCCGGATAGACCGACTGGAGTACTTCCTGCGTCATCAGCTGCTCCTGCAGGAATTCGCGCAGCTCGACATACGAAGGCGGCTCGGACGACTTCCCGAGGGAGCTCTCCCACTCCCGCCTAGTCTTTGTGTCCAAAAGCTCGACCACCAGGTGGACGAAGAGGTCGGGGGAGTCGGCTATCGGGCGCCCGATGCCTTCCAAAGCGCCGACGGTGGAGAGTACCCCATGGAAGATCCGACGGAGTCCGGCGGCGGAAGGCGCCTTCATCCGCGGCAGCGCCGTGAAGGACGTCAGGTACGACCGCACCAGGAGTCTCTTGTTTTCGTAATGGTCGCTCAGGATTGACCATGCACGTTCAAAGTTGTCCGCCGTGACCGGCAAATTCCGGATCATCTGTTCAGCGTCGCCCTTCACGCTGGTCTTCAGGTAATGCATCTGCTCCACCTTGGACAACGATGATTCCACCACGACGATTGAGCGGGACAGATCCCGGAAGGACGGCCAGTCCTCGAAGCGGCCAGAGAACTGCGGCAGCTGAATCCGCGGCAAGGTTTTACGCGGAGCCGATACGTCACGAGTCTGCTTAGCAGGCTCGTCTTCCGTCGGAACGTCGAGCCGTCGCGCTATCTCGGAGAGCTCAGCGCGTTGTTTGAGATACGCCGTCTCGGCGGTGCCCGAAAAATCCTTCGTCGTGTACTCGTGCTCCTTGATCTCCTTCCCGAATTCGGCTTGTAGTCGGTCGTGGTTCTCCTCGAACTTGCTCCACTTGTTGTCCAGGAGCCTCACCGCCGTCTGCACGGTGTCGAGAGAAAGTTTGGCGCTATCGACCTTCCGCAGGTTCTCGAGGGAGCGAGTCAAGCGCCCGTAAAGCTCGTACTGCGCGAGTATCAATTTCTCCATATCACAGTCCCCCTTTTTTTCTTCAGTTTACTATCGCACTTTACTCACTGATTCACGCACCACGGGATGACCGAAGTCACGAATGCCGGTCGCGAAGAAGGGGCGATGAGGATCCGGCTCGAAGGACCAGAAAGATGTGCGAATTTCGGAGATCACGCGGTTTCGCGAAATAGGAGTCGTGTAAAGAAACTGGAGTCAGACCGTTAATGAGACACAAGACTTTACTATATTTACAATATTTACAGTTATAATTAAACCAGAGCTGATCGGCTAATCGACAGGCATCGACTGTGTAAACCGACGAGCGCGGTGACGATAAACGATGCGATAGTCCGAAAATGAAAAAACGGATCAGAAAACCTATGCTGCGTACTCGAGAGATAGTGAGGAAGTGAAGTCTGCGCCACGTCGATGAAAAACGGCAGCAACGCGCTAATCCTTCGACCTTCCAGAAATTTCCTCGACAAGGAGAACAGATCAGTTTTGATCGCGAGAACAAGCGAATTTTGGGGACTACGTGTCGGGCTACGGTGTTGTCGAATTGCGTATTTATTTTGCCGGTTATTTGCACGGCAGCGGCTTAGCGCGCGTCATGCTGCGAGCGCGTGACTCTCGCCGCAGCGAGATCTCGAAGCCGCGCGCGCGAGCGTGAAAGGCGCGTGGGCCGAGAGGCGCGAGAGGCTTTGCTCTCTCGCGCTAAATTTTACGAGCCTGCTGCGGCGTTGGGTGCTGGAGATGAACCCACCCCCATAATTGCACCTTCTATTCACCCGAGACCATGCATGCACACACTCTTCTATCACTCGACTCATTTTCTCAACATATATATATATATATATATATATATATACACAATAATAATGTAATATTTATTTTATTAGTATACAAATTATTAAAAATATTATACATTTTTACATATATATACACCATATAAATATATATTTTATATACATATATTATAAGTGTAATAATTACATTAGTTACAGCCCAGTAAACACTGTTATATTAATGTTACATAAAAGCAATAAGGCGGAATGTTACAAGTAATAAACATAAGTATTACATGTAAGTTACTGGTTAATTGTAATTTCCCACTCATAAATGTAACATGTAATATAACAGATGTTATATTGCAGTTACATATTGAAATAATGTTTATATTATATTAGTTTAAAGTAAATGTGTTATATGTATATACACTCGTCAACAAAATTAAGGCATATGTATTTTAAGTCAAAATTTCGCATAATTTCAAATAAGCATAACTCCGCTAAAAATGATTGAATTTGAAAATTTTTTTTTCTCTGTCAAGCTTGAAGTCTCTACTTTAAAAACCATTCGTTAGATTTTTAATTTATCCTCCTCCCCCGTATGCCACTGCTTCAAAAGTAAGGACGTGTTTTGTCTAAAAAAAATTGCGTACTTCGACGCACTCCACGGGGTGAAATAAATTTTTTTCGCAAATCTTATAACTATCGTAAAATGTGGACTTTTTACTACAAATTTAAAAAAAAAGCAAAGTTTGTACGATTTTTTTTCGCGGAGTTATTATATATGAAAGTTACCCATACATTTTTTCCATTTAATGACTCCAAACCCTCTCTGCTGTGTGTGTGTGTATGTGTGCGTGCGTATGGAGAAGGAAATGTAGGAATGTTCTCATTCAAAATTGTGTGTTCCCGCCTCGTCTTTAGATTACTTCTTCTATACGTTCACGCATATTAATGCATGCTCTAATTGTTGTTTAAGGAATTTGAGCCCAAATTTACACGCTCGCACGCACGCGTGGGCGCATACACACACATACACACACACATACACACACACACACACTATGCGCCAAATCCAACCAGCAACCTCGTGGTGCGTGTCGGGTAATACTAATGCTGGCGGTAAATGGAAAAAATGTATGGGTAACTTTCATATGTAATAACTCCGCGAAAAAAAATCGTACGATCTTTGCTTTTTTTTGAAATTAGTAAAAAGTCCACATTTTACGATAGTTATGATAAGATTTGCGAAAAAAATGTATTTCACCCCGTGGAGTGCGTCAAAGTACGCAATTTTTTAGAGACAAAACACGTCCTTACTTTTGAAGCAGTAGCATACGGGGGAGGAGGATAAATTAAAAATCTGACGAATGGTTTTTGAAGTGGAGACTTCAAGCTTGACAGTGAAAAAAAAAGTTTTCAAATCCGATCATTTTTAGCGGAGTTATGCTTATTTGAAATTATGCGAAATTTTGACTTAAAATACATATGCGTTAATTTTGTTGACGAGTGTATATTATATTTATTTTTTTTATTTATGGAAGGTAATTTTTAAATAATTAAAGGAATATATTGCAAAAATTATTTTAATGAAATATTTTTCTTGTACATATGTCTTCTTTTAAATTATACTATAAAAATAATGTGTGAAAATGCGGCAGATTCTCTCCCGATTGGGAGACGGCGCGCGGACAGGTGAATGATTCAACTCGGCACTGAGTTTTAGACAACACAAGCTTTATTCGCGACAGCGTTAATAACAAATTTTGTCCAGAGTGGTAACGGGCCACGTGTGAGTACGATAATGTCGAGAATGTTCCTTGCGAACGACTGCGAGTGAACAGGCCGCACATAAATGATACGACATCTTGAAATCAAATGATCACAATAAGTAGCGGAGTGTAACTCCGTATGAGCAGATCTCGCGAATGTTCAGTTTCGGTCGAGGTTCGAGTTGATCCTCGCGGCCGTAGCTATGCCGTTTCGCACTGGTCGTTAACCGGCACCGAATGGAATCACTGATTCTCGCGCTCACACGTGCTTCTTGCTGCGGTACAAGAATCTCTCTCTCTCTCCGAACGCTCGTCACGGGGAAGAAGGCGGAAGTCCGCGCTCGCGAATTCTTATCGGCCAATGATCGATTGCCAGCGCGATCAATCGACTGCGATATTGGCTAATCGGCAGGATCATGCGCGAAATACTAGGCTGACGACATCCGGCGCGGGGCGGAGCGCTCGCGGTTCGGAATACCGAGCAAGGGTGGCGCCAGGATTATTGAATTGATCCTGGATCCGCGACAGCTAAACAGCGGCGCGGAATCACGCACGAAACACGTGATTCACAGGCGCCCCTTCATGTAATTCGAACAAGACGGAACAAATAACAAAACAAATTTTTTTACAAACATAAATGCATAGGTAATTAAATTACACAATTATAAATTGTCTACTTAAAATCTTGCATAATACTTATATTACTAAACTTTTTATGCGAATTTGTGTACATATAAAGATTTATACAAACTTACAAAGACATATTAAGTAATTAAAAAAGTAAAATAATTAATATTGTAAGAGCTATTATTGTTGTTCAATATGAATAATGATAATTATTCGCATTTATTATATATAATTATCTTGTTTTAATTACTTATTATACTATTGTAAATTTGTGTACAATAATCTTTAATAAGTCAACAATATAGGCTCCCTGCATTGATAAATTACAAATTCAGAAGGAGGCTATATGGAGCCACGCGTAGGGTGTAGGTACGCAAATACTAAAAACAAACTTGTTGGAATAACAAATTTATTAAATCTAAACGTTTCGGTCCTTTCTTTGGACCTTCTTCAGTAAATTTAATACAATAAATTATAATGTGGAATCTACATACTGACGCACGCAGCGCAAAAAGCCGTGAGCCCCCCGATCGATACCCCACTAAATAGACAAAATGAAATAATATGTCATGAGGTACTCAAAAGTGGACTCTAATGAAGAGATAGTGAGGAATTTCCGACAGGGGGCTCACTCTTACTCACACACTCATCCATCGCACATTCACACGACCGTACGCGGACGCGCCCGACGCACGAGTGAAGAAGATATTCGGTTTGATGCTATTTATAAGGCGCCATACAATGGCTCATAACCTGTTATCGAAGTCAATGTCAAACACAATGTGTGGAATTTATTTCTCTCCCTCTCTCTCTCTCTCTCCCTCTCCTTATCCCTCTCCCTCTCCACTCTCTCTCTCTCTCCCTCTCTCTCCCCCCTCTCTCTCCCTTCCCTCCACCCCTCCGTCTCTCTCCCCCTATCCCTGTCCCCCTTTCCTCTCGCTTCCCTCCTTTCTCTATCTCCTTCTCTCAAACATACAATGTATGGAAATTAATGTTACAACTGATTTATGGCTCTATAAAGGAATTCGATAACAACTAAACGAAGACCGTCTTTCAGGAAATTTGTGGCATATTTGTCACAACAGATATATATGCTTGACTTAGACTGTGTCTTCTTGTCGGTTTAGTTTATCTGGCGCCTGATAAACAGCATCTCTGATACAAGTCTCTTTCTTAGAAACGGTTCCTCATCCAAGATCTCAACGTTATCCCAATCAAATTCGTGGTTATTCAGCCTGTGGTCCGTGATCACGGATTTTTGCGCGGTGTTTCTTTTTATGTGATTTCTGTGCTCCCTAATGCGTGTTCTCAACTGTCTGCTGGTCTGACCGACATAAGAGGCATTACAATTTTGACATGAAATTTTGTATACAACGTTATTATGCCAGTCTTTCTGCAGTGTGTCTTTATGCACGCGGATAAACGAGCGTAACTTATTCAAACCTGTGTAGGACATTTTTACATCTAGATCACGGACCACATGGCTAAACCGTTCGGAAAATTTGGGTATGTATGGGACATTAAAATATGCAACACGGGCCGAATTAGTATCAGGTGTTCTGTTAGCGTCACCTGAATTATTATTTTTATTTCTCGCAAACAAAGTCCTAAGCCTTTCGTGAAATGTTTCAAAAATCAGTTGCAATGGATACCCATTATCACGTAACACCCCAATGACCAATTCGAGGTTCTTTTGGTGATATCTTGGGTGTGATAACCAGAAAGCCCTGTCTATTAGGCCAAATATTGTGCCTCTCTTGTGGCAGAGAGGGTGACAGGAGTAATAATTCAGATATCTTCCCGAAAATGTTGGTTTATGGTACTAGTCGAATTCAACATATCCCCGGTTTAGAATGAATATAACATCCAAAAAATCGAGTCTATTGCCCCCCCTTTCCAAAGTAAACTGTAATCTATTATGACACGCGTTAAACTGTCTTAGTATCTCCTGGCTCGTCCTGGGAGGGACGGCCAACGCGATATCATCAACATAGCGTACGTAGATCGGGAGTTCAAAAGGATGGTCTCCTATCACCCTGCTCTCCAAATCGCGCATGGTTAAATCGGCTACTATGGGAGACAGCGGAGAGCCCATGGACGCTCCGAAGGTTTGTTGATAGATTATGCCATCAAAGGTGAAAAAAGTTGAGTGAAGAACAAGCCGGATTGCCCCCAAAAATTCCACGCGCGGTATCGTACAGTTATTCTCTATGAAATTCCACCTCGCGGCTATGCCGTCAACTGCCAAATCCAATGGGATGTTAGTGAATAGAGAGACCACATCCAGTGAAATAAGTTCACAATTGTCACCAATGTAAGTTCCATCGAGTTTGTTGACCAGTCGAAAGCTATTCTCCACATGACTGTCCGCCGCCGAGACCGACTTGTATATGATTTTGTGGAGGAACGTCGCAAGACGGTGCAGCGGCGTGTTCAGTGAGGAGACGATGATTCGCAGGGGGCAGCCCGACTTGTGAATCTTAGGGAGCCCATAGGCTCTCAGCAGTACCCCCTCCGAACAATTCAACGACCTGTATGTCGTATCGGATATGTAATCTAAGTTTTTCCACCTTGTAAGCAATTCATGCAAACTGTTGATAATTCTTCTGGTGGGATCCTTTTTTACTCTAATGTAAGTATTTGTATCACCAAGGAGGACCTTCACTTTTTCCAAATAAGATGTCTTTTCTAAGGCGACCGTTATATTGCCCTTATCGGCTCACGTAAAAATGATATTAGGATTATCGCGTATAAACGTTCTCGCTGCTAGGGACGCGCCCGAGAGCTCCTTATCAAACAAAGATTCTTCAGGGTTGCAACTGGCCAACTTGTTAACAATTGCCGACGACCTCTATATTCTATACTTTTGATAAATTCCATGAGAACTCGATCTTTATTCTTACTTGGTAAACAAAAATTGTCGCCCAGTTGCAAAACTCCCTGTATTTCTAATGGAATATCTGTTGAGGAAAGGTTTTTAAACCACTTCTCCCTGATGTGCAGAGAGGAGACTGTATGGTTGTCAAAGGATAAAGTTACGCTCGTTTATCCGCGTGCATAAAGACACACTGCAGAAGGACTGGCATAATAACGTTGTATACAAAATTTCATGTCAAAATTGTAATGCCTCTTATGTCGGTCAGACCAGCAGACAGTTGAGAACACGCATTAGGGAGCACAGAAATCACATAAAAAGAAACACCGCGCAAAAATCCGTGATCACGGACCACAGGCTGAATAACCACGAATTTGATTGGGATAACGTTGAGATCTTGGATGAGGAACCGTTTCTAAGAAAGAGACTTGTATCAGAGATGCTGTTTATCAGGCGCCAGATAAACTAAACCGACAAGAAGACACAGTCTAAGTCAAGCATATATATCTGTTGTGACAAATATGCCACAAATTTCCTGAAAGACGGTCTTCGTTTAGTTGTTATCGAATTCCTTTATAGAGCCATAAATCAGTTGTAACATTAATTTCCATACATTGTATGTTTGAGAGAAGGAGATAGAGAAAGGAGGGAAGCGAGAGGAAAGGGGGACAGGGATAGAGGGAGAGAGACGGAGGGGTGGAGGGAAGGGAGAGAGAGGGGGGAGAGAGAGGGAGAGAGAGAGAGAGTGGAGAGGGAGAGGGATAAGGAGAGGGAGAGAGAGAGAGAGGGAGAGAAATAAATTCCACACATTGTGTTTGACATTGACTTCGATAACAGGTTATGAGCCATTGTATGGCGCCTTATAAATAGCATCAAACCGAATATCTTCTTCACTCGTGCGTCGGGCGCGTCCGCGTACGGTCGTGTGAATGTGCGATGGATGAGTGTGTGAGTAAGAGTGAGCCCCCTGTCGGAAATTCCTCACTATACTCTTCATTAGAGTCCACTTTTGAGTACCTCATGACATATTATTTCATTTTGTCTATTTAGTGGGGTATCGATCGGGGGGCTCACGGCTTTTTGCGCTGCATGCGTCAGTATGTAGATTCCACATTATAATTTATTGTATTAAATTTACTGAAGAAGGTCCAAAGAAAGGACCGAAACGTTTAGATTTAATAAATTTGTTATTCCAACATTTGTTTTTAGTATTTGCGTACCTACACCCTACAGCCTCCTTCTGAATTTGTAATTTAATAATCTTTAATGTGCGCACTAGTACATATTGCCAGTCAATGATTCGTTTCCTATGGAGGATGCACACTGCGTCCGATGTTGGACGTATGACATCTAATATCCAATAGAAGAGCTCATTTTTTGATTATTAATGATTATAACTAACAATATTTTGGGATATAGATAGTTTTCTATTAGATATTGAATGTCGTACATCGAACATCAGACGCAGTGTGAATCCTCCACAAGGAACGAAGCAATGACTGCGGCACTGTACATCCAATCGAATTCGCTATTTTGTATCACAAAAAAAATATTATTTTATAAAAAGAAAAATGTCACATTTTAAAAGCTAATTTGCAAAAACTTAAAAACAAAATTATTTTTTGTAAGATTAAACATATTATTGCAAGTCTTAAAAATAACGATAATATTTTCTTTTGTACTTTTTTTAAAATTACTGAGTAGATTACTGTTTTAACTCTCTATCATGTCGTTGTTTAGCAAAGCGGAACCATTCGGCAGCTGTGTCGTCCAATTCTTTTTCAGTTAAAGTTAAATGTAACTCCAAAATAATTTCTGAAACAAAAAAAAATATTTTTAAATATTTATTTTATCGTAATTAATAAAATATATATACACACACAGACACAGATACACACAAACACACACACACACACACATATATAAATATATATACCTTTCATAATAGTAATCAAACGCAATTTATAAATTGCAAAATTTTGACTTCGTCCTTTCCATAAGCATTTCATGCTACATTCGTTGGAAAATATTCGTGTCAAAGCATTGCGAATATTTTCTCTAGGTGTATGACCACCTATCTTATGCAAAAAAGTTTTTTGAAATATACAAAATAAGAAATTATTATAATATTAATAATTAACATAAAATATATATAAAAATTTCTTTATTTAAATTTTTTACTTACATATTCATCAACGAAGTCTTCTTGTTGTAGATGAGTGTCCATGATTTTTATATCTTCGATCGATTTCAATGGTAAGTAATTTTTTATCCGTTCTGTCGAAGAAACTAGTTTTACTGTAGGTGTAATCCTATCGATACGCTGAATTATATCTCTCAGCTGTATTTTTAACTCAGCAACCATTCTCACTAAGATTCTTGTATTTGCTGTAATAAATACCATTTTAGGGTGTACTTCCGAAAAGCCCATACCTCCGATTTTTTTGAAACTACGTATATTTACGTATTTTGACGTGCTGATTACGAATATGATAGTGAAAATTGGCGCAACTTTCATTTTAATGGTGAAAACCATAAAAAATCGTCAAAAATTGACGTTTTTTGGATTTATTTTATCAAATACTGGAAAATTCAAAAAATGTTTCAAACAAAAGTTGTAGATTTCTTTGAAATATGCATTTTATGCCATATTTATTTTTGCCGTACGAGTGATAGTTTTCGAGAAAAACGATGGACTCTAAATCTTATATCTGTCCTCCGATCTAGCATGTACTTTGCAGTACATATACGATTCCATATGGGATTGCAACTTTCCACGCAAAGCGAGGCCATATATTTGGACTTCTACGCAGTATTGCGGACATGGGTTGGGTTGGGTTAGTTTTTGAGTGGGGGGGGTGCAGGGAGAGGGGCGGAGCCCCTGGCTCCTTATTGTCGTACCCATATACGATTCCACATGGGTTTGCAACTTTCCACGCAAAGCGAGGCCATATATTGGGACTTCTACGCAGTACTGCGGACATGGGTTGGGTTTTGAATTTTCCAGTATTTGATAAAATAAATCAAAAAAACGTCAATTTTTGACGATTTTTTATGGTTTTCATCATGAAAATGAAAGTTGTGCCAATTTTCACTATCATATTCGTAATCAACACGTCAAAATACGTAAGTATACGTAGTTTCAAAAAAATCGGAGGTATGGGCTTTTCGGAAGTTTATCCCATATAAGAAACAATATTTATTTTAATAACTTTGAAACGCTTATAATATTAGTATTTCGTATTACTGCCATGATTTTCAATAACAGCATGACACCTTCTTGGCATGGAATCCACTAATTTTTGACATCGTTCAACAGGAATGGAAGTCCAACATTTTTGGATTACATCCCACATTTGATCGGCGTTTGTTGGCTTTGCATCATAAACTGCTTTCTTAACATCAACCCACAAATTTTCGATAGGGTTAAGGTCGGGGGATTGTGGTGGCCACTCCAAGACATCAATTTTTTTTGTCCTGAAACCATTGTTTTGCTTTACGCGCAGTGTGCTTCGGATCATTATCTTGCTGAAATACCCATTTCAGTGGCATCTCTGAGTAATAAAGGCATCTTTTGCGTAAGGTAATATGGTCGTGTTCAATATGTGAACATACAAATCAGTATTCATTATCTTTTTAATGCGATAAATTGGACCTGTTCCATAGTACGAAAATGAACCCCAAATTTTTATGTTTCCTCCACCATGTTTAACTGTCTTGACTGTATATCTAGGATTAAATTCTGACTTTTGTGGTCTCCGAACGAACTGACGGATACACCAGGAAATCCTTTAATAATCACTTTACTCTCATCACTCCATAGTATGTTACACCACTTTTCCACTGGCCAATCAATATAATCCTGTGCAAATTTTAATCTTTTTTGCACATTCTTTTTTGTTAGCAGAGGAACTTTTCTTGGAGTGCGGGCAGATAGTTTATTTTTCAGTAACCGCCTTCGAACATTTGAAGCATCAATATCCAAGTTTAGATCTTGTTTAATCTTAGAGGATGATATAAAAGGATCTTTTTTGACCATATTGATCATTTGTCGGTCCATCTTCTGCGAAGTTTTACTCTTTCTGCCCCTAGTTTCTGCTTTTGGTTTCCATATTATTGCATTTCTTATCATTTTACTCGAACACGATAAAGTTTCTCTAATAAATTTATACGATTTTCCATCTCGGCGCAATTTTAGGATAAGTTGTCTTTCTTTGTTTGTACAATGGCGTTTTCTTCCCATTTTGTCTCTACAAATAATACTAATAACTAATATTCTTTTTCAAATAGTAACTCTTAACCATGCCGGTTCACAAATTTCATATTTAATTAAATCTTACCAAAAAATTCTGCAATTTACTGCACAAGAACTATGTTGTGCTATTTTTTTGCACAGTGAAGAAAGTGCTTCTTCGTCTTTAGACCGTTGACAAGTATTTAAAATCGAACAAAACAAACTGAACTCTATGTTTTTAGTTTAGTATAATTGTAATACTTTTTTAGTAGAGAGATGGCGCTGTACATATTGAAAAAACAGTAAATTCAAAAAATATTTGGAATATTTCTGTGCGGTGCTATTATTTTGCACATAACTATCGCACGTAAAATACTTATCAAGTTTATTAAATTACATTTATTATTTATTACTTATTTTTCTTTTTTTCTAATATTTTATAATATATTTAAATATATTTAAATTTCTAATATATTTAAATTTAATACCTTCTTCTTCATTATGTTGACTAGTCGAAGGTGTTGAGTGGATATAATGAACATCTTTATTCGTATATTTTGGTCATTGTGGCATCTCTCGACTTTTCGATTTAAGTTGACTGCTTAAGTTATCGCGATTATTTGCATTATTTCCGTTATTTTCTTCGGATTCACTTTCTGAATATATATATCTGTTAGATATTTTTTTTCTACATCCTCTACCTAACTGCGTTTCATCTGTTGATGTATAATTTTCATTTTCTGCAGCTTTTCGTGCTTTATTTAATGTACCTGAAATATTTAATTCCGTTTTAAGATAAATTATAATAAGAAAAGATAATTATATATAAAAAGACAAAAGTATATTCTTACTACAATATTTTTCAACTTTTACTGGAAGCAGCGACCATGTTTTAATATCTGGTTCGACACGTTTGATAAATAAAGATGTAAAATTTTTTATAGTTGGTGGCGGCCACCAACATAATATCTCATTATCATCTTTCTGAAGCCAATTTGTAGGAATTTCGGATACAGCACCATCATCAATAAATGTTATAACAGCATAAGCCATATTTCTGAAAGAAAACATAAAAAATTTTATAAATTATATCTTATAATATTATACATTTTATCGAAAAATTTTACAATATATATTAATCAATAACACACACATATACACACCCTCTGTTGCATGGATTGCCGCATAAACAATCGAGCGTGCCAAAATATGAAAGTGAGCATCTCAAAAGTTGGCCATAAAACGTAGAAAAAATTCTTTCTTTTGTCAATAATTTTAGGACATTACTTGAGTGGAAAAGACTTTAAGTCCCTCTATCTGGACACAAAGTTTATTTAGTCACAAGAGCAGGCGATGAATATCGAGTATACGAGGAACTTTCTACAAAAATTGATCAAAAAATCAAGAGTGAAAAAATGTAATACTATACGACTATTTCACAATGATAATTTAATAATTGATTCAAGTATCGAAACTTATTAATAATGGCTTACCTGTGCGATGAAACAGACAGATATCCAAAGTCGTTCAATGCAGCGAAATACACATTGAACAAAACTCGTATAAGAAACCACAACTTCTGCAACAATGACCACGAGAACTTGTCCTTTCTCGCCGGCTTGCTCCTTTTGTTTCCTTTCCTACGGGTAATTCTGCCTATCGCAGGCCGAGATGTATGCGCACGCACCTCACGATATGCGCAAGGAGCAACTACGCATACATCTCGGCCTGCGATAGGCAGGATTATCCGTAGGAAAGGGAAAAGAGAACCAAGCTGGCTTGTTGCGCGTTCCGAAACTGGCAATCTGGCAACAGTGGGTCTCGTGGTCATTGTCCCGGAAGACGTAGGAGAGTTGACACGCGGTTGTAATCGTTTGATTAATTGTAATCAAAGATCAGTTAGTGTGTGTTCCGCGTAACTGTAATTCCGGTTCTGTGTATGAAAATACATATTACATTGATACGCTGGAAGACCGTTTTATCCGAACATTATCCGTCGTTCGCTCCCTCCTTTCTTACGTCGCCGTTTGGCCGCTTTTATCTGGCAAAATACCAGATAAGCCATGCAGAAATTTTGTGGTTTCTTACATGAGTTTTGTCCAACGTGTATTTTGCTGCATTGAACGACTTTGAACTAAAGGTTATCTGTCTGTTCCGCACAGGTAAGCCATTATTATAATAAGTTTCGATACTTGAATCAATTATCCAATTATTATTATACCGGATTGAAGCACGTACCCGCGTAATCCATCATTGTGAAATAGTCGTATAGCATTACATTTTCTCACTCTCAATTTTTTCATCATATTTTTGTAGAAAGTTCCTCGTACACTCGATATTCATCGCCTCTGCTTTGTCACTGAATAAACTTTGTGTCCAGATAGAGGGACTTGAAGTCTCTTTAACTCAAGTAATGTCCTAAAATTATTGACAAAAAGGAAAGAATTTTTTCTACGTTTTATGACCAACTTTTAAGATGTTCACTTTCATATTTTGGCACGCTTGATTGTTTATGCGGCAATCCATGCAACAGGTGTATGTGTATGTCATTGATTATTATAATATATATTGTAAAATTTTCGATAAAATGTATAAAATTATAAGATAATTTATAAAATATTTTATGTTTTCTTTCAGAAATATGGCTTATGTTGTTATAACATTTATTGATGATGGTGCTGTATCCGAAATTCCTACAAATTGGCTTCCAGAAAGATGATAATGAGATATTATGTTGGTGGCCGCCACCAACTATGAAAAATTGTACATCTTTATTTATCAAACGTATCGAACTAGATATTAAAACATAATCGCTGCTTCCAGTAAAAGTTGGAAAATATTGTAGTGTAAGAATATACTTTAGTCTTTTTATATACATATAAAAATGTCTCTTCTTATTATATTTGATCATCTTAACGGAATTAAATATTTCAGATAGATAAATAAAGCACGAAAAGCTGCAGAAAATGAAAATTATGTATTAACAGATGAAACGCAGTTAAATAAAGGATATAGAAAAAAATATCTAACACACACAGATATATATATATATATATATATATATATTATTCAGAAAGTGAATCCGAAGAAGATCCATTATATCCACTCAACATTAACACTATCACCTTAGTAAACATAATAAAGAAGGTATTAAATTTAAAATATTAGAAAAAAGAAAAATAAATAATAAATGTAATTTAATGAACTTGATAAGTATTTTATGTGCGATATACATATAATTCTTATATTAAAATTTTCGAATGTTTGTTACAGTTTTCAATTAGACAAGAAGATATTGAGAATACACAGTCCTCAATTATGCAAGAAGAGATTGTTTATGCTGCAATCCATGCAACAGGTAAATTATTTTTTTCCAACTATTGTAGATAATTTTCTCCTGTAATATATGTATTCTTTAAGTTATAAATAATTGTTCTTTATTTTTAGACTAGTGCAACTGAATAAATTTTTGTAGAAGATGATTTAAAGCCTCTTCGTCACTCAACTAACCTTGCGATGATATTGCCTTAATACCATCGATGAAGGATCTTCATTGTTTGAAGGCAGACTCTCCTCACCATTTAAACAATCTCTTCATGGTATTGTCTTAATCTATTAATCGCGTATAATATAGTTTCACGTGTAGTATAGTTTCAAAATGCCGAAAGATATACGTTACTTATCAAAACGCAGAGTTAATCAATTACTTATTTCTGAAACTTTTGAAACTGATACTACAGTTTTCAAAAATCATAATAGAGATAGTAATAAAATTGAAACATTTACAGTTGGACATGTTTCAAATAATAATAATATAGAGAATGAAAATAAAATTGATAATATGATTACTACATTTGATGTACCTCATAATTTAAATGTTAGCTTAAATAATCATACTATTGATAAAGATATCGTTCACA
Source organism: Prenolepis imparis (assembly GCF_030444845.1). Taxonomy (NCBI): domain Eukaryota; kingdom Metazoa; phylum Arthropoda; class Insecta; order Hymenoptera; family Formicidae; genus Prenolepis; species Prenolepis imparis. The sequence goes on along the minus strand of NW_028141165.1, from coordinate 16,484,577 downwards.
CTAATTTTAATGTACATAATGTAAATATCAATGTTAATTCTGATATTTCGATTAGTGAAAAGTTGCCAATACAAAAAAGAATTTTAGTTGATGATTTGAGGTCATGGGTTATACAACAAAATATATCTCGTACAGCGCTCAATTCTTTATTAGAACTTCTTCGTATTCATGGCCATAAAGATGAATTGCCTCGTGATGCACAAACTTTAATGAAAACTCCAAAAGCAGTTACACAAAATATTAAAAGTATTAATAATGGATTTTATATCCATTTTGGTGTTGAAAATGGCATTAAACAATTATTAGCAAAATATTTTGAAACATGTCCAAACAAAATTGAAATACAAATAAATTATGACGGTATTTCAATATCTAAAAGTAACAAATTTAACAATAATTTAATGATTGCATACAATGTTACTTTATGTTACATTTTAATTCAAAATTAACAATTTTGAAGCTACTATAGCGTAATTCTTCGCTATCGAGGAAGTTCACTATAAATAGTAAATAAAAAATAAATAGTAAATAAAATAAAAATAAATAGTAAATAGTAAATAAAAATAATAACAAACTAATTAAAGTAAATGTTCAAAATGCATTCCACCTTCCGCAACACAAAGTTCCGCTCTTTTCAATAAATTATTATGCGTAGCATCAATTAAACTGGAACGTTTAACGCTTCTGCACGCTCTTATTATGCGCTCTCGAAGATCATCGATACTATTAATCGCTATTTCATTGTATACGACTGACTTTAAGTATCCCCATAAGTACATATCTAGTGGAGATAAATCCGGTGAACGAGCCGGCCAGCGACATGGACCATGTGTACGAGGGTTGTCTGAAAAGTTTCCGACCTAACAAAGATACAAGACATTTTTTCTTCAAATTAATTTTTATTTTTCTACATAGTCTCCTTGTAAGTCTATACACTTCTCCCAGCGATACTCCCATCTCTTCAACCTGTCCAAATAGTACTCGGCGTCTTTCTCTGCAAAATAGTTGTTTACGAAGGTGATGGCCTCCTCATTCGACGAAAATCTCTGTCCTCCGAGCGCAACTTTTAGCTTAGGGAACAAAAAAAAGTCGCTTGGGGCTAGATCTGGTGAGTAAGGAGGGTGGTCAAGCAGTTCAAACCGTAATTCGTGGATTTTCGCCATGGCAACCGCTGAGGTGTGAGACGGCGCATTGTCTTGGTAAAACAAAATTTTTTTTTTCTGCAAATGTGGCCGTTTTTCCGCAATTTCTGCCTTCAGCTTGTCAAGTACTGATGCGTAGTATGCTCCTGTAATGGTTTTTCCTTTTTGAAGATAATCGATTAAGATAACTCCATGACTATCCCAGAAAACAGTTGCCATCACTTTCCCAGCCGAAGGAACAACCTTTGCTTTTTTTGGAGCCGATTCCCCCTTCGCAGTCCACTGTTTTGACTGTGTTTTTGTTTCTGGAGTATAATGGTGTATCCAAGTTTCATCTACAGTAATTAATCGGCGCCAAAACTCTGATTTATTGCGCCTAAACTGCGCCAACACAGCGTTGGAAATATTCATTCGAACACGTTTTTGGTCCAAAGTGAGCAAACGCGGCACCCAACGCGCGCACAGCTTTCCCATGCCTAAATCTTGATTCAATATGTGACAAACACGTTCTTTGAACATGTTCATAGCCTCTGCTATCTCTCTAACTTTAATTCGACGGTTGTCTAGCACCATTTGGTGAACTTGAGCGATATTATCGTCAGTGGTTGCAGTTTTTGGACGTCCCGAACGTTCATCGTCACCCAAGCTGGTACGGCCACGTTTAAATTCAGCAGCCCAAAATTTCACGGTGGTAAATGATGGTGCAGAGTCCCCGTACACAGCGTCCAACTCGTCTTTGATTTGCGTAGGCGTATTGCCTTTCAAAAACAAATATTTAATGACAGCTCGATACTCGATTTTTTTCATTTTCACAAAAACACTCACATCGACTCACTCAAATGATTGTCAAACAACAACTGCGCGTCCAAAATGGCTGAAATTTTGGTGAGTACCTTTCAAAGCATGCGCAAACACATTCCCCAACTTTTGTTTACGAGTGCTGCCATCTTCATGTTGAGGTCGGAAACTTTTCAGATAACCCTCGTACTAATCAACCGATCTCCGTACATAGTATTCAGATAATTTCGAATTATTACTGCGTTATGTGCTGGAAATCCGTCTTGTTGAAAATACATGCTTCTTCGTGTATCATAAGGAACGTCTTCCATAAGTTGGGGCAGATAATATTGCAAAAAATGAAGATATCCATCTGACGTTAAGTTTTTTTCATAAAGGTCCAATTAAATAACCATTCAAAATGCCACACCAAACATTAATACTTATTTTGTTTTGAAAATTATGCACACGAGTCCAATGCGGATTCTCCGTTGTCCAGAAATGTTGATTATGACGGTTTACAATACCATTATTCGCAAATTTTGATTCATCTGTCCACATTATTTTATTCAAAACTTCATGGTCTTCTTCATAAGTAGCGATTAGCCATGCAATAAATTGTAGGCGTCGAGGACCATCAGTTAAGTGTAAGTGTTGTACTAATGTCATTTTGAATGGGTGATACTTATTCTTCTTTGCAATTCTGATTACACTTGCTTGTGATATATCCATTTCTGCAGCGACTGCTCGAGTAGAAGTATGCGGATTAACTTCAAAACTGACCAGTACTAACGCGGCGTTGTTATATTGTACGATTGACACGTTTTCCACATGGAAATGTGCCATGTAAATGTAAAGAACGCTCAATATTATAAAAACTTTTTGCAGAAGGATGAGCTCTATCCGGATATCATTCTCTGTACAAAGCCACTGCATTGCGTGCATTTCTTCTACACTCGCCAAATACTAGTAATATATCTACTTTTTCCGTATTACAATAGCGATTCATTATATCAAGTTTTAGACACTAAATTGATACTAGATAAACTGATACTAAAAATTTCCTGATCAGATTAATAGCTAAGCTACATGGTAACATAAGGTCAAAGTCAAGTCTGTTTACTATTTACGTTTTTAGTGAACTTCCTCGATAGCAAAGAATTACGCTGTAGAAGCTTTAAAATCGTTAATTTTGAATTAAAATGTTACATAAAGTAAAATTGTATGCAATCATTAAATTATTGTTAAATTTGTTGACGGTTACAAATTGATAAATTTCTGATTAATGACATTTTTTGTCAGATTATTGTAAGTACCCCAAAAATCGTGGCGATCGTTAGGAGAACCACCTTTATAAGATTAAAATATAAAATATCTCGTAAATTATTCACTGTTTGACCATCCTACCCTTATAATTTTTTACCCAGAATATTGTGAGGAATCAATTTATATAAAAAAAATATGATGGTTCCATTTAAAAAATTCAAGACATTAATTTGTTTATAAAATAAAAATTTTTTTTAAAATTTTTTATTGCATATTAAAGCTTGCGTAAAGCAGATTGATTTTCACTGTATAAACTTTTTTTTAAACTGGCGGAAATGTCCCAAAAATCGTGGCGACCGTTACGTGAATCACCCTATATATTTCCCATATTCCATATGACTATTTTGGCTATTTTTATGTATGTGTTGGTTTTGTTCCTTGTTTTCTTCAGCTGTTGTTTCTATTGTTCCGCTTTCCTGTTCTTCTCGTGATTCGATGGCTGATGAATGTATATCCATTTCTTCATATTTTTTAATTAAATTTTCGTTAAATAGTATCTACATAAGATAAAAAGAACAATTAATAAATTATTTAGTATATTACATGAGATACAGATAATGTATAATTTTATTATCAACAATAACACAAATATTTTTGAAATCCATGTGTTTCGTGAACCGCGATGAAAAATTGAGAGAGCGATTGGAGTGGACGTGCAGCGGGCAAAATCACGACAAAAAAAGACTGGAGTTATTTCAACACACAAATCACACAATTTATTTGTTTACATTAAAGTTCGGTCGTCACACTGACGCGGTGCAGCGAGTCGCGGAGCGAGCGACTTCCGTGACCTTCGTCCCCGTCGTAAAACAGGTGTGGAAGCGAGCGACTTCGAAATAATTAGCGAATGCAAGCGCGTTCTGCGAGCGACAAGATCAGCTGCAAAGATAATCGAGACTTAACTGCTAGGATGCTAGAAACGATTTCTGCCTTCGTTATCTCGGAGGCTCTATTTGATTTCTTTGTTTCGCATGCGCGCGCGGCGTATTTTTCGGGTCTCGCACCGGTAGACGAGCTGTCAGCTGATTGCGCGTTTTAAAAGCAACGGTTCGAGGTCTGTAACCCGGGGTCTCGTTCCCGGCGCGCTATGTTTATAAACAGCCTATTGCTTGTCTCTCCTATTCTCTCCCGATTGTTTTATGATTCCGAGTCGCTTTAGTTTGTTGCCCGAATAAAGAACATGACAAGGTCGGCAAATAGATACACAATATGAAATGGATAATTATAAACAACCGCGTCCAAAATTAATCAACGATAGGATCTCGCTCAAACACCATGCAAGTGACTAATCAAATCTAATCTTGCGACCGGCGACGGAGGTGACCTCATCGCCCAGTCGACGCGTACCAACTCCTGGTGTGGAGATGCAACCTCGGGTGAGACTGCAGAGGACCAGCCATGCTGAGCACAGGGAGCGTAGCAGATCTCGTGGTCCATCGTCGTCCGGATCTTCAACAAAATAAAGACATTGATGCGATATGACTGATAGAGAATCATCGACTGAACGCTTAATTGGCGTGTATTAATCTTAAGGTTAATTTTAGAACTTGGCGTGATATTTTATATACGAGGTCTGTAAATAAAGTAATGAGACTTTTTCGAGATGAACTTTTATTTATAATTTAACTATAATTTAACTCTGTCTCCTTCAAAATAGTTCCCTTGGGAAGCCACGCAGCGCCTGAGACGTTGTTTCCAGTCTTCATAGCAGTGCTGGAACTCAGAAACCCGAATGGCCTTCAGCTGGTCGGTTACAGCCGCTTTTACGTTTTCGGTCGTATCAAAGTGATGTCCTTTGAGATGAGTTTTCAATCTCGGGAAGAGAAAGAAGTCACAGGGACTCAGATCAGGCGAATACGGGGGCTGGGGGACGACAGGAATGTTTTTCCGTGCCAAAAACTCCGTAATCGAAAGCGCTGTGTGACACGGCGCATTGTCGTGATGCAGCATCCAGGTGTCTTTGATGTCTGACCGCACGCGAGCAACCCGTTTTCGCAACCTCTCCAGACCTTCACGGTACAAATGTTGGTTGACCGTTTGCCCTTGAGACACGAATTCCTTATGGACGACTCCTCTACTGTCAAAAAAGCAAATGAGCATGGTTTTGATTCTTGATTTGCTCATTCTTGCTTTTTTCTGCCGTGGTGAGTTTGCAGTGTGCCACTCTTCACTTTGTCTTTCGGTTTCGGGATCGTACTTTCGGGAAAGACCCACGTCTCGTCGCCTGTGATCACATTTTTGAAAAAATCTGGATCATTTTCAATCCGCTCCAAAAGATCGCGGCACACTTCTTTTCTGTTTTCTTTTTGCTGAGGAGTGAGAATTTTGGGTACCATTTTCGCACAAATTTTTCTCATCCCCAGTTCGTTGGTCAGAATTTGATGGACGGTCGTGTGGTTCAAATTCAGCTCGTCTGCGATCAATCTGACAGTTAACCGACGGTCAGACCGCACAAGATCTCGAATTCGTTCCACATTTTCGTCAATTCTCGACGTTGATGGCCTTCCAGACCGAGACTCATCTTCAACTGATTCCCGACCTTCGGAAAATGCCTTGAACCACTTGAACACCTGGGCTCTTGACAAAGCAGCATCACCGTAGGCCTGTTGGAGTTTTGCTAGAGTCTTAGTCGCGTTGTAGCCAAGTTTCAAACAGAACTTGATCGCACACCGTTGCTCGTAATTCCGCTCGCTCATTATAGTGACGCAGCAAAAAAAATCACTTTGCAAAAAAAGCTCTCACAATCCACCTGTTGACACGAGCGACTCGCCACTCACGCTGAAGCTACATAAGATGTTGAAGTGCGCCCACTGTGGCGCGGAGACGCGCAGTGTTACCAATTCGTGCGGTCTGGTACCAGTCTCATTACTTTATTTACAGACCTCGTACATATTTTCTTTTTGTTACGTATGCCAAGAGAGTTATTAAGTTTTGACTTATGTAGGTAAATCTTGCCACATTAATATTAGATTTATGTTTTATGTTGACTACATTTTGAAAGTTATCTCTCTAGTCTGCGGCAGTAAGCTGTGATACGATTTTATATTTTTATAGATAGATATATATATATATATGGCAGCGTTATGTTTCCTGAAAATAAAAGATATTTCCTTTTATACTTACCTTGTGTGTTGTAACTTTGCTGGTCCTATCCATGAGGGGGTTAATTATGTCACTAATGTACTTACCTGTTATAATACTCATTCTTAACTTTGTTGATCCTATTCATGAGGGGGTTAATTATGTCACTATATAATATAAATGAAACTTTGTACTTACCTTTTATAATACTTATTTTTATTAAAATCATAGTTATTTATATTTGGGGGAAACTTATATTATCCAATTGTTATTCCTATATGGTTGTGCGAGCTGCAATAATATGTTATTTATATTTAATTATTATATTTATTGTAAGGCGACTAGAGAGTATTTAAGCATGAAGTATGAATGATTGAACGACGCGAGTAGAAGGGCATGCATATGTTTGGAGCGTTACTGTTTTCTTCAGAGATGTGTATGCGATTCTGAGAAATACTTTTATTTTACTTGATACAGATTTTCTGGTGACGATGTATGATTAATATTACCCATCGGATTGTTCACAAGTGTCATGCGGTTATTTATATGCGATAGAGTATGAAAGGTCAAGAGTGACATGCAATTATTTATCATCGGTATTAAATGATGGGTCAAGTTCGGCATGCGATAATTTACTCGGAATTAATCTTGACGGGGTATAGATTGTAATTGAAGCGGTCAAGTTTGTCGCGGGTAATATTAGCTATGAATTAAATATGTTTCCCCGGATTCGGAGCATATGCGCAATGGCGATGCTCCGTAACGAGAGTTGGGCGGAGCCTGAGGTTATATAAACGAGAGACACGCACTGATCGTGGTCGGCGCGAAGTCAAGTACGGTCGTTAATTCGGCAAAACTCGTTAGTCGAATACTAAATTCGCAAGTCATTGTACGACAGTCGTTGTCCCGGGACATGAGTCTCGTTAAATAGAGCTAGTTAGCTGAACGTGTCAGCCTGGTAGTCTCGGGGTTATCGTGCCGCCGGTTTATATTAACTAAATCGGGTATATCTACGATCCAGTATTTCGCGTAATCGTGATAATCGAGCGCTAACTGCCTCACGCTGTGGAGTCGTGCATATATTGAGTCTCCACGCTTTACCGCGGCGCTTAGCGAAAATTGTAAGTGTGACGTCATCGCGACGCACGTATGTGAAAGCGTGATCACGTGAACTTGCCGTGAGTGCAAAGGAATGTGTTGACTGTAACGAGACGTCGTACAGCAACGACCTTGGGGTCGATGATGCCCTGTGTTTTTCCATAAGTGAATCCGGTGGATTCCATATTGAGGAATAATAAATAATAATATCTGAAATAGAAGTGCGTGTTTGAACTCTTTCTTCCTTCAGATCCTTTCTGTGTCCAGTTATTCTCCGCCGTCAATAATCATTAATGTAATAAAGCGACATACCAGAAGAGTCAACGACGTTGAATCGAGCGGGAGAGTATCGAGGCCTAGATACTTACACCCGGAGGAAAATTAGTCGACGTGGCGCATGGGCGTTTCGGATATCCTTGGAGTTTGGTAGGCTAAAACTTCTGGCGACCGTGATGAACAACCTGAAGAATGTACATATAAGGTGAGTCAGTGTACTCGGAACCTCGTATTATTAGCCGTATAGGCAGAAATATTAATAATCTGTGGACTCGTGTCATAGCGACCGGTCACAACCTAACCAAACTTTACATTTCTTTCTAAAACTATTACAATGTCACGTGATTTTATTTAGGATTATTCTACTTAATGATATATGCATTAACATATAAAATGAATGTATTAACATATATAATAGACATTAAAAATGATACATGCTTAATTTTATACCACAAATGTTATCTTATAATTACCTCTGAATTTTGAGAAATATCATTCTGTGATTGAATTTGTTTTTCTTGGTCTGCTGTTCTGTATGTTTGTATTCTAATAATTTTTTTTTAATTTGCGCCGCAATTTTGTCTTATCACGGGAACGTTTTAAAGCTGCTTTCCCAGGCATATGCTTTATTCCTGAAATGCAGTAATTGTAATTTCTAAGCAAATATCTTTTTTATAGATATCTCACACAACACCAACCTATTATAAGTATCAAAAATACATTAATAAAGAACATATACATATACTTTATTTTTTTGCATCTTATCCCAGCCAGCATACCCTCGTCATTTTGACGTCGAAAATTAGTCATTTTCACTCTATTGACGTCATGTGTAAAAAAAGTACCATAATTTGACGTCATTTTCATCACCAAATAATGACGGTTTTTTTAACAACGTCATTTTATCGTCATATTCACGTATTTATATTTTATAATTTTTATCAAAACTTTTTTTGTATTTGAATTTTTCATTCACAGTATAGATTTCATTTTAAAATGTATGTTTTATATAATTTCATCGTTTATAATAAATTGATGTAAAATAAAGATTTATGTAAAATTATTCTATGAATTTTTTATGATTATAATTATATACATATATATATATTTATACGGAGTAAAAAGTAATAAATATATAAATATAATTTTATTATTGTATTTGAATTATTCATGAAAAGTCACTGTGAATCGCTGCTTTAGTCTCATTGGCTGTGTTATATATATATATATATATATATATATATATATATATATATAATAAAGTACGGAGGCAATGCACTCTGTGATAATGCAGACTTTGTAGACAAAGCATAAAGCAATAGCAGAGAGCAGAGAGCAGAGAGTTTCCGAAGTAGTTTTTTGACTATCGTGCTGTGTAACGGTTTGTCTAATATTTTAGTGAATATAAATGTGTATATAATGACTTATTGTGGCATTGAATTTTACACTGATGCTAACGATGAAGAGAATAATGGTGATATAGCTCTTGTTCATTTGAAATGGCTTACTCCGCGTAAAAAAGAAGTTCTATGGCCCCCATATAAAATGACATCACGCTTCAACAAAGCTCTTACAGTAGGAGAAGAGCCTAATGAAGATAGTTGGCGATTGTATTGCGTAAAAAAATGCAATTTTGATACGTTTATATTAAAAATGGGTTACATATTTAATGTAAAACATGTATAATATATATTTGTATGGGAACTATATAATATATAATTTTTATAATCTTTTATAAGTATAATAGCAATTGAGGTTATGGTTAGGTTAGGTTGTGACCGGTCGCTATGACACGAGTCTACAGATTATTAATATTTCTGCCTATACGGCTAATAATACGAGGTTCCGAGTACACTGACTCACCTTATATGTATATGCTTCAGGTTGTTCATCACGGTCGCCAGAAGTTTTAGCCTACCAAACTCCAAGGATATCCGAAACGCCCGTGCGCCACGTCGACTAATTTTCCTCCGAGTGTAAGTATCTTGGCCACGATACTCTCCCGCTCGATTCAACGTCGTTGACTCTCCTGGTATGCCGCTTTATTACATTAATGATTATTGACGGCGGAGAATAACTGGACACAGAAAGGATCTGAAGGAAGAAAGAGTTCAAACACGCACTTCTATTTCAGATATTAATTATTATTTATTATTCCTCAATATGGAATCCACCGGATTCACTTATGGAAAAACACAGGGCATCTTCGACCCCAAGGTCGTTGCTGTACGACGTCTCGTTACAGTCAACACATTCCTTTGCACACACGGCAAGTTCACGCTTTCACATATGTGCGTCGCGATGACGTCACGCTTACAATTTTCGCTACACGCCGCGGTAAAGCGTGGAGACTCAATATATGCACGACTCCACAGCGCGAGGCAGTTAGCGCTCGATTATCACGATTACGCGAAACGCTGGATCGTAGATATACCCGGAATATTCTGTTATCAGAAAACCGGCGGCACGATAACCCCGAGACTACCAGGCTGACACGTTCAGCTAACTAGCTTTTTCTTTATTAACGAGAAAGAATCCCGGGACAATGGATGTATTACGATGACTCGCGAATTCACTATTCGACTTACAAGTATTGCCGCGTGGTCATGACTTTACGCCGACTGACCGACACACCGTATCTACTGATCGAGCTATGGACCGACTCCAATTGACCATCACCCACTGACCACGAACCGTGCGTGGTTGACGTTTATATAACCTCATGCTCCGCCCACCGTTGTTACGGAGCATCGACACTGCGCATACGCTCCGAATCCGGGGAAACATATTTAATTCATGGCTAATATTACCCGCGACAAACTTGACCACTCCATACCCCGTCAAGATTAATACCGAGTAAATTATCGCATGCCGAACTTGACCTTTACCATCACGACCTCAACCTTGTCACAAATTATTCAGAGTTAATTTATGCATGCCGATCTTGACCCTTACCACTTCAACCTAGACCCTGTCATAAATTATCCAGAGTTAATTAATGCATGCCGATCTTGACCCATCACTTAATACCGATGATAAATAATTGCATGACATTCTTGACCTTTCATACTCTATCGCATATAAATAACCGCATGACACTTGTGAACAATCCGATGGGTAATATTAATCATACATCGTCACCAGAAAATCTGTATCAAGTAAAATAAAAGTATTTCGCAGAATCGCATACACATCTCTGCAGAAAACAGTAACGCTCCAAACATATGCATGCCCTTCTACTCGCGTCGTTCAATCATTCATACTTCATGCTTAAATACTCTCTAGTCGCCTTACAATAAATATAATAATTAAATATAAATAACATATTATTGCAGCTCGCACAACCACATAGGAATAACAATTGGATAATGTAAGTTTCCCCCAAATATAATTCAAATTTAACAATAGTAAATATTAAGTACAAATAAAGATTCAATTATGAAAATGAAATTATATAATGACATAATTAACCCCCTCATGGATAGGACCAACAAAGTTACAACGCACAAGGTAAGTATAAAAGGAAATATCTCTTTATTGTTAGGAATAATAACGCTGCCGTATATATATATATATATATATATAAAATAAACAGAAACATATCACAGCTTCATATCGCAGACCAGAGAGATAACTTACGAACTGTAGTCAACATAAAAATCGTATCTGAGATTAATGTGGCAAAAATTACCTACATAAGTCATAAAGTAAATTCCTTCGAATAGATAAAAAGACAAAATTTACGCTTAACATTAATACACGCTTCCGCGTTCAGTCTATGACTCTCAAAAGTCATGTAACATTAGTTATCCTATTTCGTCGAAGATCCGGACGACGATGGACCACGAGATCTGCTTCGCTCCCGATGCTCAGCATGGCTGGTCCTCTGCAGTCTCACGCGAGGCTGCAACTCCACACCAGGAGTTGGTATGCGTCGACTGGGCGAGGAGGTCATCTCCGTCGCCGGTCGCAAGGTTCAAGTAGGTTTTTTTAATTACAGATATATTATTTTTTTTAATTGTAGATGATCTTCAAAAGGCTCATGCAAAACTTAAGAAATGCGAAAATACATCAGATGTGCAATCTACAGCTGAAGCTGAAGTTGAAGGTGTGAGAAAAAGAAAAAGAAATAGTAGGTACTTTTCATCATCAAGCAGTGAAGATAATGAAAACGAAAATACATCTGTTTTATTACGCTCACCAAAAACTATCAAACAAGGTAATGAAGTAGCATTTCGTTAAAGTTCCAAAATATTGAATTATATTGTAAGAAATTGAATAAACAATTTCGATGGCATTTTTTGTATAGATTATGCATGTGTAATTTGATTTATAACAATGTGTGTTTTAATTTAAATTATAAAACTTATTGAACATTGAATATCAGAAAACTATATTTTATTTTTATTATTTTTTTTCAAAATGTAAATGTTACTCTTTTAAAGTAAATTAAATAATCTATATATAATTTATAAAAATTTATTATAAATATATAATACTTTTCTTTTTATATTTAGTATCTATGAATGGCCCGGAACAGCAATTGTCAGAACCATCTAATGTCTTTATCGATGAAAGAGAGAGACGTAAGTATTATAAAATATATTAACATGTGTAACTTTTTTGTGTAATAATTTTATTTATTTTTGAATAATTTTTTATCACATTCTTTTATAGAACAATCTCATGTAGAGACAGTAACATCAAGCATTTCTGCATGCAATAATAGAGCAACACCAATAAGTATTTCTGCGTGCAATAATAGAGCAACACCAATAAGTATTTCTACGTGCAATAATAGAGTAAAATCAAGTATTTCTGCGTGCAATAATAGAGCAACACCAATAAGTATTTCTGCGTGCAATACATCTATTACAAGGAATATTTCGCAATTATCTACCCATCAATCATCCACCATTATATCATCAAATAATAACTTAAGTATGCTTTTTATTTATCTATACATATATATTATATGTATGATAATTATATTTTTCAATTAATTGTGTATAATATTGAAAAAGATTTCAAATTTATTATTAATTTATTAATATCATTAATTTTTATAATTTAGTAATTAAATTTTTTAATTTATTTATATATCATTAATTTTAATAATCTAAATACGTTTATCCAACGAACAAATAATTTTATTTTTAGATGAATCTACTTGTTCATTCTGCGGAGGGCAAATTATAAAAATTTTATGTACGTATGTTTTATTTTAATTAGAAATGATTTCAGTAATATTTTTTTACTGTTATATATATTTATCTTACTGTTATAAATATTTATAGCGCAAACTTTTGGGGAAGTAGTAAAAACAAGAGAAGAATTGAAAGAAATTCGCGGACTTGTTGTAAATGCAACAACTTCTAATAGCATAACTCCATTGCCATTTGATTTTCCTGTAAATTTTCCACTTAAAACACACGAAGATGTAGAAGCGCTTGAAAACTATTTACAATCTCCAGATAACCAAAATTTTTTGGTAAATATAATTTGAATAATAAAATGTCATTCTTAAATGAATGAATAAACCGGTATTTTTATAAATTAGCGACTTTATTTTTTACAATTATTATTTTTGCAGTCATTATATTTGTCGAGTTTGGGAGGTACTACTAGTTCACGAACAAACAAAATCTTGCGAAAACTTTTTACCAACGAATTAGCTAGAGATTATAATTTTCATGCTCAAAGACATAATAAAAAACCTTTTGGAATTCTTACATTAAAAACAGTAATAATTCGTGAGTATATATATGTACAATTATATATGTATATGTATAGATAATATCATAATATAGTAAAATATGTTAAAATAAAGTGGACAATATATAATGTATATAAGTATATAATATAAATATAAAGTAGATAATATATAATATAATAATTTTTTCTTATTATAGGTGCAATACAGATACGATCATCTTCCGTTACCGATAATGATGTAGAAAACGCAATTAAAATTTGGCTTAAACATGCGCAACAACGGTTAACAGAAGAAAATAAAAGAAGACGTCCATAAGCAATAAGACTTCTTATATTAATACTAGTAAGATTAGAATTAAGTTCGAAATTTTTCATAGTTATTTGTTTTTGTGTTTCTTTTTTATTTTTATTTTTATTATTTTTATTATAAATATGCTTAAAATCAGACGAAAGAGAAAAGATTTTGTTTCGCGACGACAACAATATAGAAGAGTTGCAGAAACTCAACATAATACATTTTTCAATACTATTCGTAATGATTCAAATATTCGTCTCATTTCTCAAGAGAAATCTCTCTCTCTTAATTGCGAAAATAATTTAGCAGAAGTATCTAATGGTCAAAATAATGAACTGTCTGAAAATACGACTTATTTTGATAATTTAGATTTGGAAAATACTTGTTTAAATAAGGAATATAATTCTTTACATACAAGTAGCGAAAATTCTTCATCAGAAAACGAAAATAATATTTTACAAAAATTAAGACACTGGGCCGTGAAGCATAATATATCACGATCATCTGTAACTGATCTACTTCATATACTTGTTCCATATCATCCTTCTTTACCACTTGACAGTCGTTCATTATTAGCAACTCCAACTTCTAGTCCAAATGTAATAAAATTAGATACGGATGTTCATTATTTTGGGTTGGAATATGCTCTAATACATTGCTTAAATGCATATAAAATCAGACGTGCTTTAAACAACAATGAAAAATTGAAAATTAGTTTTAATATCGACGGGATTCCTCTATTCAAAAGCACAAAATTACAATTGTGGCCAATTTTGGGTGTTATAAAAAATTTTTCGGGTGTGTCACCATTTGCTATTTCTGTTTTTTGTGGAACTGCTAAACCAAAACCACTTGATCGTTTTTTAAGTGATTTTATTGTTGAACTTAATCAATTGCTAATACACGGGTTTCGTTGTGGAAACGATCATTTTTTTATTGAAATCCATAGCTTTGTATGTGATGCACCTGCAAGGGCTTAAAATGTGTCAAACAACATACAGGTTATTCATCCTGTGACAAGTGTATAGAACCAGGTGAATATTATAAGAATAAAGTTGTTTTCCCAAATTTAAAAGCATTAAAACGTACAAATGAATCATTTAGAGATCATATTGATGATGACCATCATATGAGTCAAACACCTTTATTACGTTTACCAATAGATCTGATAAAATGTTTTCCAACTGATTATATACATAATGTCTGTTTAGGTATTGTTAGAAAATTATTGTTTACCTGGCTTGGCGGCCCATTACAAGTACGTTTATCACACAGAAACAAAAATCTCATTTCAGAGCATCTTCTTAGCTTAAAGGAATTTATTCCACTAGAATTCAATCGTAAACCACGTTCACTTGAAGAACTTCAAAACTGGAAAGCAACAGAATTTCGATTCTTTTTACTTTATTCAGGTCCTATAGTTTTGAAAAATGTATTAAATAGAGCTATTTATAAAAATTTTCTTCTTTTCCATTTTGCAATATCTGTATTGTTGTCGCATAAACATATTAAAAAGATTGGTCTTTCGACTGTGAGAAAAATTTTACATATGTTTATTAATCACTGCAAAAATTGCTTGTATGGTTTGGAATTTACCATTTATTTACCATTTATTTGGAGACGGTTTTTCCTCAACGAAAATGTCGAGAGAAGTCATCATTTTTTGCAAGCTCCCAATTTTTGCCATCATATATCTTGGTAACGAAGCCTTAAATTAAAATTCTATTAAATTAAAGTCGACTTGAAATTAATTGAAGAATGTAGTTTTGTTAATATTTTAATTCCACAATACTTAGTTTACGAAAAGCCCTTTATTTTCAATTACTTATAACTCGAAAATTATTGGTGCCTCGACATTTTCACTGAGGAAAAATCGTCTCCAAATAACCTCAGGAATTCACCCCTATACAGCATATCCGCCACTTTTTTAACACCCTGTATAAATAAAGAAATCTGCAAGTCCGCAAGTTGATGCTGAAGAATATATTTGATATAATTGTGATTTCTTATTAAATAAATTCTTCAATAATATATATATATATATATATATATATATATATATATATATATATGTCTAAGGGATGTTTCAGGGACCGTTTTTAATTCTTGTCGTTTTTTATGAAAAATGATGAGGGACAATTAATTACATCATTTCCCGTTTGAATTTTTAAAATTGCTTTATTTATTTGTGAGATATTTAATAAAATATATAAAATGGTTACTTCCAGGTCCATTCTTAATTTTCTTTATTATTTAAGAAAATTTATAAAATTAATGATTTTTTTGAAGTGCCAGATATATTTTAACAGTAAGAGAAGATATATTATAAAAAATAATGATACTGGCTGAAATAAACTGAAGTTTTAAATCGGTCCCGGATTTCATCATTTAGGTATATATTATACACTTTCGGACCAATTAAAAAGTATACGTTTTTTGTTTATTTAATGTATTTTACACATTCAGAATCAATGTATTTAATAAAAGAAAATATATTAAATAAAAACAGTTGATAATTACACTCATTTTTATGTTTATTTTGTTCAAATTATTAATATTAATAATACGAATACTTCCAGAACCAGGAAGAACAAACAAAATGGCGCCAAATTTTTGTTATTGGCGGGACCGACGGTATAATGCGTATATTTACACCATATTAAGTGTGCGTATATTTAGCATTGGCATAAGACATCGGTTTTGTAAAATTAAATATTAATATTTAAATAGTATGTTAAAAGGTTAAATAGTATCAATTTTGCGAAATCACGCGAGAGCAAGCTTTATGGCGCCAAATTTTTGTTATTGGCGGGACCGTTGGTATAATGCGTAATGCGTGTATTTAGCACTGGCATACAATATCGATTTTATTAAATAATTAGGTACCAATATTTGAATAGTATGCTAAAATGCTGGAGTAGTAAACATTTTTACGAAGTAGTGCGAATGCGATTTATGGCGCCAAATTTTGTTATTGGCGGGACCGTTGGTATAATGCGTAATGCGTATATTTAGGACTGGCATAAGATATCGATTTTATTAAATAAGTAAGTAATAATATTTGAATAGTATGCTAAAATGCTGGAATAGTTAAAATTTTTACGAAATAGTGCGTATGAGCTTTATGGCGCCAAATTTTTGTTATTGGCGGGACTGTTGGTATGATGCATATATTTAGCACTGGCATAAAATATCGATTTTATTAAATAATTAGGTACCAATATTTGAATAGTATGCTAAAATGCTGGAGTAGTCAATATTTTTACGAAGTAGTGCGAATGCGCTTTATAGCGCCAAATTTTTATTATTGGCGGGACCGTTGGTATAATGCGTAATACGAATATTTAGCACTGGCATAAGATATTGATTTTATTAAATAATTACGTACTAATAATTGAATAGTATGCTAAAATGCTGGAATAGTGATAATTTTTACGAAATATAGTGCGAATGAGCTTTATGGCGCCAAATTTTTGTTATTGGCGGGACCGTTGGTATAATGCGTAATGCGTATATTTAGGACTGGCATAAGGTATCGATTTTATTAAATAAGTAAGTAATAATATTTGAATAGTATGCTAAAATGCTGGAATAGTTAAAATTTTTACGAAATAGTGCGTATGAGCTTTATGGCGCCAAATTTTTGTTATTGGCGGGACTGTTGGTATGATGCATATATTTAGCACTGGCATAAAATATCGATTTTATTAAATAATTAAGTACTAATATTTAAATAGTATGCTAAAATGCTGCAATATTTAAAATTTTTACGAAATAGTGCGAATGAGCTTTATGGCGCCAAATTTTTGTTATTGGCGGGACCGTTGATATAATGCGTAATGCGTATATTTAGCACTGGCATAAAATATCGATTTTATTAATTAATTAGGTACCAATATTTGAATAGTATGCTAAAATATAGAATAGGCAATTTTTACGAAATATTGCGAATGAGCTTTATGGCGCCAAATTTTTGTTATTGGCGGGACCGTTGATATAATGCGTAATGCGTATATTTAGCACTGGCACAAGATTAATATATAATTAAGTAGTAATATTTTAGTATGCTAAAATGCTGCAATAATTAAGATATAGATTTTATTAAATAATTAAGTACTAATATTTGAATAGTATGCTAAAATGCTGGAATAGTTAACATTTTTACGAAATAGTGCGAATAATCTTTATGGCGCCAAATTTTTGTTATTGGCGGGACCGTTGATATAATGCGTAATGCGTATATTTAGCACTGGCATAAAATATCGATTTTATTAATTAATTAGGTACCAATATTTGAATAGTATGCTAAAATATAGAATAGTCAATTTTTACGAAATAGTGCGAATGTGCTTTATGTCGCCAAATTTTTGTTATTGGCGGGACCGTTGGTATAATGCGTAATGCGTATATTTAGCACTGGCACAAAATATCGATTTTAATAAATAATTAAGTACTAATATTTAAATGGTATGCTAAAATGCTGCAATAGTTAAAATTTTTACGAAATAGCGCGAATGAGCTGTATGGCGCCAAATTTTTGTTATTGGCGGGACCGATGGTATAATGCGTATATTTACACCATATTAAATGTGCGTATATTTAGCACTAACATAAGATATTGATTTTATTAAATAATTATGTACTAATATTTTAATAGAATGCTAAATTGCTGGAATAGTGGAAATTTTTATGAAATAGTGCGAATGAGCTTTATGGCGCCAAATTTTTGATATGGTACCGAATTTGTTCATATTATCTCACACTAATAACTTCAAAATAATCAATATTAAATGTTTTTTTTTACATTTAAAAAAAAGATAATACATTTCTATATAATAATTGTATATAACTATGATATTGCAGTGTTATTTTGCAAATTTAAACATAATATATATGTGGTCCCGAAAGTATCCATATAACTGCGATAAGTGTCCCGAAAATATACAAATTACATATTATTTAACAAAAAAGCTCAATTTTTAGGAAAGAAATTATTTTATACATAAAAAAGGACATGAGAAGTTAAATATATAAATATTTCATCTAATGGTATCTTGTTTTTAATGAAAATATGATTAATTTTTCGTTTTTATTACATTTTATTTTTTCATAGATAAAATGTATACTGCCAGGTCGGACCTGGAAATATACATTTAACTGAAGAAAAGATCCAGGTCCGACCTGGCAATAGCCAAAGGTCCCGGAAATATACAGTATATTATCTAAAAGGTCCTTGCAACATCCCTTAGACATATATATATATATATATATATATATATATATATATATATATATATATACAATAGTGAAACGGAATGTCTAGACCATATTTATGTCCCTATTATCAAAAGTTTACCAAAAATATAATAATGTTCGGTCACAAGGTTCCCCCCCCCAATGTTTATTTAATGACAAACATCTAACTTGTTATATAATGTCAGAGTTATATTTTGAATTACTCGCGATGGATATTTTGACAAGTGCGGATCGGTCGCGTGCTCCCTCGTATGTCTTTGCGCTCTCTCGATGAGTACCTCTCAAGAATTAAGTTCACTCTTTTGTCTATCTCAGTTTTAGTTTTTTAACACTTGTTTTTATAGTGATTTGTGGTGCACATACAACACACATCCATTCTCTATACGGCTGTAACTGATCAGAGGCGCCTCGCAGAGAGAATGGTGTTTGGTGTTTCGTGGGATACCGCGTATTTCGATCACACGATTGGCACTTGCTAATTATTGTATGTATCTGTTTCATGTAGTCACTGAGAATGACCCGAAGAGGGGTCGAAACGTTTGGTTTTTGAATTAATAAAATCTTTCTTGTGTTTAAGACAAATGTTTATTGTTCGCGCTTTGACCCGTATCCGCTCTCTATAGCCGGTTTTTATTTTTATATTTTAACGTTATTAGAGTTTGTTTACTAATTTTTCTTTCATAAAATTTCTACCGAAAAAATTCTTCAGCATCAAAATTGTGCGAAGACTCTTGATGCTCGTGACAGCAAGCAAAAGCAAAAGGGATATTGTCTGAATACAAGCACTATTTTTAATCAAAATAATAACGAAAGTTTCAACGCTATTATCATTTGGAAGTTTGCGCCGAAGACATCGTTTAACGGCTCTTTTACAATAAAAACTGCTGCTAACATTGCCACAATATTATTTAATGATGGACATACAAGATACAAGTCTGATGAATCTTCTGGAGATATTAGGCGTGGGGATAGGCGAAACTTTCCCCATGTTCCGATATTACTGCCAGTACTGAAAATATATAATATACGTAAACTATAGATTTTCAGTACGGGCAGTAATATCGGAGCATGCCCTTTGTATCAATATTGTATAATGGACACGAAACGTACCATTATGGCCGAGCGTCACGCGTGAGAAAACACACACGAGGAGCGTTTGCAAGCTAAAAGAAGTAAAAACAACAATGCCAACGAAAACTCGAATGCTGAAAGGCTGCTATATGGTTCAGGAATAGCTGATTAGAAATAAGTTAATTAATTTTTTATTTTTGAATGAATGTGTGACTACTGAAACTTTAAACGCACTTTTCTCAAAAACGACTTTTTTAACCGCATTCACAATAGATCTAAAAAATTCTGCATCCGATTACTATAATTAAGGTCGCAATAAATTTGTTCACAAAATCCATCTCTTTTACCCGATGTAGGATTTTTTTATTACTCCCTTTTAATTTTTTTTATCAATGAAAGGGCTTTATTTTTTCGTCTATTTTTTTCAAAGGTTTGCCATTTTGTCATTTTTTTATAATTTTATTTTTTTTCTACGTCAGATAATAGTCGTTGGTATACAGGGTGATTCAAAACAACCGTTTGTCCTTAAAATGTCGTATTCCTGACTGAATTCTAAGACAATTTTTCCTTTGCCAAAATTTGATCCGAAGCTTAGTTTTCAAATTATTAAAAGAAATATTTAGCGAATTACGGCACGAGTACGGGCGGTAGGCAGGAGCGGCGCAACTCATTATCCGACGCGGGCGACTGTGTGAGGCGCTCGCTGCGATCAGCTGTTTGCTACACGCGATGTGTTTGTGTGTATGTCTGTGTTTTGCGTGTGTGCGTACACACACACACACACACACACACACACACACACACACACACACACACACACACACACACACACACACACACACACACACACACACACTCTCTCTCTCTCTCTCTCTCTCTCTCTCTCTCTCTCTCTCTCTCTCTCTCTCTCTCTCTCTTTCTCTCTCTCTCTCTCTCTCTCTCTCTCTCTCTCTCTCTTTCTCTCTCTCTCTCTCTCACTTACTCACTTTTATTCTTACCTTGTAGAGGTGTTTGATGACTTTTACTTCTGATGAATAATTGTTGCACGACTGTTAACAATGAGACATTCCCATCTGACACACCGAATAATAAACAAATTTTTCTTCTTTCAGAAATTGTATCCACATTTAGAACGAATACACTCACGCACTTGATCGAAAATAAAGAATTTATTTATCGATTGTAACAGTTAATCACAATCTCGGTTACTACTGATTGATTATTAAAATCACTCACAAAAACGCGTTAAATGCAAAGCGCACGTTACTCGATGCGGATGACAATAGTCTGCGACGATGACAACAGACTGCGGTGACGCGACGCGACGATAACAATCACGGCGTTGCCGAACGTGAACGCGTACATACATTACATGTGATAATAATATGTATAATTTTTAAGTTATTAAAAAAAACATATTATAACGTATTATAATACGTTGTTTTTCTTTTTTTTTTTTTTTTAATAACAACATTATTTACTGTTTTGCCTTTTTTTCGCAAGCGAGACATAAGAAAAATTAATTTTAGGTTTTTGCGAACAAGATGTTCCACGTATGAATGTGTTGGTTGCTCTGAAAAGAGCGAGTTGTTTTTTGGCCGCTCTGAAAAGAGCGGAATTTTAGTTTCAAAAAAATTTATAATAAGTGCTCAAAATGACCACCATCGATTCTAACGCAAATATCGGATTTTTTAAAAGAAGTCTCCTATTAGTAATGGAGAACGTCCAAAGAAATCTATTAAAACGCCTGAGAGCTTGCGTTAGAATCGATGGTGGTCATTTTGAGCACTTATTATAAATTTTTTGAAACTAAAAATCCGCTCTTTTTAGAGCGACCAAAGTCAATCCGCTCTTTTCAGAGCGACCAAAAAACAACTGGCTCTTTTCATAGCGACCAACACATTCATACGTGTAACATCTTGTTCGCAAAAACATAAAATTAATTTTTCTCATGTCCCGCTTGCGAAAAATAGCAAAACAGTAGATAATGTTAAGTTATTAAAAAAAGAAGTATAACGTATAATACGTTATAATGTTTTTTTTAAATAACTTATAAATTATACATATTATTATCACATGTAATGTATGTACATGTACACGTTCACGTTCGGCAACGCCGTGATTGTTATCGTCGCGTCGCGTCGCGTCGCGTCATCGCGTCACGTCGCGTCACCGCAGTCTATTGTCATCGTCGCAGACTATTGTCATCCGCATCGAGTAATGTGCGCTTTGCATTTAACGCGTTTTTTGTGAGTGATTTTAATAATCAATCAGTAGTAACCGAGATTGTGATTAACTGTTACAATCGATAAATATATTCTTTATTTTCGATCAAGTGCGTGAGTGTATTCGTTCTAAATGTGGATACAATTTCTGAAAGAAGAAAAATTTGTTTATTATTCGGTGTGTCAGATGGGAATGTCTCTGTGGAAGTGTTAACAGTCGTGCAACAATTATTCATCAGAGTAAAAGTCATCAAACACCTCTACAAGGTAAGAATAAAAGTGAGTAAGTGAGAGAGAGAGAGAGAGAGAGAGAGAGAGAGAGAGAGAGAGAGAGAGAGAGAGTGTGTGTGTGTGTGTGTACGCACACACGCAAAACACAGACAT
>NW_028141165.1:16278010-16461831 GCF_030444845.1 Prenolepis imparis | reverse complement strand
AAGCAGTGGTATCAACGCAGAGTACTAACAAATTTTTTTGGTCTTAAACTTTCTGACGGTAGTGTATAAATGTGTGTGTGTGTGTGTGTGTGTGTGTGTGTGTGTGTGTGTGTGTGTGTAAGAGTTTTATAAGAGTATTAATGTTATATTATTGTAATTCTTTCTAGTTTATTGCATATAAATAAATAAAAATGTTATATTTTATTAAATATTATTTTTTTTTTTTAATCTTTATTCATCCCCTTGAGGATTGAAGGCGCTTTAAGCAGTGGTATCAACGCAGAGTACTTACAAACTCCTCTCTCTTCTACCATATCAACTTGTACAACATTACATTACAAATACACTTTACAACCGCCTCTTTCTCTTTTTCCTCCATATCTCCCATCTTCCACGTCTTACAACTTAACCATTACAGTAACAGTAACCAATACACCTTAACCGTCTTCCGCCTCTTTTTTCCTCTCCTCCAGAACTCTTTACATCCTCCTTTCCCTCCTTCTTCCATCATCCTCCTGAGCACCTCTACTCCGATTCCTCTCCTATCCTCCTTCGTCTCTCGTCCCACCTCCTTTTTCCTTTTCCATCTCGCTCTCCCTGTCACCCTTCTTTCCTCCTTCCGACTCCGCCTCCTTTTTCCTCCTTCTCTCCCATCTCCTTTCTCCCTTACTCCTTCTCCTTAACTCATCCTGCTCTCCTTCTTTCCACCGGCTCCGTTTTTCCTTTCCATCAGTCCCGAGCAGGCATATGGGGTGATTGGTTCGAACAGGATTCGAACCTGGGACCCACCGCATGTCAGCCAGATACTGAACATGCGGGGCCACATTTCACCCCTATTAGATATTATTTTATATTACACAATTTTGATGAATTGCATAGTATAAAGAAACAATCACGCTAACATAATTAATTATTACTTGTAATATACTAAATAAATTTCAATATAAATATAAATATAAATAAGTTATTTAGTGCAAAGCAACATACATCAGTCGCGCATTCGATTATCAATAACGCGCGTTCCGTGGCAGGGCTGTATATAAAGTGGCAGAGACTGTGTCTAGCTCAGCCGTAGCGAAAGGGTTAAACTTAATATTTTATTTTCCTAACTTGATGAGAAATATTTACTTTTAAAAATTAAAAAAATACATAAATATTTATCAATCGTTTCTCATTACAACGCAATGTACAATACTTGGGACATTGTCGTTTGCGAATGCAAAATCAATTCGTTCAAGCTATCGAACAAATCTCAGTATCAAACAAATCTCGTTTGAGATCCGAGCTATTACTTCAACGTCCTTTTACATGCAACTTTATATATTCGACGTTAGATATATTTGCATGAAGGTACTCACCGTTGGCAGTTGTGTTCCTCCAATTTTCGATGATCTCGTAACAGCACTATTATCACCACTATACTGTCATTACCGTTTTCATATCTGAAGGATTTTATGTCTGTAATGGATAGGTATACTCCAAATTCTTTCTGAATTTGCATCATCTAGTTCGCATTTTACAGATTAACGTTGTTAATGTCGATTTGTCCTTTTCTAAAGGTAGGTTCAATTTTAGATACCAACGGTTTTTCTTCTTAAACTCTCCTACAATTTTGTAAAATAAGTATATTTTATTATTTACAGTATATACACACATATAAACAGGATGTCCCTAAACTGGCGATAAAGATTTTAATAACAAATTCTTTGTAATATTTCAAGACAAAAATTCTAATACGAAAATATCGGGGCTATAGTATTTTTCAAATAATAAAAGTTTAAAGATTACGAATAACGAGCTAGACTTTTGTGTGCTCAGAGATAGCAAACTGATCAGTGGTAAAAGTGCTTCCATGTCAAATAACTTTGTTTTTATTGATTATAATTTCATCGTGGAGACAGCTAAATATGACAACTGACACATATCAATATCGATATATTAAACTATGGAATAAAAACGTTTTTAACTGTTCTTATGATTCATTACGGAGAAACAGAAATACATTTTTAATGAAATCTTGAATATTTTTACAATAATACTATTATCAAAAGCATCCGATTCATGGAATCGTAACTGGCAATAGTGAAATTATTGTACGAATTCATAATCTTTAAACTTTTCCTATTTGAAAAATGCTATATCCTCGACATTTTCGTGTTAGAAATTTTGTCTTCAAAATATTACAAAGAATTTATAATTAAAATCTTTATCGCCAGTTTAGAGACACTCCGTATATGTGTATATATATATATATATATATATATATATATATATATATATATTATATGTATATGTATTTGAATTTAAAATTAAAAAAACATGACTTAATTATTTTAAAAATTAACTGTTTCGCAGATAAAAATAAATACTATTTTTCTGTCTACTTATTATATTTTAATTCAATATGTTTATAAATATTTGTTATAGATAAAGATATCCTTTTATCTACAATAAATATTTATAACATTTTAA
Source organism: Prenolepis imparis (assembly GCF_030444845.1). NCBI lineage: Eukaryota > Metazoa > Arthropoda > Insecta > Hymenoptera > Formicidae > Prenolepis > Prenolepis imparis. Next base: position 16,459,359 of record NW_028141165.1, on the reverse strand, counting down.
ATTAAAATATAAGTACATAGAAAATGTTTATTTTTATATATATATTTTGCATAAACATAACTTATACATTTATGTTATATTACATGACATATAGAAGTATGTAATATATACATTTATTTTATATTGCATTACAGGAAAATATCTAATATATATACGTTTATATTACATTACATAATATGAAAACATATGCAATACATATGTCTATGTTATGTTACAATAACATATCATTTGAAATATATTTAACATATAAATGATACATCTCAAAGTTGCTGACATAGAGCCGTACCAGAACGTAACATTTACCTGTATAAGTAATATTACATGTAACATTCATGACAGTCGTGTAATATTACATACCCTGGCGAAAATTGTTAGTGAGAGAATTGCGTTTATATTTGTTTATGAAGAGTTTTATTAATGGTTGCACTATTTATGAAGAGTTTTATTGATGGTTATACTGTTTGAAAGCACGTTGTAAACACCTAATTAATCCTCTGCTGACATGAACATTTTATAAATACTTAGAAAACTGTAATAGAAACGTTTGAAATTATGTTATTAAACGTCACTTAAACTTTTCCTAAGAAACGCTTTGAAAACAGTCATGTAACACCAATTTCAGCGTGCATCAAAACAATTTCACAATATATCTCAAACATTTTATTTATAAGCAATTAATAAACATCTCCACAACATGGATCTCTTTTAAAAACAACATTAAACAGTATGAAACACTTCTTAAATATTATAACAGAAACGCTTCTAAATCATTTACAAACACCGTAAACAACTCTTTCAAATATTCTAAAAAAAAACATAATTTATAAAGAGAACCACAACGTATAAAGAGAATTTAAACTTTGATCACTTCAGAAATATGTGCTTATGAGTATTTCCCTTCTTATGTGTTTATGGCATGTTGAAAAAAATATTAATTATATTTTTTTTTATATAAATGTAATTATATAAACGTAAATTATATAACGTAAATTATATAAATATAAATTTTATTATTACATATAACTATCAGTGCTAAATTAAGTTTCAAGCAATCTTCAGTAAGCGTAAAAGAATAAAAAACAAAGCAGGCATTACAGTCTTAACTAGTCTCCGTAACAGCCGAATGGCATGTCACATACATAGTTTGTACATGGTACACTTACAAAAATGCACTGACTTTTTATGTGACTTACGTCGATAAATTTTAAATGGCCATAGCTATCTATTTTTTGAATATGAAATTTTTTTACATTTTTATTTGTAATAATAGATTCATCATGCATATTGAGTTGCTGCACAATCAGTTTGACTCCAACTGGAAACTTTAAAATTAATCTAATCACAACCTTTTCCCCAGAGCTGATAAATATGTATGAATCATTATTAAGTTTGTTGTTACAATATCTATTACATGAATATCTTATCCGCTTATAAATCATTCTCTGGTAAGCTAAACAATTATCAGTTGACATATCATTTATCGCAAGTAACTGTTCTTCTTCAGTTGATAATGAACATCTTTCACCTTTTCCTAAAAGTATAATTTCCTCTCCACAACGTATAAAGCGAATAAAGTTTCTTTTTAAAATTTTTTCAGAAAACTCAATAGTTTTTTGTGACAAAACGAGCTTTGAAAACAAATAAGGTATTGAAGTATAAATGAGAAACTTGCGCGCAATTTGTAAAACAACATTTGAAGGACTATGATATAATTGCATAAGGTGACGATTTTGACCTTCGTATATGAAAGAATTATGAGTCCATAATGGGCCCCAATTGAGAACACCTTTGCAAATATGTGACAGAAGATGAATATTGTATACCATGTTTTCCTTATCGAAATATTTCTGAAAGAAATACATGTAGCGCAGAAAAAGTTCATGAGCTTGTTATAGCCCGAACTATAACCAGTAGTTATTAGAAATTAGAATTTACTGAATATCTTTATAGAATACTGTAAAACATTTTTGCTTATAAAAGAGCGCTCTCGACAAACGCTCGTCGCGTGAAAACGCTAACGCAGCGAGACACGCGAGAAGCACCGGAAATCGCGAGCTGCAAGCGAAGGCCAGGGACTTCGACCTGCTTCGCTTGCATTTATGCATTTAGACCAAAAACGCGTGAATATTATTAACCAATCGGGGACTTGTTTCCAAGGGCCTCGCCCGTTGAAAATCAAAGAACAAAAGAAGATATAAGACGGAGAGCCCGCCCGCGAAGGCAGTCTCGAATAAAACTCCTAAACATCAAGACGGAGTCTCGAATACAATTCCTAAACATCAAGACGTGGTCGCTAATAAGAATCCGGAACATCAGGACGAGACTCACTAATAAAAAATCTGAATCATTAAGAGAATTACTAATAAACGCTCGTTAGCCAAACATCGAATGTTACGCGAATATATATATATATATATATATTTAAAGAAAGGTCGAGAAATAAAGTGAAACCAAATTTAATCAGAAATAAGAGTCGATTTAATCAAAAGAAGAGAATAATCCTCCTATCTTCCTACGACGTCCCGGTCGACCCGAGGATCCTCATCCTTAATTCGGCGCAACCCCAGTGCCTTGTTCGAGGCACACAACAAGCTTGAAATACTTCTTCACGTGTCACTGATTTTTGAAGCAAAATATTAGTTGCTACAGATAACATTGCAAAATGATTTATATGCTTTTTCTTCAGCAGACCTTTTAAACATGGCACAGAATAAAATAATAACCATGCTCTCCACTCGGATGCTTTCCATCTACTTATATCTTTAATAGAGCGAAAAGTCCTTGTTATAGAAGAAGGAGGATGTATCATTAAAAGCCGTTCATCAATCGTGCTTAATAGATGATCTATTCCTACACTTTCTGTGCCAAAACTTTTTGCGAGTAGATTGTAGAATAAGTTCAGTATGTAATTTAGTTACTCCAAGTAAAATATTATGCATATAATCAACTACAAATCCAGATATAAAATTGAAGTTATGTAATAATATTAATGGTGAAAAATCCTTTACTCCTCTATATTGCCTTTTGCTTTTATTTGTTTCATCTTTTCTCTGAAATGCTTTAAGTAGATCTTCCTTCGTAGACTCCAATGTTCTTTCCTCAGCAGGATGAATTGAAACTGTAAATCTTTGTCCTTTTCGTGTGCGCTCTGATTTTTGGTAACAGAATGTGCAGCCATAGTAGGCAGCAAATGACTGAAAATTTAGCAATTGGTATCTTGCAACTGAATCAGCAATGCAACAAAGTGGAATAACTTTACTAACAATTTCTTTGTCATTATGAAACCATTTAAATCCTTCTGTAGAAAGTTTATTAGCTTCGTTAATAAACGGTTGTAAAACAATTTTTTGATTAGGATCTTTGGGTCCTATGTACAAGCCAGCAAGTAAGACATATTTATTCCGTTCTGAGATTGATAATTCATTTATAGTAAGATAAATAGGTCAAAGTGTCTTGTTGTTTGATTTACCTGTGTGAACACCGTCAGTAAAAAAAGAGTAAGAGAAATTGTATGGTGAAGACAATACACCTTCTTTCTCAAAGTGCTTCCTGTATTCGTTTCCATCATAGATATCTTCCAAAGCATTTTCTTCAATTTTGTTTCGATTAAACCTATGATTCATTACAGCGTGAACAAAATCATTGTTTTTGGCCAATTTTTGAAGTTGAGATTCTAAGGATATTGAGACAAAAAAATTTGATGAGTTGGAAACATCAATATCAACACCACAGCTTGTGCATATTTCATTTCCTTTCAATGTTTCTTTTTTCCCAAGATAGATTTCACAATCCGGACAATAAATATGAAAAGATATGTTTTCTTTCTCTCTATCTAACAACTTAAAGTAGCTATACTTTGTTACTTTAATTGTATTATCTCCATAAATAGCGTTAAACATTTTTAAAATATCGATCTGAGCCTCCCATGATAAGTTATGTCTCAATCCTAATACTAAACACATGAGCATAACATCCGCAACAGCAGTTTTGGTACATGGGCAAAGAGTTTCTTGTTCATCAGAATTCGATAACTCATCTCTTATAAATTCATCGTGAAAGATGAAACGATTTTCTTCTTTTACAAGACGAGGTTCAACATTTTTCAAAATAGATTCTTCCCTAAGATAATCTGTAACCTCTTCCAGATCAGATTCATCTTCAGTTCCAATACTTTTAAAGTTGGAATCACTACTGTCTTTGTCTTGCTCTTCAGCATTACTAGCAAAAGATTGAAAATTTTCAGTTGAAAAACAACCAATCGGATCTGAACCTTGGCTGCAGGTGGATTGCAATATTGACAAAGCTGGTATATTTTGTACTACTAATGTCGATGAGCTTGAAGTTGAAACCTCTGTTGGACTGCTTTTTGTTGATTCAATATGAGATGCTTGTATAAAGACTTGATTAGAATTTGTACATTCTCCCTGTCTTTCATCAGAGTTTAAATGAAGCCTTTCTCCTTGCAAAGTTTCATCACTAATATGGACAAGCTTTTGCTGATCGATCTAAGGATATTGACAAAAAATGTAAGAAATTAACAAAAAAATCTGTCTTTTTATTTTTTTATCGAAGAATTGTAAACTCTTACAAAGGAGAGATCGTGGTTGACTCTCCATCAATTTTGATCCCCTTTTTTGTAACGAATCTACTTTGAAAATCCCGAAAGGATTTTTCATCCAATGCGGTTTATAACATTTTTTTATATACTTAAAATTTGGATAAATTCTAATGTACGTTATAAGACACAAAGAAGAACACGTCATCGAACAATGTCATACGGCACAATGAGTGAGTGCAACAGTTAGTAATAGTGAAAACCGATGTTCCCGAAACTTGCATTGCCAATATTTTTTTAATTTTTTTGTTTATTTTATTTTTTAAAAATTATTTTATACATACATATATGTACATCTATTATTTATTATGTAAAAATGAATATTTATTGGCATATATTTACAATTAGATACGCATATATCTTTTTATATCTGTTTGCTTAAAATGTAAAATGAAGAAAATATTTTTACACAGAAATATTTTTACTTTTTTTTAAACAGAGATTTCTAATGGTTGTTTTTATGAAACTTGTGTGTATACATATAATATCCTAACATTATTATTACATTATTTAAGAAAATTATAGAAAATGTATAAACTTTAAAAATAAAAGTAAAAATATTTTTCTGTAAAACTATTTTATTTATTTCACATTTTATGCAGACAAATATATAAAAAGATATATACGTATCTAATTGTACATATATGCCAAATCTTTTTTTCTATGTAGTTAATAATACATGATACATATACATATAAAATAACTAAAAAAATAATAAAAAACAAAAAATTAAAAAAAGAATATTGACAGCGCAAGTTCTGAACCTGCGTTCTCGTATTACTAACTTTTGCACTCACTCACTGTGCCATAGGGCACTGATCTATAACATGTATTTCTTTGTATCTTATAACATACATTTTATTTAAATTTTAAGTATAAAAATATATTACAAGACGTATTGAGAAACAAAAACTTTCTATAGGGCTTAACTATATTCAGAGTAGATTTATTATAAAAAATGGGATCAAAATCGGTGAAGAGTCAACCACGACTTTCCTTGTTAGTGATTAACATGGATACTTTACCGAATGAGATCGAAGCATTCTTTCTTCTTCATTTTGTCGTTTACGTCGGTACCATTGCGTACACCAAGGAATACTCTTATTTAAGAACAAATAACGCTTATAACGTCCCATTGGAAATTCTTATACCTTCACAATTATTTCATTTACCTACTATAAAAATCGATAATCATTAAACGTATAAGAAAATATTTATTTTTGTTTTATTTTACTTTAATTACCTTATTGTATAAAATTCTTAGCCAATATACACTGCTAGCATTGAAATTTATAGTTTACGTTATGTATAATATGGTATAATGCTGAGATTATTTGCAACTTTTTGATTTTTTACTCTCCTCTTGCGCATTAATAACACGTTATTAACAGACGCTCATAACTAAGGAGCGCAGTACTTATTGTTAGTCTCAAGAACATGTGTATCATAAATGTAGCACAATACTCGTATAATAATATATTTATACAGTATCTCTTTTTTTACCCACTCGATTATATAATTTTAATATATACTGTGAAAATAAATGATATATGATTTTACAAATCGATATGATTACAACAGCGTATTAAAGGATTTGTATAAAATATTGTGGACCAGAGGGGTTACATTTGTGAAACGCACGTTCCTGAGACCAAGTCCCGCGCTCTTTCATTTATTATGAACGTTGTTGATGCGTTGCTAAGGGAGCTGCTCCTATATCCGTCATAGTGTACAGGAGTTTGTAATAAGTTTTGGCTCGTGTCGCAAAATTTTAATTGAGTTGACTTCAGTAATAATATGAATACGTCTAATTGGTTCGCGTATGTGAAATATAAAGATAATGAAAAAGAAAAAGTGTCAATAAGTAAAATAAGTGATGTTAATGACAAAGGACAGAAGATTCAATTTCAGCCTAAGGATCTAAATGATTATGTGTATGGCAAATTGTATTCGGTTCGAACAAGTCTACGCAGCAAAGATGGCAAAGAATCAAAATATTATGCCGTTATTGGCAAACTGGCAGGTAAGAAATTTTTTAAGCGCATAAAAATAGATAATTTTTTTCTTAATTATGTTATAAAGTGTTCTCAAGTTTGACATAAAATTACAACTACTAATAGAGAAAAGTCTGATACTGATATAGGTCTTTTAAAATCATGATTTTTTATATCCCATGTATGATATTAATTATGTCATTTTTATTATAAAAATTATTGAGTAATAAATAACACGGTAAAGCTTTATGAAATTCAAAATAGTTCTTATTAACATATTTAAATAATTATATATTCAATTTTTTGTCAATATTTCAAAAAGTTTTTTATAATTAAATAAAATTATCTGATTTTTGTCTAATTAGTCTATAAAAATCATTGAGTAAATGATATATTAAATAAAGGTTCTAATTACTATGTAGTAAAAAATTCTACAAAAATTTTAAATGACGCTTCACATTGCATACATTAATTTCTAAAAATTTCAAATAGAGTAAGTCCTATTTTTAAAGTATTTATCTTTTAAAGTTTCAAATAAATCTCGATTAATTGACAAATCGTTGAAATTATCTTAATATAAATTTGATCGAGTCTATTTTAATTTATTAAAAATCCGTAATTTGTATATTTCTTGTTTATTTGTATGCTAAATGTGCTTATTTCAAATTCTTAAAATTCGAGAATTGGAGAATTTTATATTACTTTTATGATTTTTTTTGGCGAATTATATAATTTAAATAATAATAAATATTTTTTGATGATACTACATAATTTATTGCTTTCTAATAATATTTATTTTCATATTTTGTTTTTCTTGCTTTTTCTTATATTGTTGGTTTTTTTACAGTACGATTTAGAACATTATTTAGTTAGAACATTACGACACTGCGCACACGTTACGATTTGCAACATTCTATGACAAATATAACTTTAATTTAATCTCAAGTCTTGAATTTTGTGACAATAACAGTATCGGCAGCTTTTCTCTATTATCAAAACTTAATGTATAAGATACTAACAAGAATGGAAAACGCTTCACACACTTTATTATGTTTTAATGTGTTTAATTCAGAGTCTTTAGAAGCCCTGAATAATGTGAGACCCAGATGGCCAGATCTACAAATTGACGATGAAGAACCTGAATTCACAGGAGTAGAAGATCAGGAAAAGAACGAGCAAGTAAATTATTTTGTCAAAAAAAATAAAGATCAAGAGGTCAGTATAAATCTTTTTCATTTATTATTTAAAAAACGTTTTACCTTCATTAAGTAATATTTTTATTTCGTTGTACAGAAAATCACCAAAAATAGAAAACAACGTGCCTCAAATAAGGAATTCGAATTATTTATTGAGAATAATTTATTGAAAGAAAAAATTCCTGAAACAGATGTTTCAATTGAACCAGCGAAAGTAAGTCTCACAGGAAAATATAATGTTAAATGTGAATAAAACATTTGTTATTAATTTTTTGTTTATTGTAGAAAAAAAAGAAAAAAAGCAAAAGATATGATGGAGATAATACTCAAGCAGAGAGTGAAAACTATGAATTTGTTAACAGAGATTCGATTGAGACGAAATCTCTTTTAGAACAAATTCAGCAATTAAAGGCTGAGTTGAAAAAAAAAGATGAAATTTCTTTTGCTAACAATCAGCAAGTTGAGCATATAGAGAGGATTTTTAATAAAAAAATGATGGAATTAGAAGAAAGATTGGAAAAAACTTTAGAGAAGAAAATTAAAGTAATTAAAAATATGACTGGAGAAAGCGTTGATCAACTTGACCAAAAAATATCAAATATCGAGAATATAATGAGTACGTCATCTATAATTAATATTTACCTATATTAATATTTACCTATAATATTTATCTATGTATAATTAATTTTTTTTTTTTCAGAAATGCATTTACCTTCTACACTCACTTCAAGCAGTGTGGCCGCTGAATCGGAGGAAAAGGTATTCTTTCTTTTCATTTTTTCTCGGATCAAAATGGAATACAGGCTAATACTTTTTTGTGAATTGTCGTGCTGTCGATTTTTACTAAGTCATTGCTACTTCCTCAGGTACATCTTGGTGAGGGAATTATGTGTTCCAAATATGCTTATCAAGTTCTGAGTACGGTCAAGGAACATTCTGATTGGGCTGTAACATTCCTTACCGGAATCTACGGTGATAAGGCCCGGAATATGAGATATGGGAAGCCCAGGAGCTCAGACTTGGAATCCTTTTCACATTCGTTTGTAAATGTTGCCAAATGTAAGATGTATAATTTGTTGAATGATGTTATTCATATTCTGGACAATTGTTTTAATATCTAAAGTTAATAATTTGCAGATCATTACAGAAAATGGCTTGAAAATTTTTCGATTGGGAGTACTGAAGATCGTAAATACAGTTCTGCCCAAATCGAAGATTTGGTCAATAGCCTCCCAGCATATCTTCCGAAAAGGTGTATTGACATGAACGGATCACGTATAAAAAAGAGCGATACCTCTAGTAAATAATTGCAACAAAGACCTGATTCGAAAAGACATTATAAAAGAAGGGGCTCTTTGCAACAACTTCAGCCATCAATAGCAACCCAGCAATTGCAACCTGACCAAGAGCCACTACAAGAGCAGATACAAAATCAACAGCAGTTACAAAACCAACAGCAGTTAGAAAACCAACAGCAGCTAAACACACCGTTACCGGAAATTGGCTGTTCGAGCTGGCAGACTCCCTATGACATGTACGGGAATGAGCCGCAGGGCCCAGTAGCAGTCCCAGTTATTCCTACTTTTATGTCAAATAATTTTGGTAAATTTATTTAGTTTTTTGCTTGCAAAAATAGTCTAAATTAATTCTAATCACAGTTATTTATCTTCCAGAAATCGGGCATAACACTTTGAGGTTGTAAAGGCTCCTGGTACCTCGCCGACCATATCAGAATCGTGACGTCAGAGGCGAGAAAACACACGCTAAGATTTTTTAGATGCCATTTCAAAATAAAAAATATTTCGATGAAACCACTTCAGATAGCTTTGGCACACTCTAAACTCCGAAAACTATCTTTTTCCCTTTATAATCAATCAACAGCTGTAAAATGATCGTAATACAAGGCCCAGTCTGGGTTGTCTTAGTTGCAATCGTTTACTCCAGGTATCGCTTTTTTTACACGTGATCCATCATTCATATCAATACACCTTTTCGAAAGATATGTTAAGAGGCTATAGCGCGTTTCGCTTGGGTGGATCGATAGGGATTATGTATGAGAACGCAGAAGGAGAGAATAATCGTGACTCGGAGGTTACGAGAACATGGTTATTATTATTATTTACATATTTACATCTGTGGACGTGTTAGTGTATTGACTGGCGCGGGGATATATTTCCGCTGTCCTCCGCGCTTCTTGGTTTGGGTGGCCTGGTCCTTTGACTCCTTGGCTGGAGCCGCCGTCGTCTGCGTCCCTATCTCCCCTGTGGGTTTCGGTCCGTTCGAGATCCTAACCCTGTAGCGCTTTACACCGGAGGAAGGCGGAGGTACGCCGGAGAAGTGGCATTTAGCGCCGGACAAGGGTGAGCAAACGCTCAGGATTCGGCGCTTGGCGCCAGACCAAGGCGGGAGTGCGCCGGCTTCAGGGCGCTTGGCGCCTGTGGAAGGCGAGGAAGCGCCGGTGTCTTGGCGCTTGGCGCCAGGCAGAGGCGGGAGTGCGCCGGCTTCAGGGCGCTTGGCGCCTGTGAAAGGCGAGGAAGCGCCGGTGTCTTGGCGCTTGGCGCCAGACCAAGGCGGGAGTGCGCCGGCTTCAGGGCGCTTGGCGCCTGTGGAAGGCGAGGAAGCGCCGGTGTCTTGGCGCTTGGCGCCAGGCAGAGGCGGGAGTGCGCCGGCTTCAGGGCGCTTGGCGCCTGTGGAAGGCGAGGAAGCGCCGGTGTCTTGGCGCTTGGCGCCAGACCAAGGCGGGAGTGCGCCGGCTTCAGGGCGCTTGGCGCCTGTGGAAGGCGAGGAAGCGCCGGTGTCTTGGCGCTTGGCGCCAGGCAGAGGCGGGAGTGCGCCGGTTTCAGGGCGCTTGGCGCCAGGAGAAGGCGTTGGCACGCCGGAGTGGTGGCGACTAAGCGCCACTGCCGGCACAATTGCTTTTGTGTGGGCAGCGAAAGATCTTTAGCTCCGCAGGGGGCCTTCTTATATGCTGATAGGGTTCACTTTTAATTGCGGAAAGCGAAAGTTGGCGTGCGACGCCTAGAGGTGCCCGGTACTCGGCGCGCGGTATGTATGTAGCCGCCCGCGCGACTTTGGCTCACGGGAGAGCTAACTTGTCGCGCGCCGCGTAGCGGCGGCGCTCGGTACTCGGCGCTGACGCGCTAAATCGCGGGACGCACTACTGCGTCCTTGTGGCGTGTACCGCCACAGAGGCTATTGATCAAATCTTCTATTTGGGCAGAACTGTATTTGCGGTCTTCAGTATTCCCAATCGAAAAATTTTTAAGCCACTTTCTGTAATGATCTGCAAGGCCAAGTTCGTCTGATTTTTGCACATGCGCAGTCATTCCGCAAGTCAAAGTCTGATCACGATCATTTTACGATTGTTGATTGACTGTCAAGGGAAAAGAATAATTTTCGAAGTTTTTTAAAAGTGTGCCAAAGCCATCTAAAATGCTATTTCACCGAAATATTTTTTTATTTTGAGATGGCATCTAAGAAATCTCAGTGTGTATTTTCTCGCCTCTGACGTCACAATCCAATATGGCCGCCATAAGCACCCAGGAACCTTAAGAAGGAAGTAATTTTAAAACTAAAATATTTGTAAGTAATAAATATAATTTTGAAAAAAAGGAAATGTATAAAACTGTAAAGAAATAATTTACAATAAAAACATGTAGTTTCGAAATTTTAACTGTAAATCTATACATTTTTCTAATATTTTCTTAATATTTCTGATATCGATGACTAAAAGATAAAAAAATCAATTATACATATATACATATATAATGCGGAATTTATATATGATTCTAGTGTATTCTCTAATTGCATATTGTATAGAGCAAATTTCTTAGATAAAATTCTATCTCTATTTTTATGACTAGACTGATTGTGTTAAGTTTATCCATAAATAGAAATAAAATTTACATCTAAGAAACTTGTACAACAATATGCAGAAGAAATTAGAATCATATCAAAATTTTGGATTAATTGATCTTTGCTTTGATAAGTTAATCTTCCTAATTAATTCCATTATTAGGAACAATATAAATCGATTATAAATGTCAGTTTAATCAGTAAGATTAGACTGAAATCTATAATCGATCTATATTGTTCGATCTATATTGATCTCATAATGGAATTAATTAGGAAAACTAATCTTTAACAACAAAATAAACAATAAAAAGTGTGAAAAAACATTGAACAAACATCTCATCAATGACACACGGACACTTTCAAAACACTTTGTAAACTATTACTGAGTTGTTTGAAAATTTTTGCGAAACAGTTGGAACACTTTACAAACATCTCAACAATAATAAGAAAACACTTAATTAACACAATTGTGAATTGCTGCTTAAAACACATCCTGAACATTTACAACACTTCGGAAACATCACACAATACTTTCCGAACGCCTATCAAACGTTAACCATGAACATTTAATAAACAATTCCATGTTTAAATTTACATCTTATAAACAATTTAATGAATGTTTTAAAATTCAAATAAAATATCTACTTAACATTTAAACAAACTCTTTGTAAACTTTTAATAAACATATTATTTTCGCCAGGGTACATGTCTATGTTACATGTGTGGTTTGCTGGGATGCGAGTATCGACTTTACATGCCTTTTTTAGAAAAGGATTATTTTAATATATTAATATATTATATTTTAATAATGTTATTATATAATATAAACTACACAGCCAAAAAAGTTGTACACTTGAAAAGTAGTAAAAAATTGTGAAAGTTTAAAAATTTTTAACTTAACTAATAATTATAATATCGAGGTGTTTAAAAAACAAAAATAAAGCTTGAAGTCTGTAGTTTGAGAAAATTTTAGTGCCATTACGTGGAATGATTAGTTTTACAATGGCGAATGACAGAGTGAGAACCTGCAAAACTGATAGAAAGTCCACTTTCCTGAATTGCACAGTGTGAATCAATTGATGTAGGTAGCTCAATGGGATAAAAAAAATTGAAATTCAAACTTTTCTCTTTAGAATGTGCTTTTTTTTTATCTTTTCTTTTTTTTATGCGGGGACATCCTCATGGATACCCTCCGATTCCCGAGGAAATAGTGCCGAAACGGCGAAAACCCCGTGAATATCCTACTCGGACTTGTTTACGCGAGATGCCCGGCACGATTTGCATCGCTTCAGGACAAGCTTTATTTTCGTTTTTTAAACACCTTGATATCATAATTATTAGCTGAGTATTTAATTCTTGAACTTTCACAATTTTTTTAAATGTACCGTTTTTCTTGTTTGTATGGTCGAGTGTATATAGGACAAAGTATGCTAAATCGTACTCCCAAAGGTAAATATTAAAATTGCAATAAAACTATCAAAAAAGTGACAAAATTTTTTTATTTATTTGAAACTATGGTTTTTTGTCAACGATATACGCGAAACATTAACACAAATTTATCATTGTTTCATATCGTAAAATAAAAATTAAAAAAAAATATCTAATACGATTTACAATACGCCGGTTTGCTGAATTGTACCCATGAATTTTTAAATCATACTTCTAACAATAAAATTAAAATATTCTAACAGAAATGAAGTTTCATTTTCTACGAAAGTTCTCAGTCTGCAACAAAACATATCTATAAGAAAATGTCATATTTATAATTATAAATTCTCTTAAAAAATTTAACAAAAATACTTTTTGTATCATACAAAAATATAAATAAGTATTACCTCAATATAATTGTAAAATTTGATAATATTTTCTTCAATTGTCTATCTAAATATAGAGTAAAAAAACCAATGCCTAAATAAAAAAATTAATTTAGTAAATCATAGCAGTACGATATAGGAAAAAGTTAGTGGTACGTTTTACCGAACTTGCCTTGTGAATAAAAATTTGTGAATAAAAAAATAATCTTGAAACTTTTTGCCGATTTTTCAACAATTCCATTATAGGATTAAATAAGATGAAAAAATGATTTAATAATAAGTTTAATTGCTTATCTTTCTCAATGTGATAGCTTAAGCACGGGGTGCCGAATATTACATGAAAATCACGCAAAATAAATTTATAAACTCAGTAACGGATCGCTTGAGAAGAAAACAAACATTGCGGCATTCGAGGAAGGCTAGCTGCAATACAACAGCGTTAACACATTAAAATATTTTAACTCTGATTACAAAATACAGTAGAGATACGATTTAACGAACGGTACGATTTAGCATATTTTCCCCTAATTAATAAGCATTATAATGTTATATTATTGGCATAACTTTACTATTTTTATTAATTTCCAAATAGATATCGAAAAAAACCTCATGTAAAAGAAGTGATATCGATACAAGAACGATTGAAACATAGAATCTTACGAAATCTACTTACATTGGTGGTGTCACATTTGCTCTGTTTACATTATGTAGCATCAAATAGCATCCTTCTTCGTGCACCTGTTCAGTTTTAATCGCCTTGTTATAAGCATGCACACGCTGTCAAAATAAAGATCGTCACGATCACTTCCAAGGGATGCAAAATCGACTACGCATTTCGAATCTGCGTACCAATATCGTGCCCCCTTTGGCCTTACAGTGCAAAATCTGCAATATATCATTAATATATATTAGATAATAAATTAGCCGGAAAAGCCGAATTTTGCTTGGTACGATGCCAAGACTGAATTTCGGAATTATATTTTAAATATAAAATAGTCAATATAAATATTTAGAAATCAATTGGCTATAAGAGCCGTACGCGGATGTTGATGCGTCGATTCCAACGAAAATTAATTTTTCGTTGAGATTAAATATTTGTGCACGGGGCACGAATTTTGCTTGGTACACTGCCAAGACTTATTCGGAATAATCTCTTAGTGATAAAATAGTCAATTGAGATTTTCAATCAAAATTATGTAGGTGTATGGGAATTGTTAAGAAAATATTACGAGAATGAAATAAGAGTTATTTGCAAGCGACATGTTCAATGTTTTTTTTAATTACCGCAATTTAATGAAAAAGAATTTGAATAGCATAACAAAAAGACACAAAGAAGAGCATACTGAAATGTTAGAAAATTTAACGACAGATACTATAATTGAGTTTTTGCAATGCCGATGTCAAGTTCTAGAACGAGCATCTCTAAGCGATATTTCCAAAAAAAGCAAATCAAGGTTTAATAACAATGAGAAGAACGATGATTATCACATACAGTCGTTCGAATCGAGATTTCAATGCAAAATATTGTCAACAACGGTTCAGGAATGTCAATGTTATTTATATCAAGGACAACATTTGATTTATTTCTGTAATCAAGAAATAATGTAATCAAGATAAATTAAAGGATTTTCAATTTATCTGTTGAAAATAAAATCCAAACGGTCAAACCATTAAAATTGTGCATTAATTATCTTTCTGCAACGATTATTTCGTCGTAAAATGCAAATTAAGTTTGTGCCAAACAAGCGAAGGCAGTCATAATACCTCATTATCATTAAACTAAGGAGACGGCGAGTTCAATTAAATCCGTTGAATAGCAGGTTCAATACCAGAACATTTGAAAATCAATTAAACAATTGTTTAATTGATTTTCTTATAGTTATATACGTTTGTCAGTATAAGAATCCGTTGACAATACATTATTAAAATTTCGGGAATTTAGAATAGCCTATCGATAAACGATGTCAACCGAAAACACGAAGCCGAAAAATCATTTTGTAAATACGATAAGTCGAAATATCTCGGAACGGTTTGTTGTTAGATTTTGACCTTTTTGAGAGAACGAAGAAAGGCTTGGCGAATCGAGAGAAATAACGATGAAACGATTAACAATTTCGTTTAACTAACGCGTGCCTTTTTTATAAAAAAAGTAATTTTCTAGAGTTTATGCATACATAAGAAACAATAAAATATTACTCACTGGCTACCACGAGGCAAGACCGATCGACAGCTGAGACTAGGCGACTAGACGTTCTACGCACGGGATGCGAACTTTCCATCTATACAATACGACGCGCACGGAGCGACTGACTTCACTGATTGACTTTCTTGCTCGCTGCTTGCAGGCTCGCTTGCTATTTCGTTGTCTCGGCCGTTTCCGTAAACGCTCGGCCGCACTCACAATCAGCTGCCGCTAGCCCATGCTCAACTGTGTAGGACACATCGACATATAGAATGGCTGGCAGTGGAAGGGGAGCCGCACGAGTAGAGTGAGAGGCAAACAGTCAAATAATATAAAGTTACGTTCCGTCTCTTTCTAATATAACCTGATTAGTTGGCGACATGATATCGACGGTTTTACGATGTTTTTATTTATAAATATTAAAGATTTGATAAATAGAATAAAAAACTTTATTTACAAGATTAAAATAATTAAACGATAATTAATAGTAAAACAATAAAACAAAAACAATAATATATAAATATATAATGTAAAATTAAAATAAATTAAATTAAAGTCAAAACAAAATTAATTATTTAAGAAATTAACAGATTAATTTGAAATAAATGTAAATAATTGCTGACAATTTATATAATAACTGATATACTGACATCCGCGTTCGGCTCTATAGCTAGTCTATATTCATATATATATTTGATATTGAGAGCCTAAAAGAATTCTTCATATTTAAATAAAATCAAAGAATACATTGAGAGATACATAATTTTATTTTATATGACATGTGCGCGTGCGTGTGCGTGTATGCGTCATGTGTCAGTTCGAAATATATATATATATATATTTCGAACTGACACATGACTGACACATGATATATATATTTGTATATATGTATATGTTTAAATCAACATAGGTATAATTAAATATTTGATAAAATTTTGTAAAAAAATTAATTTAAAATTAATTTAAAAGGTTTAGGAAAAATAATGATCATTAAAAGAAGATACTTTTGGTAATTGTTGTTTATCTGTCCATATTTATTGTTGTTTATTTATTAATTTTTAAAATAAAAATTAAATAATTTATTAATATTAATTATTTATTAATATTAATATTAATATTTATTTAATATTATTGATTATTTATCAATTTATTTATTAATTTATTAATATTAATTTTTTTTATAATATTTTATTTATTTTATTTTTATAATTATATATTGTACATCATTTTATTCAACCTATTTTAATGTTTGATATTTATATCTTGATATTTATATCGACCCGAGGATCCTCATCCTTAATTCGGCGCAACCCCAGTGCCTTACTCGAGGCACACAACAATCTGCACATTTTACTTTTTAAAAAATAAATATTGTATCTCAGTAGTTAATAAATTCTAATCCATTATTTATATAATGTATATAAGTGTGTGTGTGCGTACATATAGGAGGTATCTCACAACCTCCGTACAATATTTTATTAGTGTGTTCTAAAGGTAAAAAATAGAATAAAAAATTCTAATACAAAAATGTTGAGGCTGCAACAGTTTTTGAGTTATAAGCGATCAAAATTTGCCAATGATATACACGCACTGAATTACACATGTATACGCGTACCGATTTGTCATCTATTATTGGTTTTATTATTTTTAAAATAAAATAAGCTGTGCAGAAAAATCAATATCACACTACCTTGAAAAAATCAATAACAGATGACAGATCGATAGGCGTGTATGTTTAGTTACAGATGCGCGAGTTCTATGCTATATCATTGACAAATTTTGATGGTTTATAATTCAAAAACTATTGTAGCCTCAACATTTTTGTATTAGAATTTTTTATTCTATTTTACTTCTAGCATACGCTAATAAAATGTTGTACAAAGGTGAGACATCCTGTAAATATATGTATATATATATATATATTTAAATTTCTTAATTTTCTGAAAAGTAAAAAGATGATTTTAAAATCTTTTTTAGAGAGGTTATTGGTTTCATTGATGAGATTGATGGTCCGAAAATTGTTGGCAAAGCACATTATCGATTGCTAAAATTTATTTTAAATAATAATAGTCGTCATCGAATTCAAATAGTGGTATAAAATGCTGAAATCGAGCGGATTCAGTTTCACATAAAACCAAATCGAGTAATTAATAAATTTTTTAAGAAAGATCTTATTTATCTTTAACACAACTATTAATATTTATATATTATTGTTTACTTTGAATATACTTAAATATATTTTTTATTCTTATTTAATTTAATATATACAATAATAATAATAATTATATATATGTTACTTTCTAATCTAATATTACTTTATGTACTTTACAGATTATTCAAATTGATATAGTGAAAGCTAAAAAAACGAAATTACCGGAGTTTAATCAAGGAACTCTTCCTTACGGACTTATTATTCCTTCAAATACTATTATTAACAATTTGGGTTCTTTTGATCTTAAAAAGATAATTCACGCAGTTCAACCTAAATTGATAGAAATATTCCGGATTACTTGAATTCATGTGTTCGTAAGTAATTCTAAATATATTATATATGATTTAATATTGTCATATACATATATAGTATGTTCTTATATTTATGTATGTTTTCTTCTATTACATTTTCTTAAAATAAATACTTTTAATAATTACTTTAAATAAAATATTTTTTAGTTGTACGAGGATATATTAAAACAAGATTTAATACTTTCTCAAATAGTTTTAAAACTATTGGAACTGGATCAATTACAGATGGTAATTACAAATTAGAGATTTAAATTGCTGATTTTGAAGCAAATGATGGTTTCGAGAAAGGAGAAAATGTGGAAATAAAAGGATATGTGAAAAATTCAAGTAAATTATATTAAAGATCTTTTAATTTCGTAATAGAATATTGTATCATTTTTTATTGATTTTTATGAATTATGTATTTATTTTACAGATGACATCTTTTATCTTGATGTGGAAAAAGTTTGTGACATTAAATTAATAGGAGACCAAACGTTATCATTGACACTATTATTGCAAGGTACAAAACCTATTATAAAAAGATCTTTTCCAAAAGAAGATGGAACTTCCGATTTGTCAACTAACAAGATTATTCGTAAATAATTTAAAAAGTATTCGTCATGTTTTCAGTGAGTTTTTTGTTTTTTATTTTTAGTTTATAAATAATTAATTCTTAATTTGGACTTTGTCTAAAAATGATATTTATTATTTAATTAACTCAACGGTCTTTGCGAAGCTATCGAATCTACTGGTGAGATTTTTAACTGTAACTTATGTAATAACATATTTTGGTTTACTTGATGTTCTCTCGATATCTCTACAGCTAAACCTATAAATTGTATAATTGTATATTGTATAATTTATATCGGCTAGCTTATTATATATACTTCGCTTTCTGGCATCGATTTA
This sequence comes from Prenolepis imparis, assembly GCF_030444845.1. Lineage (NCBI taxonomy): Eukaryota > Metazoa > Arthropoda > Insecta > Hymenoptera > Formicidae > Prenolepis > Prenolepis imparis. The sequence goes on along the minus strand of NW_028141165.1, from coordinate 16,440,289 downwards.
ATCAACATTAATTCTCAATTCTGATTACTTCACTTTTGACCTTTTTTGCATAATCCAAGTCTTCGTTTGTTGTGTGCAATTATTCGATAAATCATATATATGTATGTAAAACACTAAAAGAAAAGATAATGTATTTACATTAATTCATCGTTCATATAAGATTTAAGTAAAACATTTATTATTTGCTTATCAATATTCAGATATTACACATACATCTTTTTAATTTTTAATTTGTACCTATAATTATCTACAAATTATATTATACGGACTATGTAATATATGATGCAGTAATGTGAATAGTTGTGTATATAACGTAATTACATTAGCATAATTATTAAAATATAAATTATAATTGCTTGTAAAATGCTGTTTGTAAAATTTATGTTACGAAATCTCTCTCTATCTATCTCATCTGGGGTGCTTTCGCGAAAGATCAAAATGATCCAGATGAAAATGATCCGTGTATTCCGTGCGTTGTGATTGGTCAAATCTGAAATTTCATTGAATAAAATTTCAATGAGATTGACTCTCATTGTAACTTTATTCAATGAAATTTCAGATTTGGCCATCACAACGCACGGATCATTTTAATCTGAATCATTTTGATCTTTTGCGAAAGTATCCCTGTTTATGATGCCTGTAATGTGTAACATTGCAATATAACGCTGGTATATGGACAGAATGTATCCAATTTAAAAAATTCGTAGACTGATATTTCACTTTAGCGTTAATTTTTCGTAAAAGAGCGATTCCGTTATTTATGATGTTGTTTATACATGATGCGCATACCTGATGCTTCGTTTTTACTGTAAATTTTAATGATAGTTTCTTTAATAATTTCGAGTGAATTTTTGTGAACGAAATGTTCTTCTTTTTTAAGAGAAACTGTTATTAGCGATGCAATTTTTTTAACTCGACTCATTAAGTATGTTCGCAATTAAATATAAAATTAAAATTGTATTAATGCAATGCGTTTACTTGAATATGTAAATTAAAAATAAGATTTTATCTGCTGGCGTGTGAAAAGTATCATTTGCAAAACGCTTTTTTCTTTTAAAGGTTTAAATTCGAATCTACGAGCTATTAATGTCTCGAAATTTTTTAAAAGTATTAATATCAAATTAGTCAAAGAATTTGATATGAAAATTCAGTGTAGTTAGAAAGAATATGTTATATATTTATGAGTATTTACGCTTAATAAAAAGTCGATTGTAAAAAATAAATTAAAGATAGAGGTCGAATCGAGATTAAAATTGATTAAATCAAAAACAGGAAACAAATCTAAAAATTATATTTTATTAGTATAGTGTTTCAATAATATTGTGTGTAACATTTTGAAATAACATTTAAAATTAAATCATATTTCGAAACAATTAATACGTTCTACACTTACACATGTTATGGTATTGTAACGTATATTCTCAACAATTTATACAATACATATCGATTTTTATTTCGTACATTCTTTCAACATATAATCCAATTTTCATAGATTACGCACTATATGAAAAAAAATCTATCTTTATTGTATTTCAATATAGATTTAAATACTCTATTATATATATTTATATATATTTTTCATGTTACATTCATTTTTTTTTATTTCAAAAAATAACTTTTTTTTTATATTTCCTTTTCTAATAGCGTTTTCGAATAATAAAGTAGATTTGATCGATCCGAGAGCGATTAATGACGTCATTAACCAATCATAACTATTTCTCTGAAGAATAAATGGCTGTGATTGGTTAATTACGTCATTAATCGATCTCAAGTCGATCAAACCTGCTTTATTGGAAAACGTTACAAAATAATCTTAAACTCGAATGAAAAATTATATTATTTTGATGTTACTGTAATTTATTATTTTATATATTTAAATGTATTACACGGAACAATGTATTGTAATGAATTAATAAAATAAAATATAAACTTTTCTCTTTCTTTTAAAAATAATGGTGAAATCTCGAATGTATCAAATTTATTGAGTTGTGCGGTAAGCTTCACGAAATGATGTGTTTTGTTATGTGATATGAGCTTGTGTTATGTTGCGCGAGGTTAAAAAAACTGTTGCGCTTTAAAACTTCTGCAAATTTATATAAAAGTAAGTAGAATATTAAATTTATACAAAAGTGTGTAAAATATTAAATTACAATTAAATTTTTTTTATTGTTAAATTAAAATTAATTTTTATTTCTATTGTTAACTAATAAAAAAATACAATTAACTTTTATATATTACAACTCATTTACTTTTATATAGTACAACTTTTTTCATGAAATACTTATAATTAATAAATACGTGTAGAAAATTAAATATTAATTAAGAATGCAGCATACAATTTCTATTATAAAATCTTTAATTATAATATTAAATTTCTTCATGCACAGGCAAGAACTATATTCATCACAATTGCAAAAAAGAAAAAAAGTATATCATGTATATCGTATCCGTTCTAATCTGACACGCGCCAGTATCAAGAAAGTATATAACATCTCGATCGATCTCGGTCGATTGCAATTATCAGCAATTTTTGCCCTCGTTGAGAGCAAGCGCATCTCGTTTCATCATATACACGAGTATAAATTTACGAAGTCGACGCGACTAAGCTCGACTCGGCTCGATTCATCTTGGCAGCGCGAGGCAAGTATACTATACATACAGATGCTCGGCTCAGTAGTAAACACGAAAAATAAAAAAAAGGTCAAATCCTTATTATTATCGTACGTCCCCCTTGAAATCATACAATTTTTAATTGAAATATTTTTGATATCTTTTATATTTGTCGAGATATTTACTTGCGGAAATTAAAATGGGACACTGTATATACAAGGAGCAAAGAAAAAAATAGTAATGTGGCCTCTGCTGATATATTGGCTCCTCACTTATCAAATTAACTAATAACGCCAACCAAAATTTATTTTGCGTATTACGTAAAACTTAAAACAGTAGAAATTAAACACCCTTAAATGTTGATGGCTGACAATTCGTTTGTCATTAATAGAGACTTATCATTACACGCAATAAATAAAATTTTCAACGTATCGAAAGTTTTTTTTATAAACTATTGAAAAATCGAGTTCTAGATAACTATGAGGTGTTAAAATTACAGAACAACATCCTGTCTTGAACATATTGAAAGTAAAATCACGATATGTTTGCTTATAGATATGTTTATTTTATTATTTTATTAATTTAACAATTTAAAAATTTAATTTATTTTCTAAGAGAATAATTCTTTAGTCACTAAATGTTGATTTTGTACTGAGTTCAAGTATCATTTTTGATTCGTACATTTATGGTCACCAGGGTGCCATATTACCCGCACTTTTCTCATTTTGTTATATTGGCCTGCGTTCGGAAACAATACGCTGAGCATTCCGAGTGTCGTTCTATCTTTGTTATTTGCGAAAGGTGAACAAAGATAAAACGACACTCGGAGTGCTTAAAATGTTGTTTCCGAACGCAGCCTTGGAGTGTTTCTGAAAAGTATATATTTTTTTAAAAATCTTTTAGTATTTCATTTAATCCAAAATATAATATCGTTGACCAATGAAATAAAAAACTCTATGACGTGTATTAATTGATTCCCAAAAGTCTTTTTTTAATTTTTTTATTATACCAAAACAAACTGGGAGGCTACATTATCACCTCTTCTCCTCTACAATTTTAATTTATTACCCCTCATAACTTTACAGGAAACGGTCGTGGAGAAAAATGTTTCATACATAGATTTTTTAACTTTAAGGGGGACATAAGATGGTATATCATTGGTTTGACCTTAGATAATTGTTTGATAATAAATTTTTTTCAATGCATAATTCTTGTAGCCTATTTCAAGAGCTTTCCAAAACATATAATAAAGTATATAAAGTATATTTAGTTTCATTATTCCGTGCATAAAAATATTAAAGTAAGATTATCGAAAACTAGATATTTTACAAAATATTTTATATTTTATATCAAAAAATTATTAACTTCAAATCTTATAATACAAGAAGTACTTAAGAGAAAAATATTTTATTATAGTGTTTTGGAAAGCTCTTGAGATAAGCTACAAGAATATGCATTAAAAAATATACATTTCCATTAAGACATTGAAAGAGACTTTGTAATCTTCAAATGACTGTCCAAAGTCAAACCAATAACATTATCTTATGTTCTCCTCGAAGTTAAAAAACTTTTGTATGAAATATTTTTTCGTATCTTTCATACTTTTTGAAATATTTAAGTGGATAAATTAAAATGATCCATCTTGTATATGTATACAGGATGTTTCATTTATCTCTTACACCTCAAATAATTTTTTTATTTTTAATTGTACAACAAAATCTTTCAAATAAAAGTTGTTTGACTTGAAGGGGGACAGAAGATGTCGCTACTGATATTTTTTTTAAAGACTTCAATGTTAATTATGTTTTTTTAAATAAAATTACTATATTTTTTTTATATAAATTGATTCTACGTAACATTCTGTATAAAAAAGTTATAAGGGTAGAATGACTAAAAAATGTATAGTTTACGAGATATTTTATACTTTAATTTGACATAATCTTACGTAAATTATGAAATATCTCGTAAAATATTCATTTTGTTTGAATCGTTTTTCCGTATCTTTCATATTTTTCAAGATATTTTCCTGGGGCGATTAAAATGAAACACCCTGTATACAGGGTATTCTAGAAGTCTGAAAACGGTCGAATATTTCATAAACTATGCATGTTAGAACAAAATCTTTCAAACATAACTTGTAGTACAGCTTTAAATGGCGCATTACATAATAATATTAGTATGACCTTGAATAGCACCATCAAGGTCACGTAAAAATTACTTTGAATTTTTTAAATGGAAACTCCCACTTTTTATTGCATATTCTTGTAGCTTATCTCGAGAGCTTTCTAAAATACTATAATAAAATATTTTTAAGTACTTTTTGAGTTATATAACTTGAAGTTTACAGTATTTTGACATAAAATATAAAATATTTAGTTTTTGGTAATCTTACCTTAATACTTTTATGTACAGAATAATGAGATCAATCAATTGGTGTGAAGAAAACACATAATTAATTTTTAAAAAAATATGTTGCAAATTACAAATTTTTTCGAATTTTTTTATCAAAATTGAAAGAGATAGTTTTTATAAGTTTTATAACATATAATTACTTTAATTATGCTATAAAACTCATTAAAATCATATCTTGTTTTAATTTTGACAAAACAGGATTGAAACATTTTTTAATACATTACGTCCAATAGACTCATAACGGAGATTATAAATTTCCAATGAAATTGATCTAATATCTATACATATATTTAAACATATAAATGTTTACTTTTACAGTTTATTCACAAACATTTGATTAAGAAAGCGAAAGAAAAAGAAAGAAAGAGAGAGAAAGAGAGAAAGAACAAAAAGAAAAAAAAGTGAAAAAAAGAAGAGTAAAAAAAAGAAAAAAGTAGAGACAAAAAAGATTTGTATATATTTTTTAAAATTATTTTAATACATCCAATTCTCTTTTTACATGATTTTTATATGCTTTTTTTTTAAGTAATTCTTTTTACACGATTTTTTAAAATAATTAGATTTATTTAAATCTAATTAGTTAAATTTAATAATTTTTTAAAATAATTAGATTTCTTATTAAATTATTTTTAAAATTTTTTATATATATATACAAATTTTATAATATCGTAAAAGTAGAAAAAAATTAAATTATTTCCATAATTAAATATTTTCTTTTTCAGAGATCCAACGGGATAATAAGCTAAAAGTGGAAAATAAGCTAAACATAATATTGAATTGAATTTTATTTTTGTTTATTTAATTATTTAATTAAAATTGGCTCTAACTTAAATTAAAATTAATTTTGACTTAATTTGAAATTGACCTTAACTTGGATTGAAATTGGCTTTGACTTGAATTAAAATTGGATTTGACTTGGATTGAAATTGGGTTTGATTTTATTTGAAATTGGCTTTGACTTGATTTGAAATTGAATTGGACTTGATTTGAAATTGGCTTTGGCTTGATTTGAAATTGGCTTTGACTTGATTTGAAATTGGCTTTGACTTGATTTGAAATTGGATTTGACTTGATTTGAAATTGGCTTTGGCTTGATTTGAAATTGGCTTTGACTTGATTTGAAATTGGCTTTGACTCAATTTGAAATTGGGTTTGACTTGATTTGAAATTGGCTTTGACTTAATTTGAAATTGGCTTTGATTTGATTTGAAATTGACTTTAATTTGGATTATTAAATTGAAATTGATTTTGAATTAAATTGTTGAATTAAAATTAATTTTTATAAAATTATTGTATTCAATTATTTTTGATTTTTAAGTTAACGTCAAATTGAAATATAATTAAACTAATTTGACAATAATTATAAACGAAATTAATATTAAATTAAATTATTATATTAATGTATGTTTATATTGTGATATTAAATTGAAATTTTAATTATTTTAATTATACTTTTATTATTTAGTTATTTGATTATTTCATTATCTTATTATTTATTACTTATAAGTTGAATTTTATGTACAAAAAATTAAATAAAAGATTTATTATCATTTTTATTTGAAATTTATATATATTTTATTACATTTAATTATATTATTAGTTTTAATTGATATTATCTAAATAATAATTATGCCTCGAAGAAAGATAGTTCGATCTGTTGAAGAAGAAGAGGAATATCAACGTAACAAACGAGAAAGAAAGGCAAAATATCAGGCTGAAAGACGAGAAAAAAAGCGAAAAATGCTTAAGAAAAATTCTCAATCTTTGTCAAATGATGAAATTTGCTCAAATATAACACAAACTTCTGTAAATTTTTCAAAAAATGTAGTAATAGATTCTCAAACTTCTACTTTACTTACAGACGTAATATATTCAGCAAATGAAACAGTTACTACTGCGTCACAAGCAATTAATACATCAATTATTACAAATGTTCCTATGATAAAAAATAATAATGAAGTTAGTATAATAAATGATAACATAAAGTTATTTAATATTAACGATGATATTAATATAATTAGAAATGTTCATAACCTTAATATAGAAACTCCATTAAATAGCAATAATATTTGTTCAATACCTAGCACATCAAATAGATTAATAAACTTAAATGATAATAGGATTAAAAATTATATTAATTTACAGAAAATACCATCACAAAATGATATAATAAATGATAATAATAAAAGTAAACAAATAAGGTGGTACGAAAGAAATCGAGCTTTAAAAAAAGGATATACGGATATTAATCACATTATTCAATTAGAAAATATTGTAGAACATTATATAGGAGAAATGAATTTATATTGCGAACATTGTGGTGCGAAACATTTTAATTCTGAAAAAGTAGCTAATAAAGGAAACTCATTTAACGATTGTTGTAGCCATGGAACTATTGAGTTAAATCCTTTACCTCAACCTCCGTATGAACTTTATAAATTATTTACTGGAAATCATCCAAAATCAAATCACTTTTATAATCGTATTCGTGGTTACAATAATACATTTTCATTCGCATCATTTAATGCAAACATAGCAGATTTTAGTGCGCAAAGATGTGGACCTTATTGTTTTAAAATTCAAGGACAAATCTATTATCAAATTAATACCGCGTTGTATCCGGCATCTAACGAAACACCGAGTTATGAACAACTCTCTATTGTGGATAGTAATGAAGCAACAGAGTGTCGATTACATCAAAATTCGAATCTTGATCAAGAAATTTTACATTTAATAGATAATATAATCCGTACAAATAACATTTTTGCACAATCTTATCGAATGATACACGAAGAAATTCAAATGCAACAGCAAACATCTGATAACAATATACGTGAATTACAATTAGGATTTTTAACTAAAAAGGGCATCGATCGTGGCCGATACAATGTACAAAAGATAAATGAAGTTGCAGCTGTTTTTTCTACTACAGCAGATGGTGAAATTCCTGAAACCTATGTAACAATTTATAATAAAAGTACTAAAACATTAAAACAAGTCAGTACGATGGATCTAAATGTAGAATAGTAATAAACGAATAAGTAGAGCTGCATACGTAAAATATCGAATAGCTATACGTGATAATTTTAATATTTTCATTATGGGAAGACGATTATTTCAACAATGGCTGGTAGATAGTTATATAAAAATTGATAAAGACCGAATTAATTATTGTAAACAGAATCAAAAACAATTGCAAGCTGAGACTTATCAAGGATTAATTGATTATTTAGCAAACACCGCCAATAATAACGATGCTCACATTGGAAAAATGATTATACTTCCATCGACATTTGTGGGTTCACCGCGTAATATGTTGCAACATTATCAAGATGCGATGGCTATTGTTCGGAAATATGGAAAACCAAATATCTTTGTTACTATGACTTGTAATCCAAATTGGCGCGAAATTAAAGAAAATTTACTTCCAAATCAACAACCTGCAGATAGGCCAGATATATGTGCTCGGGTATTTAATATAAAAAAAAATTATTTAATTGATGTTATTGTTAGACAAAAATTTTTTGGTGAAGTTTTAGCATACGTTTATGTAATAGAATTTCAAAAACGTGGATTACCACATATACATTTATTGATTACATTAAAACAGAATTGTAAGATATCAAATTCTGAAATAGTTGATAAATTTATTTCTGCAGAAATTCGTGATCCTAATGAAAATGAAAGTTTACATAATGTTGTAATGAAACATATGATTCATGGGCCATGTGGAAATTGGTGTTTGATAAATGATAAATGTTCGAAACATTTTCCAAAACCATTTCGACCTGAAACAACTATGGATGAAGATGGTTATCCACAATATCGTCGAAGAAATAATGGATTGCTGTACGAAAGACCTAGACGATATGTTGTTGATAATCGATACGTTATTCCATTTAATCCAACGCTCTTACTTTTATTTAATAGTCATATTAATGTTGAAATAGTATCGAGTATACAATCTGTGAAATATTTATATAAATACATTTATAAAGGCCATGATGCTGCGTCTGTATTTATTGGAGAAAATGTAGATAAAACAATAAACCATGATGAAATCCAAGATTTTATCGAAGCTCGATATGTCGGACCCGTGGAAGCATGTTGGCGTATCTTAAGCAAACCTTTGCAAGAAAAAAGTCACGCTATATTTCGTTTACCAGTTCATTTACCAAATGAACATAATGTTATAATCGATGATAATATTAATAATGATGCGATAAGATTTGCTGTAGAACGAGTAACAATGTTATTAGATTATTTTCAGTTAAATGCTCGAGATGAGGAAGCAAAACAATATTTATACAGTGATATTCCATCTCATTATGTATTTTAAAAAATTATAATTAACGGCAGAACTATTAATCGTTGGGAGAAACGTCAAAGATATTTAATTGTATTGGTCGTATGTATTCCGTTAGCCCATCTCAAGTAGAATTGTTTCATTTACGTATACTTTTACTACATGTTAAAGGAACTACAAGTTTTCAAGAATTAAGAACAGTTAATAACGAGATACATCAAACTTTTACTGCTGCATGTTTAGCATTAGGACTCATAGAAGATGATAAAGATTGGTATCGTGCAATGAATGAAGCAAAAGTTTGGATGATGCCAAGACGACTTCGTAATTTATTCGTACGAATTTTGATTCATTGTCAACCAGTTCATCCGAAAAAGTTATGGGATGAGTTTAAAAAAGATATGTCGGAAGATTATACAAGACGATTTGGACCTATAATAGGAATAAAGAAAGCTAATAATTATATTATTAATTTACTTCAAAAGGAAGGATCAAATATTGCTAATTTTCCTGAGATTGAACAAGAAATAGAGGAAACACAAAAAATACAAGAAACAAACAACGAAGAACAGATTGAAGAAGATACATCGATAGGTATACGACAATATGAACAATTAAATACAGAACAAAAAGAAATTGTTGATTCTATTTTAATAGCAACAACAAATAACAATAATGATAACTGTTTTTACATTGATGGTCCAGGTGGATCTGGTAAAACTTTCATTTATACAACCTTGTATTATCTACTTAAAAGTAGAGGAAAAATAATTAATACGATGGCATTTACCGGTATTGCTGCAACATTACTTCCAAATGGGAGAACGATACACAAAGTTTTTGGATTACCTGTACCTCTTTTCGCCGATTCTACATCAAACATTAAAGTTCAATCTAAAGAGGCTGAAAATTTAAAACTCGTAGATGTTTTCATTATAGACGAAGCTCCTATGGCACCACGCTATGTATTAGAAATAATGGATCGAACATTACGTGATATAATGCAAAATGATTTATATTTTGGTGATAAAATCGTTCTTCTTGGTGGAGATTTTAAACAATTATTACCTGTAAAAGAAAAAGCTACGCGTTGTGAAATTATAAATTTATCGATAAAATTTAGTATTCTATGGAAACAATTTAAAATATTTTCATTGACACAAAATGTTGCTGGAATTACGATTCCCTAAAGTCCATTGCCTGATTATTTACTTGCGAATCGCACCATCTGTGCTACGCCTACGCAATCACTACTTTACTTTTCACGCGCGCTCGCCGTTCTCGCACACATTGTACTTTTCGCCCTTTTTTGTGTCTAATAATATACTAGTGTTCTTTATCCAGAATTGTGCTCGTTTAACCTTTCCTACCTCGCTATATCCTTTAGGCCTCAACAGGTTATGGGCCCAGAAGCGTGCCAAGATAGCGATATACAAAGACAAACGCGACGAAAGAACTGAAGTGAAGTGGTTTCGGTCTCTCGCGCGTGTGCTAGGTTAGGATAACCCCCAAGCACCGTCGTCACGAATCGGAAGGATGAGCGCAACCGGATTAGCGCGCATTGAAGCGCTTAATAAAGACAACTATGACACCTGGAAACTGCAGATGCAGGCATTGCTCGTAAAAAATGATGCATGGATGTATGTGAGCGGTGAGTCTGCGAAGCCGACGCTCGTAGCCGGCGATGCCACCACGGCGAACGTTGTAAAGCAATGGAAAACGAAAGACGATAAAGCCAAGTCGGATATCATACTCTCGATAAATCCCAGTGAACTGAAGCAAATAAAAGGATGCGAGACCTCGAGAGACGTCTGGCTAAAGCTCGAGAACATATATCAATCCAAAGGACCTGCCCGGAAAACCACGTTGTTGAAGCAGCTGACACTCCAGCGCATGAAAAACGGCGGCGATGTTCGTGACCATATACGCAAGTTCTTCGACGCCATCGACAAACTAGGTGAGATGGAAGTCGATATACATCCCGATTTATTGTCTATCATGTTGCTTTACAGTCTGCCATCCAGCTACGAAAACTTTCGGTGCGCGATAGAATCCCGCGACGAGCTACCTTCACCAGAGACGCTGCGAATAAAAATTGTCGAGGAAAGCGAAGCGAGATCGAGCGACGCAGCCCGAGCTCCTATGCAAAACGCATTATACGCCAATAAAGGCGGAAAGAAGACGCGGAAGCTGAGACGACCCACGACCAAGAAGAACGACGCGAGCACCGGCGGCGACTTCAAATACTGCTGTCACCGATGTGGCACGTTAGGGCACAAAGCAGCGGAGTGCACGAAGGACATCAAGAAACAAGAGGATTCTCGTGAGAAGGTGAAGAAGAGCGAAGAAACGAGCTTGTGCGCGTTAGCTCATCCGAGCGCCGGGCACAGCGCATTCCGTGCTGACCACACACGCCGCGACGACCGATGGTGTTTGGATAGTGGCGCGACCTCACACTTAAGTAACTCTGTCCACGACTTCTGCACGATTCGAGACGCAAACAATATCGAGTTGAGTTTGGCGAACAACAGCTCGACGAATATACATGCGAAGGGTGAAGTCCTGTTCAGCGCCGACGTTCTGGGTAAAGTTAAAAATTTTCGATTGAATAATGCTCTACATGTCCCTGATCTGCGTACTAACTTGTCCGTCGGAAAAATCACTGAGAAGGGCTATGAGGTTGTTTTCGACAGATACAAGGCCACGGTTAACGACGGCGGAGGCGTTGTAAAATTAATCGCTGATCGTATTGACGGATTGTACTACATACGTGGAGCATCGAATCGTCAAAGCAGCAGTGTTCACGAAGCAGCGTGCAACTCCACAGACGTTGAATCTCTTGAGACATGGCACCAACGGTTGGGTCACCTGAACGAGAGATATCTTCTAGAAGCTGTTAAGAATCAGTCAATTTGTGGCATTAAGCTCGCGACGCCGAAGGAAAGATTGACCTGTGACACTTGCATGAGAAGTAAGATGACAAGGTCCCTTTTCATCAAGAAGGACAATCGGGTCACACAAATACTGGAGATCGTACACTCCGACGTATGCGGCCCCCTGCGCATTGAGTCGAATGGACGGGCGAAGTACTTCGTCACCTTCATCGACGACAGTTCCAGATGGTGCGAAGTACGTTTTGTGAAGTCCAAGAGTGAGGTTCTCAACGTCTTCAAGGAATACAAAGCTCTGATTGAAAACTTGAGGGATAAGAAAATCAAGCACCTCCAGTCGGACAACGGAAAGGAGTACAAGAATCTCGTGTTTGATGCCTTTCTTGCCGAGCATGGTATCGTGAGAAGATTGTCGATACCTTATCATCCGGAGCAGAACGGCACTGCAGAGCGGAAAAACAGGACCTTATTAGACACTGCAAGATGTCTACTGTCACAATCGGGGCTCCCCGGATCTTTTTGGGCTGAAGCTGTTTCGACGGCCAACTACATTAGGAATAGAACTCCTAGCTCTAGTCTGAACGGAAGGACGCCCTACGAAGCATGGTCAGGAAGAAAGCCGGACGTGTCACATTTTCGAGAATTCGGATGTAAGGCATTCTGTTTGGACACGGAACCTGGCAAAGGCAAATTTGCCCCCCGGAGTAAGCCAGCAATCTTCCTAGGATACTCAGAATCCTCGAAGGGCTATAGGATGTGGTTGACCGAAGAGAAGAAAGTCATACTGTCTCGGGACGTATCCTTCGCAGGCACCCCCGCTTGTGCCTCGACTACCCCCGAAGATGTCTTCCCGGAAGATCCGTACCCAGACGAAGAGACAACGAAGTCTCAATCTGAAAATGGAACGATTAAGGTTGAATTGACGCCGCTCGAAGTCGACGAACCAAATTGCGAACCCGATGGACCTGAGGACGACGCAGCTGATCACGAGTCCGACGACAGTGAAGAGACACCTCAACGTCAGCAAAGAAGAGGACCTGGGAGACCTCGTGTGATTCGTACGGGACAACGAGGACGCCCTCGACGTCTGTTTCAGCCAGCTCGAGAAGACAGAGAAGATGAGGAACCGGATTTCGCGAACTTGGCCGAGATACCGCTCAAGCAGGCCTTGTGCAGCGAAGACGCGGAAGATTGGCGTGAAGCCATAAGTTCGGAAGTTAAATCCATCCTCACGCACAACACTTGGGAGTTGGTCCACCGTCCGAAGGATAAGAAAGTCATCGGAAGTCGCTTCGTACTTCGAAACAAGTACAACTCCGACGGAACTCTTGAGAGGAAGAAGGCTCGCCTTGTGGCGAAAGGTTTCGCACAACGTCCTGGTTTTCATTACAACGAGACCTTCGCCCCTGTAACACGCATGAGCTCAATTCGTCTGTTGTTAGCGTTGGCAGCTCAACTAGACATGCACATTCGTCATTTGGATATAACCTCAGCCTATCTGAATGGAGACATCGAAGAAGAATTGTTTATGGAACCTCCACAACTTTTGGAAGATGCTCTCAGATCCATATTGACCGACCGATCCTGCGATAAAACTCTGAAGAGGAAGGCTAACACAATGCTCGAAGAATTGCAGACCGGAGATAAAGTATGCTTGCTCAAGAAGGCCTTGTACGGACTTCGACAGGCAGGTAGGAGCTGGTATCAGAAACTTGATGGATCTTTACGAAGAATCGGTGCGAATCCCACGAATGCCGATCCATGCGTATACATCATGAAGGAACAAAGCGGATTCTCGTACATCTTCATCTACGTCGACGATATTGTGGTGATCTCGAGGAAGATGGAAAGATCCGAGGAAATCAAGTCGAAGTTGGCTCGCGATTTTCACGTGAAGGATCTAGGTGACATCAAATATTGCCTTGGGATGGAATTCTCTCGTAAAGAGGGCAGTATACTTATAAGCCAACAAGGATACATCAAGGACGTGTTGAGAAGATTTGGCATGGAAGACTCCAAGACTGTTTGCACACCTATGGACGTAAATTCGAAGTTAAACAAACCAAATCGTGAAGTGGACGACGAAGTACAAAAGCTACCATATCGGGAGTTGGTGGGCTCCCTGATGTACTTGGCCGTATCCACCAGACCCGACATTGCTCATGTCGTAAGCTACCTCAGCCAATTTAACGAGAGCTTCGACAAGGAACACTGGGCAGCAGGGAAGCGTGTCCTCAAGTACCTGAAAGGAACCATAGACGTAGGAATCGAGTTCAATCGAAGCCAGACCGCCTTGACCGGATTTGTCGACTCCGACTGGGGAGGCTGCCTAGTCGACAGACGATCGTACACCGGGTACATTTTCCTTTTGAACGGCGGACCTATCTCTTGGGACTCCAAGAAACAGAGGACGGTGGCGTTGTCTTCGACGGAGGCCGAATACATGGCCTTGAGCGAAGCCACCAAAGAAGCAATCTACTAGAACGAATTCCTAATTGAGTTAGGATTTGAGGAGCTGACGGATGGAGTGTTGTTCAACGACAACATTGGAGCCAAGAAGCTTGCCGAGAACGCGACCTTCCATGCGCGTAGCAAGCACATAGATATTCGACACCACTTCGTCCGGGAGGCTTTAAAGGATCGAAGAATCATCATCCATCACCTACCCACGGAGGATATGCCTGCGGATATGATGACGAAGGCACTGTCCAAAGGAAAACATCAGAAGTGCCTGAAACTGTGCGGACTGAGGAAGTCATGTGCCGTTTCCCCCATGGACTTTCTGTAGATCGAGGGGGGGTGTTGCTGGAATTACGATTCCCTAAAGTCCATTGCCTGATTATTTACTTGCGAGTCGCACCATCTGTGCTACGCCTCCGCAATCACTACTTTACTTTTCACGCGCTCGCCGCTCTCGCACACATTGTACTTTTCGCCTTTTTTTGTGTCTAATAATATACTAGTGTTCTTTATCCAGAATTGTGCTCGTTTAACCTTTCCTATCTCGCTATATCCTTTAGGCCTCAACACAAAATATGAGAACTTTATCACAGGAAAAAGAATTTGCACAATTTTTATTAAATTTAGGTAATGGTTCTTTAAATGATCACTCAGATAATATTCATATTCCAGAAAAATGTATAGCAAACGCAAATTCAGATATGGTTGAAGACATGTACGAAGATATTATAAAATGTAAACAATATAAAACTATGGCTAATTACGTTATATTATCTGCAAGAAATGTCGATGTTGAGAAAATAAACGAAAAAGTAGTAAATTTGTTGGATGAAACGACAGAGAGAGTTTATACAAGTATAGATACTCTTGAAACGACTGGAGATAATCAAGATATATATGAAACAATTCCGATAGAATATCTCAACCCGTTAAACCCAACGTGTTTTCCACCTTATGAGTTACGCTTAAGAAAATACAATATTATCATGTTTATGAGAAATCTTAGTATCAGCGAAGGTTTATGCAATGGTACAAGATTATTAGTTTTAGATTTAGATAATAACTTATTACGTTGTGAAATTTTAACAGGTAATAAGATTGGAGAAATAGTTTTTTTAAATCGTATCACTTTATATTGTGAAAATATATATCCATTTACTTTCAAAAGAAGACAATTTCCAGTGAAATTGGCATTTGCTATGACAATAAATAAATCACAGGGACAAATTTTCGACAAAATTGCAATAGATCTTCGAAAAGATATTTTCAGTCATGAACAACTGTATGTCGCATTTTCACGAGTTCGTTCCTGAGATTCATTGAAAATTTATTTAAATGATGATAATATGTCTAAAAAAATAAAAAACTACGTTTATAAAGAAATACTTAATTAATAAAACATAACAAACGAATATAAGTGATATATAATTATGTTATAATGATGCAAAAAAAAGATGACAAAGTAAATATAAATTTAAAAAATTATTGTTTCAAATTGTATAATTTAATTAAAAATTAATAATTATCTTATCATATCATTTTAATTACATCTAGAATGAGTGATATATAATATTATTAATATTAATATTAATATTATTATTATTATTATTATTATTATTATTATTATTATTATTATTATCTAAGTAATGATCGAAGAAGGCGCGCGCGTTAGCGCGCGCTGCGTGCTAGTCCCCTTTCTAAAAAAGGCATGTTATTGACATTGTTGTCGCTTTCCCGCGATGCTGATTGGCTCTCTGTCGATTCGCGTTGTGTGTTATATTCGTAGCATCGAAAGGCTGTCATCACGAGGGTTAGCAGTTAGCAGTTTGACAGTTAGTCCAAAATACAATTAAATAAAATAATAATATGTTTTAAATAATATGTTATAATACTTTAAACTTTTGATTAATATTTTTGACATTCGCGTTGTGTGTTATATTCGTAGCATGGAGAGGCTGTCGTCGCAAGGGTTAGCAGTTAGCAGTTTGACAGTTAGTCCAAAATAAAATTAAATAAAATAATAATATGTTTTAAATAATATGTTATAAAACTTTGATTAATATTTTCGCGGAAAAAAGGTAACAATACTTGCGAGAATCGACTTAATATGTCTTTTTTAGAAAAAGACTAGAATAACACAAGCGCGCGATATGCCATTCCTCTATTTTATTTAAAAAAGTATGATGTATTTATATGAAAAATTATATAAAAACATCAAATCATTAAAGTGAAGTCGCCAGTGATAAATAAAATTATAAATGTTTATTACTAATTCGACCTGACTGGCCAGTACAAAAAGTTTGATAAAACGACGTTTTGGCCCTTAGGTACGGGCCCTTTTTAAGTTATTACTGCAAACACATACAAATAACGGAAATAAAAAATATATAAAGTGTCTAAGTGTAAAATTTGATTAAAAACGAAGCGCAAATTACAAAGAAAGTTTAACAAATTTAAATGGTACCTTTCGAGGTGTCAATATGAAAGATGTGTAGTTACTAAAGTTTAAAGGGCAAGCAATGTATATTTATTGTTTAACATACCAAAAGTCTGATATCGAAAGACATTGTAAAAAGGACGAAAAACAAAGATGAGAAAACCATATAACGTTGCACGAACAATCAAACGCTGTGTATTAATGAGTCATATATCGGGTTTAAATTATCCGTATCTTTTTGTAAATTTATGTTGCTATTATGTTTTTTAATATAAAACATTTCAGCTATTTCCCTTTTTCTTAAATGTTTTTCACAATGTAGGATTCTAGGTTTATTCCAATTAAAATCATGTCCGTGTTGGGTACGGTGTTTGCTAATTACATTATGATTGCTGAGATGTTTTTTAATGTTATTGCTATGTTCTTTAATACGTGTTAAAAGTTGTTTTTTGGTTTGACCAGTGTAAGTCGCATCACAGTCATTACATTCAATCCTGTATACAACATTAGTTTTGTGAACGTTGTCTATATTGTCTTTACCGCGCTTAATTAGACTATTTAATTTTTTTGGTATCGTGTATATTACATTAAGGCCGCATTTGTTAAGGGCAATGTTTATATTTTCACTGAGGTTTTTTATGTATGGTAAAGGAACAATCAATGTGATGTCCAGCATCTTAGGAGTGACCTCGTTACAAAATTTTAATGCTTTTATTCTATTACCGATATGCAGATCAATGAGAGGTTTCGGAAAAAAGTTGTTGACTAAGATATTCCTTACAATTTTTAACTTGTCCATATGATAGCGGTCGTCAGAAAGCAAAATCGCACGATCCACTAAACTCTTGATCGTATTGATCTTATAATTAAGAGGGTGGCTAGAATAAAAATTCAGATATCTACCTGAAAAAGTGGATTTTCTATACCAATTAGTCAACAAATTTCAATCCACCTTAATGACTGTATTGTCTAGAAAATTAATGGAGATGTTGATTTCAATCTCATGTGTAAACTTCAAACATTGGTGATAACTGTGAAAAACAATTAATAATTTATCAATTATTGGTTGCGATGCGATCGCAAATATATCATCCACATATCTGTAAAAGACTGGTATAGTAAAATCCAAAAAGGTTAAGCAATGCGTTTCAAGGTCGTCCATGACCATGTCAGCCAAGATAGGCGATAAGGGAAATCCCATAGGGCAGCCACAAATCTGATACGCATAATTCATAATAATGTGCAGCCAATGTACTGTTAAAATATATGAAAGATTAATTTTTGGCACGTTTTGAAATATTGAAAATTAAAATTTTTAAGCCTCGAATACCATACGGCGCAGATTTATAGTACGTATATTAAATCAAAAAGGTAGTACGCTGGTATGCTTATGGTACCAAAATAATCTGCAAACATTACACTATTAAAATATATATACGATTAATTTTTGGCTCGTTTTAAAATATTGAAAATTAAAATTTTGAAGCCGCGAATCCCATACGGCGCACAATTATATTTTGTATTTTATACCAAAAAGTTTGTAGGCTGATATGCTGATGGTACCATCATAAAGTGCAGAAAATGTACTGTTGAAATATATAAAAGTTTATTTTTGGCTCGTTTTGAAATATTGAAAATTAAAATTTATAAGCCGCGAATACCAAACGGCGCACAATTATATTTCGTATTTTATACCAAAAAGTTTGTAGGCTGGTATGCTGATGGTACTATCATAATGTGCAGGCAATGTACTGTTAAAATATATAAAAATTAATTTTTGGCTTGTTTGAAACATTAAAAATTAAAATTTTTAAACCGCGATCCTATACGGCGCGGATTCATTTTACGTATATTAGACCAAGAAGGTAGTACGCTGATATGCTTATGGTACCAAAAAAATCTGCAAACAATACACTATTAAAATATATATACAACTAATTTTTAGCTCGTTTTAAAATATCGAAAATTAAAATTTTTAAGCCGCGAATCCCATACGGCGCACAATTATATTTCGTATTTTATATCAAAAAATGTGTATGCTGGTATGCTGATGGTACAACCATAATGTGCAGACAATGTACTGTTGAAATATATAAAAGATTAATTTTTGGCTTGTTTGAAATATTAAAAATTAAAATTTTTAAACCGCGGACCTTATACGGCGCGGGTTCATGTTACGTATATTAGACCAAGAAGGTAGTACGCTGATGTGCTTATGGTAACAAAATAATTTATAAACAATGTACTGTTGAAATATATAAAGAATTAATATTTGACTCGTTTTAAAATATTAAAAATTAAAATTTTTAAGTCGCGGATCCCATACGGCGCACAATTGAATTATGTATATTGTACCAAAAAGTTTGTAGACTAGTATGCTGATGGTACCATCATAATGTGCAGACAATGTACTGTTGAAATATATAAAAGATTAATTTTCGGCTCGTTTTAAAATATTGAAAATTAAAATTTTTAAGCCGCGAATCCCATACGGCGAACAATTATATTTTGTATTTTATACCAAAAAGTTTGTAGGCTGATGATACCATTATAATGTGCAGACAATGTACTTTTGAAATATATAAAAGATTAATTTTTGGCTCGTTTTGAAATATTGATAATTAAAATTTTTATACCGCGGACCACATACGGCGCGGATTCATTTTACGTATATTAGACCAAGAACGTAGTACGCGGATATGCTTATGGTACCAACATAATCTGCAAACAATACACTATTAAAATATATATACGACTAACTTTTGGCTCATTTTAAAATATTGTAAATTAAAATTTTTAAGCCGCGCAGATCCCTTACAGCGCGGATTTATTTTACGAATATTAGACCAAAAAGGTTGTACGCTGGTATGCTGATGGTACCATCATAATGTGCAGACAATGTACTGTTGAAATATATAAAAAATTAATTTATGGCTTGTTTTAAAATATTAAAAATTAAAATTTTTGGACCGCGGACTCCATACGGCGCGGATTTAAATTACGAATATTAGACCAAAAAGTTTGTACGCTAATATGCTGATGGTACCATCATAATGTGCAGATAAAGTACTGTTTAAATATATAAAAGATTAATTTTTGGCTAGTTTTAAAATATTGAACATTAAAATTTTTAAACGATCCCATACGGCTCAGATTTATATTACGTATATTAGACCAAAAAGGTAGTACGCTGGTATGCTTATGGGACCAAAATAATCTGCAAACAATACTCTATTGAAAGATATTCAGCAACAGATAGGACAAAATGTAAGGTGATTCTACATGATAAAATAAAAATCAATAATAATTTATCATGTAGAATCACCTCTTAAATTTTGTCCCACCTATTGCTGAACATCTCTGTATATGCGAATCGTACGCGTGAGTGACGCAATACAATATATTTGAATATACGTAGTTAATTGTATTCCTGGGTGTTAGGGAATATGCTGAAAGCAATATTTTATAAAATAAAATATAATATTTTAAAGCGAAACATAAAGATTTGAAATTAAATGCTTATAATCGTCAAAGTCGCGTGAATTTGCCTTACTCTATTTCTCTTCAATATATTGCTTTCGAAAAAAATATGATTTAAAAAATTCATCCATAGTGGGTCTCATATGAGTCCGTGCGGAGTCAATAAATCGAAAAAGTATTATTCAACAAGCTTGAGTTAAGAATTTACAGTTTTATAAAAAGTTAATAAGTTTAAATTTTATAAAAAAGTTAATT
Organism: Prenolepis imparis; assembly: GCF_030444845.1. Lineage (NCBI taxonomy): Eukaryota > Metazoa > Arthropoda > Insecta > Hymenoptera > Formicidae > Prenolepis > Prenolepis imparis. The sequence continues at coordinate 16,419,438 of NW_028141165.1, read as the reverse complement.
TTATAAGTTTCTTTTATAGAAAATAAAGAAAAAGTATAATAAAGTTTATTTTATTTAGAGAAATTATAAGTGTATAATCTCTTAATAAAAAATTTATTAAATTAAAATAAAATAAATTAAGATAAATCTCGTTTAATGCAAAACAAATTATAAATTGTAAAAGGCCAACTACGAGCAATATTTGTATACATATAGTATTCCAAATATATGATATTAGACGTTTCGATTTTACTTAGTCTTCCTCAGTACATAAATTAAAGCAAAAATTTGAACGTAAAAGTCGCCAGTAATGAACAAAACCAACAATATTTATTCTTCTTCGACCTAACTGGCAAATTTTATTTTTTTTTTTAAATACACGACGTTTCGGCCTATGGATATGGGCCCTTATCAAGTGATACTAGAAGGATAAAGGATAAAAATGAATACTGTTATATATTCGATTGTATAGCGCGCGGACGTAATACGAACGTACGCGGTTAAATCTAAATACCACCTTTAGGAGAGCTCATGCGCGGGGGTTTAAGGATCGTGTGTGCGTGTACGAAGAAGGAGAAGCGAGTTGCTATTACACACGTGTTTCGACCGGACGTATCGTACTTATCCCATTATTCTCCCAGTATTCTAACTACTTGTAATTGGGATACCTGTACACATTTTATATTGTCTAATAAACGAAATACACAACAGTTGGCGACGAGGATGGGATCAACGTAAATCAAGCGTTAAATTGGAAACCACGTTTAGCGAACGTACGTAAAGCGGAGCAATCACGTGGATTTGTGACCACGTGGCACCGAACTTTCTGGAAGAGCGTTTAGTACAGGACGACGATGCCATCGGATGGAAATAAGAACCAAGGGCCAGGAACCTCGGGAGCTGGAAGCAGTAGCACTGTTTCTGTTCAGCCTCCTAGTCAAATAATGGGGCAAGCTGCCGGAAATAGTAAAATTAATGTCGATTTTTTTGATCCGAAGCAGCAAACATTCCAACGGTGGTTACAACGGTTGGAAGGAGCCTTTCGAATTTTTCGAGTGCTGGAAGGGCAAGAAAAGGTCGCGTATTTGTTACATTTCCTGGGCGTAGAAGCTTTCGGAATATTATGCGACCGTTTAGAACCAGAAGACCCTTATCAAATGTCATACGACGTTTTGCTTAATAAATTAAAGGAATTTTATGCCCCGGAGCCGTTGGAAATAGCGGAAATTTTTGTTTTTCGGAAGCGACTTCAATTACCGGAAGAAAAATGTCAGGAGTATATGGCAGCGTTGCAGAAGCTGTCCCTGCATTGCAAGTTCGGTGAATACTTGAAAACAGAGCTAAGGAACCAATTTGTATTTGGACTACGGAATAAACGTATCCAAGGCCGGTTGCTGGAGACAGCAAATTTAACATTGGAATCAGCTTTGAAGACAGGATGTGGAATGGAGCTGGCAGAGAAAGGCGTCACGGAATTGAAATCGGAAGTATCGGTGGCGGTGGATTTTGTTGGAGCAGGCGCTAAGGCTGCGAAGAAAACTGACGCCAAAGAGGCCAAACCGAGGAATCAGAAGAATAATTTTGGGAAAAAGACAAATTCGTTTGGCGGGTCCCATAAATCTAAGACACATTGGCCTCATAACTCGAAGTCTAATAATGTTACTTGTTACAGGTGTAGACAGAATCATCTGGCGCCGGACTGCACTCTTCCTCGACATATAAAATGCCATGAATGTGGCGGGCTTGGTCATTTACAAAAAGTCTGCAAGAAGAAATGTAAGACGCAATTGTTAGAAGAAGTCTACAGACTGGATGAGACGGAACATTCTCAGTTCCGGGATAAGTTCACGGTCTCTCTGTCTCTTGAAAATCGTCGAGTCATTTTCGAAGTAGATTGCGGGGCTGCGGTCACATTGGTGAGTGAAAAATGGTTGCAAAAAATACTGCCAAAAATAGTCATACAAAAAACACAGTTAAGACTACGTTCGTATTGTAAACAAAACTTTGCGCCGTTAGGTTACGTCAAGGTTAAAGTCCGCGACGTTGACTGTATACGTGAATTGAATATGTATATAGTTCGCTATGATCGAAGTCCTTTGTTAGGTCGTGAGTGGATAAATCAGTTAAGAATTTTAGGAAAGGTCAAATCAAGTTTAAAAGAAATTGAAAACATTAAAACGCTTGAGATTCATGGTCAAAATAAGTTGGAGCAATTATTTAATAAATATCCTGATATTATGAAGGAAGAAGTTCTGTTGATGAGTAAAGTTGAAGCTCGATTAAAATTAAAAAAGAATGCTAAACCGGTATTCCTAAAAAGCCGCGCAGTTCCGTTTAAATTGAAAGTATCAGCAGGATGGGACCTTGTGCGATCTCGGTTTACGGGAATGAGTGGGAACGGGTTATAAATTAGCAGAAATCATTTACGTTACAATTATAAATTTATTTCTAATAATGCAGCAAACGAAATTCTATACATAATGATAATATAAATAATAATCAGAGATGTTCGCTAATGAAAGTGTGAGTGTATGTGTATGGGTCGCGGGTGATACATAGATACGGAGATCTTCAATCGGGGCAGAAAGGGGAAAGAGTTATTGTTTAAATTTTAGGGTCCTGATTGGTGGTTACAATAATTTAAACGATAATAGATATATAAAAATTGTGTCCATTTGTGTGCGTGTGAGAGAGAATGCTAGTTTATGAGAGTTCGGTAATTTCGACGATGGAGGGGAAAAGGAAGGCGCGGAGGATATCGACGGGGAATCCGATAGGGTTGGGATGGATAGGGGTAAACATAGGGATGAGGGCGCCGGGGAGACTTCCCGCTATAATTCTCATGAACTGCTCTTCATCGGGATCGTCTGGCCCGTAGGTGTAAATACCTTCTGGGAGAGGGAGCTCTAGTATAGGGAAATTAGAAAGGAGCCATTTATAACATTCATTTTCGTGTTGGAATGGAATTTGCCCGATGTGTCTCCTTAAAAAAGGAGTAGGCCTCGTTATAAATGAAGGGGATTTCTACCTCTTGACAAGTGCAACCTTCGTCACACTCTATATTAAGTGGTGAGGGGGAGGGAGAATGATTGAGACAAGGAGAGGGAATTCGCGGGGTTCCTGTGTATTCGGGGGATGAAATCGGAGAATAATGAGGTGGATCGCGGTTAGGTGAATTACAAATTTTTTCTTTGGTGTAACTATTAATAGTGTTAATGTGTTCTCTAGCTAATATTTCGAGTTTTTCGCAGAGTAGTTTATGGTTGTAGAAAATAAGTCCGCCGTAGCCCGAGCCAACTCTCGCCTTAGACGACGATTGCGATGATTTCGGGACCGCTTTATGACCCGTTGGGAATGGCGCGTAGTCTCCACTAACAACAGCGATATATGAGAGCTGTTCTTCGAGAAAGAGTCCTTGAATTCAATATTTATTTAAGAAGTAAAATTTTAATATTTATTCCGAAGAAATTTGCACCTTTGCAATTTTGTTTAGAATGAGGGAACTTTGCGAGGGCTCTCACTGCAATTATGCAGGAAACCGTGAAACCAGGGCTCGCACTGCAATTATGCAGGAAACCCGACGGATACAAGGGAAGGTCGCGGCTTGCGCTGCAGTTATACAGGAAACCGTGGAACCAGGGCTCGCACTGCAATTACGCAGGAAACTGTGAAACCAGGGCTCGCACTGCAATTATGCAGGAAACCGTGAAACCAGGGCTCGCACTGCAATTATGCAGGAAACCGTGAAACCAGGGCTCGCGCTGCAATTATGTAGGAAGCCTTCAGCGGGAGAGGGAAGGGTTCAGGAATAATTAATACGAACTTCTTCGAATATTAGGTAACAGCTTTGAATAAAAGAAATTAATTTATTCAAGAACTCTTTTTAGTAGAGTGAGATTGTATATGCATATAAGGGGACTTACTACTGTAGGTTTACGGATTTGATTTCAGACGGGAGAAGAATGTCTTTAAAAAGATGAATTTATATACAGATTCAGATAACTTTATTTCTACTCAGATAACACGTACTTTTGCCTTCGCGGAATTCGGCGCTCTCCCTTGAAAACTCGAGAGAGACGATTTATACCCTCGCTATGCCCCGCGTGGGCCAATCAGGAAGCGACACGTCGAGTGTTCGAAATCGCACGCTTAACTGTCGCACGGTAAAAACAAGGGCAAGAACTGCCTCAAAAACAAATACGAGCTCAAGACAATAGACCCACAGACAATAGAGATACAATAAACTCCAGCCGCGACCGGTTCGTCAACACGCCCGAGAAATAATCTAACATACAAAGCAATTCGAAACGAAAACGAAATCAAACGAAAAATTCTCGATTCCTACATTCGGCCATCCTGCGCTGATATCTGTCCTCAGATATTCTCAGCTTCGTCGTCGTTGTTATTTCATCTTCTTCATTTATCCAACGCTTCATGTATTCGGCCGCGGTCTCATAAAGCCCTTCATGTGCGCCCACCTTCTCGACGATATAGCGGTCATTCCGCAATATCTTTTTAACTCGATACGGGCCGAAATACTTGTGCGCGAACTTCAACCCAGGATTAGCCTGCGTTCTTTTGATCGCAACCAGGTCGCCTATTGTGTAAGACGTAGCCGGCTTCCTTCGTTTGTTAAATCCTCGGCGATTCTCCCGCTGTATCTGCCGGATAACTTCCTTGGCTTGTCTCCTTATTTCATCGCGATTCTCTTCAAATATGGAAATTAGCTCCTTCTCCACTAATTCTCGGATGGAGACGTCGTCCCTCATTTTGATATCCGTCCCGAACAGTAACCTGAAGGGCGTCGTCTCAATGCTCCTATGTTGTGTGGCATTTAAATATTTTTGCGCTATATTCAAATGTTTATGCCACTCTTCTGGTCGGGGGGCGGACAACTTTGTCACTAGCGGAATTAACGTCCGGTTGACCCGCTCGACTTGCCCGTTGGCCCTGGGCATTCCCGTCGTGGTAAGGACATGTTGCATTCCCTCCGCCTTGCAATATTCTTGAAAATCATTGGAGGTGAACGCGGACCCGCGGTCCGAAATAAGCCTCCTCGGATTTCCAAAAACATGCGACTGTCTTGTTAAGCACGCCAACACCTCCGCTGTGTTCACCGTCTTAACAGCGTAAAGCCAGACAAACTTCGAAAACGCGTCTATTACCGCCAGTATGTATCGATACTGTTTCCGCGTCGAAGGGAGCGGTCCCAGGTGATCGAGATGGAAAGCGTTCAAGGGAGCCTCTCCCTTCTCGATGGGATGCAACATTCCCTCCCTCTTACCATACTTTCTTTCGGCTAGAATACACGACACGCAGTTTCGAACGACTTTTTCGACTTTCGCTTTCAAGTCTGGTATCCAGTAATCTTTCGCGACTATACGCTCAGTTTTACCCGCCGATATATGACCTTTATCGTGCACGTATCGGATAACTTGCGTGTGCATCGGTCGGGGAATCACCATCCGCTCTTCGTCGCTAGTTAATTTATATAAAATTCCTGCTCGCATTACAAAATTATCAGTCTCTCGCCTCAACCAGCTCAATAATTTCTCGCAAACTAACGTCTTCGCGCTGAGCTTTCCGAATTCGCGTTACTATATTATCTTCGCACTCATTCCACATACACGCAGGCAACGGATTTCGGCTTAGCGCGTCCACGTGTGCCATCGCTTTCCCGGGGCGGTGCTCGATCGTATAATTAAATTCTTCCAACTGCAGAGCCCACTTCGCCACGCGCATGCATAAATCTTTCTTACTCATCGTAAGGCTGAACGCTTTACAGTCTGTCAATATCTTAAAAGGAATGCCTATTAAATACACGCGAAACTTTTTCAAGGGTTTAATGACTGCGAGCACCTCGAGCTCATAGCTGCTATATTTTTCTTCAGCACCAGTCGTACGATCGCTAGCATAATAAACGGGACGTAACAAATTATTATTATCATATTGCAACAAAATAGCGCCGTAACCGTATTTTGACGCATCGGTGTGGAGCTCGGTGGTCGCATTTATTTGATATATTTTAAGGACGGGATTGTTTACCAGAGTGGCCTTTAGTCCGTTAAACGCGTTCCTCTCTTCCTTCTCGAATCGGAAAACAGCATTTTTTCTTAATAGGTTCGTCAAGGGTCGCGCAATCGACGAATAACTACAAATAAATTTATGGAAATAACCGGATAGCCCTAAAAAAACTCTGAACCTGCTTCACATTCTTCGGCTCAGGAAATCTCGTGACCGCGTCCGTTTTTGTCGCCGACGGCCGTATGCTACCCGATTCTATTTCGTGTCCTAAGAATTCGACTTTACTTTTTAAAAATTGACATTTCTTCCAATTTATTGCTAATCCCGATTCACTCGCCCTGTCGAATATCCGTTTAAGTTTCTCCAAGCCCTCTTCGCAATTTCCCGACGGCACGATCAAGTCGTCCATGTACGTCAGTACTGTCCCGTCGCTAATAAAGTCTCGGAACGTCGCGTTAACGAATCTCTGGAAAACGGCTGGTGAATTACATAAGCCAAACGGCATTTTAAGAAACTCGTATTGCCCGTCAGGCGTAATAAATGCCGTATATTTTTTACTGTCCCCGTCCACCTCAACGTGAAAAAACCCGTTTTCCAGATCTAAGGTCGTAAATATTCTCGCGCTCTGCAATCGATCCAGCTGATCGTCGATCAGCGGCAGGGGATAACGGTCCTTTATTATTTTCAGATTTAAACGTCGGTAATCTACGCACAATCTATACGTGTCGTTCTTTTTCTTCACGAGCACCACGGGGCTCGCATTCTCCGATAACGACGGCCGCACCACACCCTCGCGCATCCAATCGCCTATCTGTGTTTTTATTATTTGCTTCTCCCGCTCGGAACATCTCCGCGCTCGTTGATACACAGGCTCATCGTCCTTAAGAACTAATCGCATTTTTACATCCACACCGCGTGGTTTATTTGGCGTATAATTTCGTATCATATTCTCCAACGCGTCTTTATTTTTATCGTCAAGGTGTACAGTGTCAAATTTATTCGCTTCATACTTATAGTCGATCTGAAACACTTCCGGCAATTTTGACAATTCCGAATCCGAACTTGGCCTCAAAATTAACGCCTCATTCTTTATTAAAATTTCTACGGTTCTTAGAAAATCGGCTCCAATAATTAGATCATATCGCATGAGCCCATCGAAACTACCCGTATTTTCATCAAATACACGCTATCGTCTATATGAACGTCGGCTTCGAACTCGCCTAATGTCTCATTACCGTCCGAGTCTATACCGCGGAAATAGATTTTATTCTCTTTTAACGGAACGTTCAATCGACTATGGTAATCCGCACGCATCAAGCACATATCGCTTCCGGTATCTACCATCGCCCGGATATCACAACCACCGATACGCACGTCTTTATAATATTTTTTATCGCAGAGTTCGCTCACCGCACAACTATCTTTAGCGCTCGCTTTTCCGGTGCACCTCGCCGCTACGTGCCCGCGCTCGCCGCACCGAAAACACTTCACTCCACTTTCTTTTGTCGGACAGTTCGCACTGATGTGATTTTGTCCGCCGCAATTGTAGCACCGTCGTGGTTTCTGCGCCTCGCCGTCGCCTCTCCGCTGCCTCGCTCCTCCCTGAGATCTCGCGTCGCCGTCCGGTTGTCCCATCGGGGCGGCCGTGCCATCTTTCTGCCCCTTCGGCCGGAGGGTCACCTTCTCGAATGCCCGCAACAAGGATGCCGTCGTCTCAAATCCCTGGATCCGCGCTTGGTTTTGCAGATTCAGATCCGTGATTCCGTCAACGACGTAATCAACGAGATCGCTTTCCTCGACCGGCACTCTATTCGCCAGAATTACCTTATCATGGAGGTACGCGCCGAAGGCCTCGCCTTTCCTCCAGATTCGTCCCTCAAATTCTTTTCTGCGCGCCACTTTATTCGGGCGGTGGTCGAACATGCCCTTCATTTCAGCTAAAAGATCGTCTGCTGACATCTCGATGTGTTCAGGTTTCGAACGAAACCACTCGGCCGCCTTTCCTTTGAGGCGCGAACCTATTAGTATCTTAACCATCTCATCTCGCAACCTATAGGTAATCGCGAGGAGACGCACCTGCCTCTCCCAGACGCTCCAGGAGTCGTTGACCCCGTCGAAATGCGACAACAATTCGGCAATTGCTGTTATGCCGACTCGCGCCGTTCATCTCTCACTCTCCTGGCCACGCTCGGTCTCTCGCTCTCTCTCTCTTGCCCGAAGAAGCTCGGTCTCCCGTCGCGCCAACGCGAGCTCTCGCTCTAGGAGTTCTCTCTTTCTCCTGAGCATGTCCATCTCCCGCCGCGCTATCTCCGTCTCACTCACGCCGGCTGCCACGGATGCATCTTGTTCCTCATCGTGCAACAGATTATTCTGCACATCGTTTTCCGGCCCGCCGAGCCAATCGCCCGCAGGATCCGCTTCCAATAATCGGCTAATCAATTCATTTTTCGCTCCGGTCGTACTTAGCCCTAAAGTCCTTAGCTTCTCTTTAAACGCCGGGACCGTTAAACCGGAGGCATTCTTTGTAGGACTCATTACCTCTCGTCGACTCACTCAGTGTCAACCTTGCCTTCCACTCTATTGCACTCAGCACTCTCAGGCAACGCTATCGCACTCGGTACCACTGCAGCTCGCTATTGTCTTTCACAGTTCAATCGCGGCTCGAGCCCCCAAAAATTTGTAGGTTTACGGATTTGATTTGAGACGGGAGAAGAATGTCTTTAAAAAGATGAATTTATATACAGATTCAGATAACTTTATTTCTACTCAGATAACACGTACTTTTGCCTTCGCGGAATTCGGCGCTCTCCCTTGAAAACTCGAGAGAGACGATTTATACCCTCGCTATGCCCCGCGTGGGCCAATCAGGAAGCGACACGTCGAGTGTTCGAAATCGCACGCTTAACTGTCGCACGGTAAAAACAAGAGCAAGAACTGCCTCAAAAACAAATACGAGCTCAAGACAATAGACCTACAGACAATAGAGATACAATAAACTCCAGCCGCGACCGGTTCGTCAACACGCCCGAGAAATAATCTAACATACAAAGCAATTCGAAACGAAAACGAAATCAAACGAAAAATTCTCGATTCCTACACTACTTATGGCGTGCGTCGATAAAAATATCCAGAACAGAGTTGCGTCGAGTCAAGCGCTTCAAGGTGGAGGTCTCACTTGCAGTGTATCCGGTAGTTGTATTTCCGGTTTTGTGAACTCGCTATTGTTCACTGCCTCTCGCTGTCACACTTAACTCTGTTCTCACTCACACACAAAACGAGCCGAAACTTGAGTTCGAGTGAGGCCGAATTTGAAATGATAGTGTTCGAAAAGGCCGAAAAGGTCTAAGTATGAGGCCGGATAAGTCGTGTGCGGAAATTTATGTTCAAGAGTCCGGAGTAAAAATCTGCTCTCCCGAGGGATGTCGCGGGTATATAAACCTTCTTGCTCCTCCTCTCCATTGATTTATTAAGTTATCATTTCCTGACGAATAGAAAATTTTTCAATGACGCCCTTTAGGTCCCGGAGGCGTCTCTTTTAATTTTACAATTACTACGATTGGTTAGGGCTTTTGTTTAGAGCTCTAGGTTTCGACCAATGGAGAATTTGTTGTAGTCAAATGAGGTTGATATTTTTATTACCCTCTCGAATTTATCTCAGGCAGATATCGCGTAACGACGATCTGTCAGGCGAGAATTGTTTAGGTTCGGTTATCGTTGTTAGTCTTTCTTCTAAATTTTTATTAGTTTCCGAGTGTTGGTTTCGTTTAGAGAACTGTCGACTATAGTTTAACTTCTTAGAATATAATGAGTTATAGTTTGAATTTTATGAGTTGATCTGTTTGCTTCTCAAGTTCTGTATTTACTCTTTACTTTTACGATGGAACTGTCTCGGAATATGTTTGTCTCGCCTGTCAGATTGTCGGTTTATCTGTGCGTCTGCGATATTTAAAATATCGCCTTGCGTTCTCCGGAAGAAAAGAATCGTGGAGTCCACAGGACGTAACGATTCTTTACTATTATTATTAAACTATCTCTGCGTATGTTTTCCTCGCTTATCAGATCACAGTTTATTAGTGCAGCTGCAATATTTCGAATATCGCCTTGCATTCTCCGAAAGAAAAGAATCGTGGAGTCCACAGGACGTAACAATATTGAGAAATTATTTTTTTAAATTTTATTATTTAAATGAATAACTTTGAATAGAATAATAGAATAGAATAATAATTTTAAAAGTTGTCTTTAACTTAACTTTCCTTAACGCGTAATTATAGTTTTAAAAAAGACATTTATATTACATTTAAATTTTTATTTCTTTATATCAGGGATCCGGATCGAAACAAAATTAGGGTTCGGTTTCTGTTACGGTTTAATAAAATATTTAATAACTGTTCTGGTTCCAGTTTTGGTTTTTTGATAAATAAAGGAAACCGAAACCGTTTAAATTACGATTTTTTTCGGTTACAGTTCCGGTTTTTAAAATTTTTACTTTTCATTTTTCTAATTAAATTAATTTCTAAATTATATTACTTTGTAACAGCCGTTTTTTGCGAGCGTCGGACGGCTCAGTCGGGATCAGGGCTCGAAAAGAGGTTGACACAGAACACGCGGTTAATTTTATGTTAATAAAATTATTTAATAAAAGAAATGAAAAAAAGAGAAATAATACACATGAAGGTACAGCGATTAAACACCGCAGGGAAAATAATATGCAGTATCGTAATAACTCGCGAGATACTCAGAAGACACGCAGTAAACGCACTACGGGTAATAACATTTAAACTATTATTCGGCAAATAACATAAAATAACATTCGGCATCTACACGTATCTCGGTAGATAATATACAAAATAATATTCGGTATTTAAACGTATCGCGGTAAAGAATATACAAAATAAGATTCGGTATTTAAACGTATCGCGGTGAAGAATATACAAAATAATATTCGGTATCTAAACGTATCGCGGTAAAGAATATACAAAATAAGATTCGGTATTTAAACGTATCGCGGTGAAGAATATACAAAATAATATTCGGTATCTAAACGCATCGCGGTAAATAATATACAAAATAAGATTCGGTATCACGAAAAGATAATCGAGTAGACATATATATATATATATATATATATATATATATCGGTCGCGCACGCCATTAGTGCGCCCGGGGCGTATCGGTAGGTAGGCGCGAGTCGGGATTACGACAATGATGGCCGCGGGGCCACTTTTGGGGGAAAAGCGCGATATTAAAGAAATTCGGGAAGGCGGACCGCGGGCGTGTAGCGAGGCGCGTGGTCGGGGGCGCGGTGCGTTACTTGTGTGCGTATCCCCACACGGGGGGTGAGCGCTTTGTACGGCGCAAGAGAGTGGGCGGTGCGTTAAGAGAGACGCGAAGGATCCTCTCTCGCAAGAATGCGACCGGGACTGCGTCTATTGCAGCGGGGTGAGGAAGCGGAAAACGAGCGGGTCGGAAGTCGGTTCTCGCGGATAACTCAAGAGAGGCCAGAGCACGCTCTACCCCTTTGGCCGACTGTTTCGGGTTTCCCGGTCGGATCGGAAGACTCCTTACGGACAGCTGCGAGACCTCTCAGCCGAGACGGAGTACACTCTATCTCAATATTCCGAGTCGTTGTCTGATGATTCCCCGACGGGAATCGGATCGGGAGATGGAATGCCAATCTTAGGATCTAGGGCTCCTTTTATACCCGATCGGAGCTAGATCTGCGGCGGATCATTCGGCAGCTTGATAACGATACTTGATAACGATACCGCGGCGGTAGGCTTCGGCCGGATTCGGCAGCCGTCGGGCGCGCTCGGCGCGGTGGTATACGTACCGTATATCGCCGTATACGACGGGTATATACCACACGCATATTCGTATGCCGTTCGACGGCATTGTAATCGCGAAAGTTTAGGGGGCGCAATGCGCCTGCTGCATTGCCCGGCTGGTGTTCGCCGGACGCAGCCTTCCGACGGAGAGTCGGGAACGATGGGGGGATGCATCGTTACAACTTTAAAAAATTATTATTAATTTTTATGACATAAATAAACAGCACTTTATATTATACATGAAAATATATATATATAATATATACAATATATGTATATATATATATATATATATATACAATATATATATATATATATATATATATATATATATATTGTGACGTGACGCCTTTTGAGCGCCGCAATGGCAATGGCCCGGCCGAGGGGAGGAACGGTTCTGGGGTTGCCCCTGAGAGGGAGCGACCGTAATTAGGATTATATTCTCGCGTTACCGTGATTCCGTAATCACGAGGCCGTAGGATGCGACCTTAGGAAGTCGCGGCGCGACAGCCTGAGCGGGAGGATCATGGAAAATGTGAAGCAAGATGCCTGGGATTCGGAAAAGAGACTGCATTTGGAAAGTACCGAGGGGATCGTGAATAGAAGGACTCCCCTTCACTCAGGTCAAGTATCGAGTTCCCGTCACTTCCGCCATCGTAATACTCGATTACCGATACTAACTGTTTTAGATACCGAAACTAATATGGACTCTTCCGGACCCACATCATGCTGCAGAATGAGTGGAGGGTCCGTGGTCGTCAACGAGCCCGTCGGGAAGGACTGGAGTACGGCCCGGCCAGCCTGCCACGTCCCACCCCGAAAATCAGCTGTAGACTATAGAAATATGGACTGCCAGTAGCTAACTTCAGCTTGTAGCCAAGATGTGTAGCGCCACCATCGACCAATTGAGTAATGCGGGAACTAAAGGGACACTGTCGACTTGTGATTGTTCAAGCATCTGCCAAACAGTTCACTAGGCCTGCGCACAATAGAGAAAATATTAGGAATAAATATTAAATATTACGAATAAGAATTATTCTAAAATAATAAAATCGAAAAAACTCTAATATAAAAATACAAATTCGGATATAAAGGACTAGTAAAAGCTAATAAACTAATAAAAACCCTTTATACCCGAATTTATATATTTATATCATAAGTTTTTTCGATTTTATTATTTTAAAATAATTCTTATTCTTAATATTTAATATTTATTCCTAATATTTTTTCTATTAATCACAGGACTTTACACTTGATCGAATAACGACTGTTAGTACATTTAAATTATCATTATATTTAATTTTTAGACGATATCAAATTAATTGTTTGTTTTCCAAATATCTTCCTATAATAAAATTAATTATAAAATTAATTTTTCAGTTAATTTTAAAAATTAAATTATTTTATTATGGCAAACAATTTACATTGAGACAACACAATTCATTTCTTAGACATAATTTAACAAAATCAATTATTCTTAGTGGTCAGTAAACGTATCTGCATATAATTATACAAGATGTTAAAAAAGTGTCGCATATGCTCAACGCCATTTGATAGAGAATGAAAATCTAAGAAAAAATGTCTAATACTATTTTTTGATGCGATGAATAATTTCACCTTATTTGAATTTAAAAAATGAGACCTAAAATAAATTTTATGAGGCCAAATTCGCACTTGAGCAAGCTGTTTCTCTTTAAATATTTTTTTCGGAAAATTCTTTCCCACTTCGCGTGTTCCATCGTTTGTTTTCTCTTGTAGCTCCGTGCTGATTGACTAATTACAATAATTAATTGCAGCGAAACTATTCATCGCATCAAAAAATAGTATTTTTTTAAAAATTTTTATTCTCTATCGAATAGCGTTGAGCGTATGCGACACTTTTTTAACATCCTATATAAGTTATTTATGTTCTATAAATTTATATTATTACTTACCATTTATTATGTTCAAATTTCAAATGTATATGCAAATAATTATACAAGTTATTTATGATTTTATAATTTATACTACTATTATATACTTACTATATGTTATGTTCAAATTTTATATTTAAATACATATTTTTTGTATGCATTTGTACGTGCGCGCTTATAGTGCTCTCGTATATTAAAAAGCATAATTTTTAATTTTTTTTACATTATTTTGTAACTGAAAACTAGAAAATATAATTGTGGATTTTAAGAAATGCAGTTTATTTATTCAAATTTTCCGGTCTTTGGTCGATGGAGCGGGGCTTAAATCTCGAAGATGTTGGATTCATTGCGATGCACAGAAATCTTATAGGGAAAGTGGGGAACTGGCAGTCCATATTTCTATAGTCAAAGAGCTGTACCGTATTATGACGATACCGACGATCGAGGAAACCAGCTTTCAAACTTCGCGGGGCTAGGAAATCGATGGGCGGATCAAGGCGATCCCCACTGCGCCCGAGTATCGACAGGATGCGCGGGAGATCGACGCGGGACTCGACAACGCCGATATTCCGACAGCAATATTGTAACCCGCCACTCAGGTAGTCGATAGACGTAAGGCCCGGGCTAGGCTGGTGTCGTGTCGTGAGTTAAGTGTCTTCGAATTATGTCCGTGAGTAAAACTCAATTACCGTTTCTGGGCGAGAATAACCTCGCCATATAAATATCGTTACCGCGAGACCAGCTGACTCCGGGTGTCGCGAGTAGATTCCTCTCAGGGAAGTTGCCGCCGACAATCATTTTATATAGAGTAATGTACCATATCATAGAATACCGTTTATGTAAATATTTGTTAGAAGCGAATTAAGGAAGGACTTCATTTAATTAACGTCGCGTGGATTAATAATAATGGAATTGGCGTGATGTCGTTCTCGCGAGTTAACGTTACCGTACCGAACGCAACTCCGCGAGAGTCGCAATAAATTCGCGAAATTCTCATTAGTTAATCCCGTATTTCTGTAACGCTCTTACCGCAATTTGTATTTCCGAGACCTTCGCAAAGGAACGAGCGAGTTCCGAGGTCGCCGAAATAAATATCGAATTGTCTGCCGATCACGTTCGTCACGCGTTGTCGCGTTGATCTCAATTGTCTTTGAATGTCATTGCCGAAAGTCAATTTACCGTATTCTTCCGTTGGGACGATATTCCCGTCAAGATTAACGTATAATTCGTATATCGTTACCGAATAATTATAGTCCCGCGTACATACCGAATCCCGTTAAGAATTTAGTTTTTTGTATCGTGTTTATCTCGACTGCCGTTCAATAATATGTTTCGTCCGTTTTTCATACATTGTATTATCCGTTCGTCCTTATAAAAGGGCTGTAGCAATAAGTACCCGATTGTATCAATACCCATTGTACATGTCTCTAAATATATTTATTAATTATTGTTAACTGTGTGTTGAATATCATAACGTCCTCTCTCCAAAGTCTACCCTTTATATCGATATATCAAAAGAACCGCGCCCCTCTATCATCTACTGGGCTAAGAGCAACCGGAAACTGTTACCGAACATACCGTACCGCGACGCGAGAATTCGCGCCTGGCGCCCAATACTTGATACCGCAATACCGCGGGAGTACCGAGTGTGTTCGTTACCGAGATTATCGTTTTACCGCCTACCTTAATATACCTTTATTCCATTGCACCCCGCCCCCTCGGGATCGGCGTTCCCGACGAGGGTTACGGCGTCGCAATATATATACTCGTCAAAAAAATTATCGCAACACGTAATTAATATCAAAATTTAGCATAAATTCAAATAAGCGTATCTCCGCGAAAAATTGTCGTATTTCAAAAATTTTTTTTTGTTTTAAAGGGTAAAGTCTCTACTTTAAGGAACTTTCGTTCGATTTTGATTTTATTCTCTCCCCTTTTCTCCATCCCTTTAAAAGGAGGGACGTGTTTTTTTTTCAAAAAATTGCATAGTTTGATGAATTCTACGGAGTGTACTAAATTTTTTTCGCAAATATCATCATAACTATCGTAAAATATGGACTTTTCTCTACAAATTTAAAAAAGAATTGAATACCGTACGATTTTTTTTCGCGAAGTTACAGCATATCAAAGTTACCTATGCATTTTTGCCTATGTATTCAATTACCGCCAACATTAGCATTATCCGATGGGCACTACGGGGAAGTTGCTGGTCGGATTTTGCCCATCGTGCGTGCGCGCGCGCGCGAGCGTGTGTGTGTGTGTGTGTGTTGGGGCAGGGATATATGTTCGTATTTAAAATAGTGTATTTCTGCCTCGTCTTCGGATGACCTTTTATGGGAAGATGGCTGCATGATTTTGAAAGACTACCAACCAATTTCCAGCAATTGGAAGCAGCCCTATATCGAATATGGTTCGAAATTCTGCAAGCCACAATTAGAGCCTGCATTAATATGCGTGAACGCCTGCAAGAGGTCATCCGAAGACGAGGCAGAAATATACAATTTTATATACGAACACATATATCCCTGCCCCAACACACACACACACACACACACACACACACACACACACACACGATGGGCAAAATCCGACCAGCAACCTCCCCGTAGTGCCCATCGGGTAATGCTAATGTTGGCGGTAATTGAATATATAGGCAAAAATGCATAGGTAACTTTGATATGCTGTAACTTCGCGAAAAAAAATCGTACGGTATTCAGTTTTTTTTTAATTTGTAGAGAAAAGTCCATATTTTACGATAGTTATGATGATATTTGCGAAAAAAATTTAGTACACTCCATAGAGTTCGTCAAACAATGCAATTTTTTGAAAAAAAAACACGTCCCTCCTTTTAAAGGGATGGAGAAAAGGGGAGAGAATAAAATCAAAATCGAACGAAAGTTCCTTAAAGTAGAGACTTTACCCTTTAAAACAAAATAAAAATTTTTGAAATACGACAATTTTTCGCGGAGATACGCTTATTTGAATTTATGCTAAATTTTGATATTAATTACGTGTTGCGATAATTTTTTTGACGAGTGTATATATATATATATATATATACATATATATACAGGGTGTTTCTAAAACTATGTCGGAGATTTTAAGGGCGTATTCTAGAGGTCAAAATAAGAAAAAAAATTCTTATAAACATAGGTCCAAAAATGCTTTCCCTCCGAGTTATAGCCCCCTAAAGTTAAGGGAAAAAATCGAAAAATGTATTGTATATTGTAACTTTCGGAGACTTTTTCATAGAACGTTGAAGTTTTGCACAGCGTTATAATTAATAGTGACCTTTATTTTTATGTGGTTTTGACAATTTGACCCAATTTTAAGGGGGAGGTACGGAGGGATGCTAATTATCAAATGGCCATATTTTATTTTATTTTTCATCGTATCAAAGAATAAATAAAATTACTCGATTCAGGAAAAAAAATGTTAAAAAAAGGTATTCCTAAAATTTTTTGTCAGACCAATTGTTGTAGAAAAAAGCGGATAAAATAACTAAGAATATTCGGAACGTCGGCTGCATAGGCAACTTATCGTAAAAAAATCTCAAACAATTATTCGAAAATGAGCTGGTGCTTTATTCAGGTAGATTATTTTGAAGGAGCTGCAAATAATTTTAATAAATAATTTTAGTAATTTGTTATTGCATCTTTTAAGAAATCTGCCTTGTCAGAAAATAGAAAATAAAGCTGGAAAACTGCAGATTTTCTGCGCACTATGAGAGAACCCACCTACAATCTTAATTTAGGCTCAAAATCTGTTAATGAAAGGTCTTGAACTCTCTAGATGTGATACTGATACATGAGTTGCTCATGTAAGGTTCGCCATACAGTACAATGCGAGATTCCAATTTCTCTTGAAATCATTCTGGTCCTGGTTCTGGGATATTCATCAATTTTGTGCAAACTATTTTCTTTTACATCGACAGTTCTAACAAATCTTTCTTTATTCCCTAAACGATTCATGTTACTTTTAATGCACACTTATTACACACAGAAACACAGCAAAAATTATACACAGAGATCTCTAATCGAAAAATTCAAAAACTCAAAAAAAATTCAATTTTTGAATTTAAAATTTTAAAAACTTTAATCGAAGAATCAGGAGCGAGAATTGTAGTACATGCTTTTTACATTTTCACGTCTTTCCAACAAAAAAAGATAATAAATCAGATCATCTTACTTGTGTCTGCCGCAATTATTAATTGCATTTTTTACAAGAGTAGTCGGGAGACGCCACGCTAAAACACGCGCAGACACATACGCAAAGTCACGCACGTATACGCACACACACATACATCTACGCATTCACACACCTAATGTGGCGTCTCCCGACTGCTCTTGTAAAATATGTAATTAATAATTATAGTGTAAAAATAAAAATAATATTTTATTACTATTTAATGCTAAAATTTTTATTCTTTTTTAAATATATAGCATTAAATATGTAATAAGAATAAAATTGAATAAACAACTTATTTGTAATTAATTAATTGTGTTTATAATTAACTGTATCAATAATTACGAATAGATATTATTTCAAACTTTTCAAAGCTTATTATATATTAAATATCTTTTTTTAATTAAATTTTTTTATTATTTTCTTTTTCTATTAATTATTTAAATTTTTTGTTTTATTTTTTTAAATAATTATTTTTGTTTTATTTTTTTAATAATTATTTATTATTTAAATGTTGCACTTTTGTTGGCAGTAGGCGGGAGTATTTGTTTTTTAAAAAACACATTTTTTTTATTACTAATCTATATTAGCACGTTAAATAAATTTAATTTTTAAAAAATTTGATATAATATTATATTATTATTATTATTATTATCACTATGATTATCACTATTATTATCACTATTATTATCACTATTATTATCACTATTATTATCACTATTATTATTATTATTATTTATACATGGTTATTTGTGGACAGACTTTGACAAGCGTGTACTTAGGAAAATGTGATTACTACAACACATATATTGTTTATGCGTAATAATTATAATAAAATAAAATCCGTTTTTCCTGATTGATTATATCAACGAATATAAAATTTATTTTACCGCAAAATAAAGTATTCTAAATTATTTGAGAAATATCTGAAAAGAATCTATGTAATAAAATTTTACAATTTTATGATACCTCTATGATGTATTGTAGCATTTTATGACAGTAATTATATTTATTAAATATTTTCCGAATATAACTACAAAAGCTCCATGACTCTTTCTAAAATATATCAAGATTATAATTTAAGTGCATATTGTGTATAATTATAAACGTCAAATATATCGCTTATTACTTTCCATAGCTCCAGAAATCGATAAATATTAAACGATATAATTATACTAATCTTTACAACTTTATAAGTGGCCTTCAGACCGATAATGGAGGAACTAGCTCGTAGAGGTCATGAGTTGACAGTTTTTACGCCGGCTCCCATGAACAATTCGTCTCTTCAGAATTACACCGAAGTAAAGTTGAATTATTCCTCTTACAAAGTGAACGAGAACGTAGACGTATTTGCGTATACTAAATTAGGGATATGGCCGATTCTGAATGATTTCTATCAACGTAATGAAGAAATGACCGATAGTGCGCTATACAATCCAGTCATGCAACAGCTAATATCATCCAACTACACCGGAAAGTTTGACTTGATCATAGTCGAATCTCTGGTTTACGACGCATTTTATGCGCTATCGCACCGCTTCAACGCATCGTTGATTGGAATCACGTCAGTACCGCTTATGGCTATTCATCATTACACATTCGGTAAGCGGAATGTTTAATATTCGTGCATATGTGTGTACAATTATGTCACCAATTGTAATTGTGTTTCTCGCAGGAAATCCCATATCGTGGGCTTATTTGCCGGATTTATTAGCGAATGATTTGGATGAAGATATGAATTTGATAGATCGTTTCTTCAACGCGTACTACAGCATTCGTCAATTATGCTGGTATCGATATGAGATTATCCCCGTGCAACAGAAGATGGTCAGGAAACATTTTGGGGACACCGTGCCGCCCGCTCATCAGCTTGCCTCAAATATGGCATTATTGTTAGCGAATTATAATCCATTTCATCATCCAAACGCATACGTTCCCGGAATCATTCCCATAAGAGGATCTCGTCAAATCACTCAGAAGAACCATAGTCTACCACAGGTGCGTATAAAAGCAATGTAAACCGTAAACAGAAAATGTCGTTGCAACATTTGCTAATATTAAGCTGCAACATCTTAAAACGTTTGGCACGAAAACATACTACGCATACAAATATACATATACATACACAAATTACAAATTCAAAAGGAGGCTATATGGAGCCACGCGTAGGGTGTAGGTACGCAAATATTAAAAACAAACTTGTTGGAATAACAAATTTATTGAATCTAAACGTTTCGGTCCTTTCTTTGGACCTTCTTCAGTAAACTTAATACAATAAATAATAATGGGGAATCTACATACTACCGCACGTAGCGCAAAAGCCGTGAGCCCCCCCTATCGATATCCCATTAGATAGACAAAGTGACATAATATGTCAGGTACTCAAAAGTGGAGTCTAATGACGGGTATAGTGAGGAATTTCCGAAAGGGGGCTCACTCTTATTCAAATCAATGTCAAACAAAGTGTGGAATTTATGATGACTTCGATAACAGGCTATGAGCCGTGGTAGGGCGTCTTATAAATAGCATCAAAACGAATATCTTCTTCACTCGTGCGTTGGGCGCGTCCGCGTACGGTCGTGTAAACGTGCGATGGATGAGTGTGTGAATAAGAGTGAGCCCCCTTTCGGAAATTCCTCACTATACCCGTCATTAGAGTCCACTTTTGAGTACCTGACATATTATGTCACTTTGTCTATCTAATGGGATATCGATAGGGGGGGCTCACGGCTTTTGCGCTACGTGCGGTAGTATGTAGATTCCCCATTATTATTTATTGTATTAAATTTACTGAAGAAGGTCCAAAGAAAGGACCGAAACGTTTAGATTCAATAAATTTGTTATTCCAACAAGTTTGTTTTTAATATTTGCGTACCTACACCCTACGCGTGGCTCCATATAGCCTCCTTTTGAATTTGTAATTTATCAATGCAGAGAGCCTACATTGTTACTTATTACATACACAAAGTTTCCATTGTTGCAACATTTATGTTGCAAAATGTTTCTAATATATAATATGATACAGATACTGCTTTTATCTCAATAATGCAACATAAAATTAAAAAGTAAAATTAATTGAAGCAGAACGCGCGCATTTTTGTAGGACCTACAGAAAGAATTGGATGACGCGAAGGAAGGATTTATATATTTCAGTTTAGGCTCCAATATAAGAGGTAATTTTCTATCTATCGAAAGACGTGACATGTTTCGTACAGTTTTCGAAAATTTACCCTACAAAATAGTGTGGAAGTTTGAGTCCGATTTCCCGAATAAACCAAACCATGTTATTATGAGGAAGTGGTTGCCGCAGCATGAAATTCTAGGTTTGTAGTTTTTATTGCATGAAATCTCTATATGGAATGTTGATAGATAAATTAAAATGGCTAATTTTTCTTTAAAATATCTAAGAAATAAATTTACAAAAATAAATGACACATGAAAAAAGATAACTGTAAGGTCGGGAAAGATAAATGATATCAATCCACCTAGCCTGTATTACGTATAATACTTTTCCTTTATTAGAACGTGGTGAAACCGTACAAAGAAGAAATCACGTGCCGCTGACTCTCGCCAACTTAGCTCTCATTATTTTCTTGCGCCTCATGCGGTCTTGTACAAAACTATTACGTAAGAGAGTAACTAACGCTCACGCACGCTTTTATCATACGCTCGCTGCCTTATCATATGAATTAAATATGGTTAACAAAAGAAAGAAATCCCTTCTTTCGATAATTTGTCACATAAGTCCTTAACGGCGCGTACACCGGCGGGCTTGAAAGGCTCGACTTTCAAAGAAAAAAAAAACAATAAAAACGAATGAAGAATAAGGAGAAAATAAAGTGAGGAAGAAGTTAACTTAATGCAATAAAGACAGATTATTCAATAGGTAAAACGCATATTTTAGGTAACGTTCGTTGGATAACTCCAATTTGAGTCCTTATAGTAACAGTACGAACTAGTCCATCCCGTCCAGGATGTAATTCCGTTATTCTTCCCAAACGCCAATTGAGCGGAGGAGTAATGTCACGAATTAACACCATAGCGCCAATCTTAACATTTTCATTAGTATTTTCAGATTTCCATTTTGTTCTTTGTTGTAACTGAGCGACGTACTCTCGTGACCAACGATGCCAGAAATCTTGTTGCATCTTGATAAGAAGCTCATAACGAGTTAATCGATTTGACGCTATGTCTGATACATCATTCTCCGGAAGAGCGGTCAAAGAAGTACCAACTAGAAAATGCCCCGGCGTGAGCACCTCAAATTCGTCAGGATCAGACGAAAGCGGGGTCAAAGCACGCGAATTTAGACATGCTTCAATCTGACAAAATATAGTGTATAATTCCTCGAAGCTGAGACTAGTATCTCCGCTAACGGCCTTGGCATGCGTTTTTGCAGATTTAACTGCGGATTCCCATAACCCTCCTACATGCGGGGAATGCGGTGGTATAAATTTCCATTCTATAGACTGATCCGCCGCATAATCCACCACTCTTTGCTTATGAGATTTACTCAATAAGAAATCAAATTGTTGCATAACATTGTTAGCGCCTACGAAATTTGTACCGTTATCAGAGAAAGTAGTCTTACATCGTCCTCGACGCGCTATAAATCGCTTGAACGAGTTTAAGAATCCTGTTGTAGTCATATCGGAAATTACTTCCAAATGAACAGCCTTTGTCGCTAGACACACGAATAAACATAAATATGCCTTAGCAGTTTTATTTCGGGATACCTTAATTGTATATGGACCGGCGTAATCAACACCTACATTTGAGAACGGCCTACTGGGCGTGATTCTTTCAGCCGGTAAGTTTCCCATTAATTGGGTTGGACTAACAGGTCGCAACCTAAAACAAGTAACGCATTTTCTTAAAACACTACGAATTACACTTCTAGCTGAAATTATCCAGTATTGTTCGCGTATTGAAGCTAATAAAGCAGACGGTCCGGCGTGCAAATTTTGATGGTGGAAATGTGATATAATTAATTTAGTTAATGAGTGTACCTTAGGTAAGATAATTGGAAACTGTTTGTTGTATGGTAACGGAGCGTTCTTCAAACGACCACCGACCCTTACAAATTCACTCTCATCGATGAATGGATGAAGATCAAAAAGACAGCTTCTTGAATTGACGTTTCGGCCATTCTTCAAATCGGTGACTTCTTGTTTAAATGAGTGCCGTTGTGCCGATTTAACGAGAATGTCAATTGCATGCCGTAATTCTTCGACGCTCAACGGTCCTGTTCGCCGTTCAACCTTTGTGATATGAGACCTCGAATTGTTGATAAAACGAAACATGTATGCAAATACTCTTTGCAATCTTCGCAGAGTGGAGTACCTCGTGAATAATTCTTCGGCCTTTGCAATAGCGTGAAATGATAAACCCGATGGTTTCGATTCTGGTATATCAGACGCCGGCAGGCATGCAGAAGTAGGCCAAGTAGGTTCTTCATTTCGAAGCCATCCTGGGCCATGCCACCAAATAGTAGCCTTAATCAATTGCTCAGGATCAGCTCCGCGCGATATAATGTCCGCTGGATTATGTTCTGTTCTCACGTGTCTCCAACACTCCTTATCAGTGATATCTTGAATCTCGGTTACTCGATTGCGTACGAACTCCTTCCATTGGCATGGTTGACCTCGTATCCACGCGAGAGTTATGCTGGAATCAGTCCAAAAATAGGTGTTATTGATCTCTATTGTCAACGCGGTCTTCGTCCTTTTGTATAGTTGAGAGAGCAGTAAGGCTCCACATAATTCAAGACGGGGCAAAGTAATCGGCTTTATCGGAGCTACCCGAGATCTTGCGCATAACAAATGTACGTTGACGACGCCTATTGAATCCATTGATTTTAGATATAAGCATGCTCCATACGCTATGGTAGAAGCGTCGCAGAAACCATGCAGCTCGATGTGAATGGGGTTGAGGCAGAGTACATATCGAGGTATCACGATTTGATTCAACGCCGCGAGGCTGAACTTGAATTTTGTCCACTTCGTATGAATGTCCATAGGAAGGCCCTCGTCCCAGCCTACTTGCAATTGCCACAGTTGTTGTAGGAGAACCTTGGCGTTGATTGTTGCTGGTCCGATTAATCCGAGAGGGTCAAATAATTGTGCCACAAATGATAGTATCGCTCTCTTAAACAAATGATAGTTGCTCTTCGCTCCTGATCAGTACTGGACACCCTGTAATGAAGTTGATCGTGATCCGTATTCCATCGCAAACCAAGGATTTTCGTCTCCTCGCCAATTGTGCCAAGATTCGATGTGTCGATGCCTTCTCCGTCTCCCAAGATTGCTTGCGAATTTGATTTCCATTTTTGCAACGGGAGTAACGCTGATTGCAAGATTTCCATTACTTCCGTTTTTAGTCGACGAAGTTCTTCAACTGAAGATCCTCCTGTTATGAGGTCATCTACGTAAAAATCTCTTTTGATAATACCACAGGCTTCAGGAAATTGAATAGAATTCTCGATAGCTAATTGTGTCAAGCATCTCGTTGCAATGAATGAAGCAGGTGCCGTTCCGTAGGTTAGTGTATTTAACCTGTAACTTCCCGGAGGTGAATTGGCGTTAGGTCTCCATAAGATTCTTTGGAAGTCTCTATCCTTTGGATCAACCGAAATCTGTCGGTACATTTTTACTATGTCTGCGGTCATCACATAAGTGTGTTGTCGGAATCGTACCAATATATCTATTAACTCATGTTGTATGACAGGTCCTACCATCAATATATCGTTTTCCTGATGTACGACTCGAGGCATCGAATACGACTCTAATCTTCGTTGTCTTTTCTCTTCATTTATCACCGCATGATGTGGTAAATAACATTTTACCCCGGCGGTGTTATCTTCTTCAATTTTCGACATGTGATTCAAGGATTCATATTCTTCCATGAATGTAATGTATCTATCCTTTATGGTGGGATACCTTGTGAATTTACGTTCAATCGATCGCATTCGCCTAAACGCATTGTCGTACGATTCTCCCAGTTGACTCGAGTCTTCACGGAAAGGAAGCCGCACCTCAAATCTTCCCGATGGTAATCTTCTATAAGTTTGCTGGAAATGCTTTTCACAGCGTACCTCCTCCTCTGAATAGGTTTGACCTGTCCGTATATCTTCTACCTTCCAAAAGCGTTGTAACTGATCCTGCAAGTCATTGACATTCGACAAGCCACAAAATTCTCGCGTTGATTCTTGTTGAAGTCTAGCTGTGTAAGGGCCGCCGATTATCCATCCTAATTTCGTCCTTTGAATAACGGGCTGATTCTTATTAACTCTAATTTGTTCCGCATAAATCAGGTCCCAAAATACTCCCGCACCTAACAACAAATCTACGTTTTGTGGAATGTGATATGATGGATCGGCTAAGATAACATGATTAGGAATCTTGATTAATTGAGCGTCAAACGTTGCGTTTGGAATTTTATCGATAATCTCATTGAGTATGGAAAATGACAACTTTATTGAAAACGCGTTAACTCTTGACCTAATAGTTGCGCTTGTGGCTGCAGAAACGTGTGTTATTGATTGAGCTATTGCTCCGATCGAGTGAGAAATTTCTCGTTTAGGGAGATTCAACTTGTCGCACAATACTCGCGATATAAAGTTTGACTGTGACCCGTTGTCTAAAAGCGCTCTTGCCTCAATTTTATGACCCGCATTGTTTTCAATATATACGATTGCTGTTGATAGCAAAACGTGTGATGGTTGCTTCAAACTACAAGTTGAAATTGACTGAACAGGCTGATTGTCATTTACTGAAGACGTGGCTTCGTTTACATTAACATTTTCGTTTTGATTTGTTCGTGTAACGCTAGCCCTTTGCTGTGCACCGTCCGATCGATCTTCTAAATGCAATAGAGAATTATGTTTCTTGTCACACTGTTTACAATGTCCGGCCTTGCCGGAACTTTTCACCATATGTCCCTTTCCGAGACAGTTCAAGCATAAATTAAGACGTTTAACTTCATTAATTCTTGACTGAACATTAAGATCGCGCATTTTTTGACATTGATAGATTTTATGACTTTCTTGGCACATAGGGCAATTATTTTTATTATCTCTGTCTTGAGTACTTAAGTGAGATGTGGAATGATCAGACCTTGGTTTTGAATTTGAATTAATTTGGGATTTACAATTAATTTCTTTCCTTTGCTGAACAGCCTCCAAAATTTGACATCTATTTGACAAAAAACTCTTTAAATGTTCGACTGTAGAAATATTTTCTGAAATTACCTTTTGCTCCCATTCGCGCTTTGTAAATGAGTCTAATTTGGTTATTACCATTTCGACCAACAACGTATCCCAAGATTCAACTGGTTCACCCAGGTTCTTGAGAGCTCTTAGATTTTTACATAGCTCGTCCGACAGTGCACGCAAAGCGCCTGCGGATTCCTTAATGATTTGAAGCAAATCAAAAAGAGCGCGAACGTGATGTCTTGTAGTAAGCCACTTGTTTTCGAATCTGTTTTTCAAAAGATCCAAGGCTGTCGCGTAATTTTCTCCTGTGACTTCAAGCGAGTATTACTTGTGCCGCTTTATCCTTTAGAACGGACTGTAAATAATAAAACTTTTGTACATTTGTTAAAGACGCATCCGAATCAACGAGGGCCTTGAATAAATCAAAAAAATGATTCCATTTTTCGTAACTACCATCGAAATGTGGCAATGCAATCGTAGGTATTTTTACGTTATGATGAGTGATTTCATTAATTGCTTGTATCACATTTGCAGGATTATTAGGAGGATTTACAGGCGCTACTAATTGTCGCGCCTTTGCAATTGCTGGAAAATAAAGAGTTTCAAACACTCCGTTCTCTCTGTCTAATTCATCGGATAATTTTTCTTCGATATCTAACTCTCGAAGCTTATCTTGACAATTATTGAATTCAGTTAAAAATTCTTCTGCTCTTTCTAATCGCGCTTTTAATTCTATTTGGTTGCCTTGATTAGGTTCATACGCGTCGAGATATTGCCTGAATCTAGTTAATTTAGTTTTTATACCTCCACGAGTGCGCTTTACTGACGTAATATCTGCAGCCATTGTCGTTCAAGATTTGTATATATGTATGCGTGTATATTATAACCCTTTGTCAATATTATTCTACTTACGCAAATGTATGTTGAAGCATGTCTAAATGTGATGGAAAGAACAAACGGAAATGGACGATAACAATGTAATAAAGAAAAGATGGACTTACTTATATTGGTAATCGACTTAATACTATGGTACTGTTAATGACGATTGTGATATCGTAACTACAATCGATGTCTTCTCTTTTCTATTATACTGTGGTTGCTACGCTTTCCCAATATGGATGTCGATCGAGAATGTTCTGCCGATCTATCCTTGTACGTCGTTGTATATTGCCAGTTGCCTCTTCGCAGTGGTCTTTCAATCGTTTCCTTTACTATCCTTGGTTGTATCCGACTCGAAGGACCATTTGTAAGATCGGGAAAGATAAATGATATCAATCCACCTAGCCTGTATTACGTATAATACTTTTCCTTTATTAGAACGTGGTGAAACCGTACAAAGAAGAAATCACGTGCCGCTGACTCTCGCCATCTTAGCTCTTATTATTTTCTTGCGCCTCATGCGGTCTTGTACAAAACTATTACGTAAGAGAGTAACTAACGCTCACGCACGCTTTTATCATACGCTCGCTGCCTTATCATATGAATTAAATATGGTTAACAAAAGAAAGAAATCCCTTCTTTCGATAATTTGTCACATAAGTCCTTAACGGCGCGTACAATAACAATGTATGTAATACCGTCGAAAATTATCGATTATATAAAAGTTATCTGTTTATTTTATTAGCACATCCGAACATACGGCTTTTCATGTATCAAGGAGGCTTATAGAGTACCGAAGAAACAATAGAAAATGGAGTACCTGTGATTGGTTTCCCCGTTATTGGCGATCAACACTATAACATAAAGCAACTGGTAAATCATGGATCGGGAAAAAGCTTTAGCATCACCGACGTGACCGAAGACGAGCTCAGAGAGGCTATATATGAGATCATTACGAAATCTAGGTAATTCCTTTGTTTTTTTTATTATTATTAGCCATGGATCCGTCTTTTAAAAATATGCATATCCGTAGTTGTCAATATCTCGACATTTTTTTTTACTTTTATTTCAATTTTCAATCTAACTTTTATTTGTTATTTTAAGGAGTCAGATCATCCTTTTTAAAACTATTTAACCTACAATTTTCAAAAACACTTTTTTTAAATCTCTAGTGGGAAACTGTTCGTTTACTGTCAAGGCACAAAGTAGGAACTTAATTCCTTTATATAAATTCAAGCTATCGAAATTTTCTAGAATCTATAAACATAAAAGAATTGAGAAATAGGAAGCAAATTTTTCGAAAATAGGAGCAAATTTTGAGAGCAATTCATTCATTTGTGCTATCTCTCTACTTTTAGTTATAAGGAAAATATGCTAAAGTTGCGCGACTTACTGCATGATGTGCCGATCCATTGAACAATGCCGTTTGGTGGATCGAGCACGTCATACGTCATACGTCATATGTCAAAAGAGCACCGCACCTTCGGAACAAATCGCGAGATATGCCCTGGTACAATAGTCAACTATGGGACATAATAGGATTTATATTCATATTATTTCTTTTCGTTACGTATATATTATATTACGTAGCATGTATTTATCATTACTTTATATTAATTATCTGTTCCATCGGCAAACGCGTGATTGCACGTATCAAACCAGTGTCCAGCGCAAAGAAACAACAATGATAACATTAAATAAAGATGATCTAAAACAACATTTTTACCAAAAATTATTTATAAAAAAATAGATATATATATATAAAATTACTACGAGTTCTTATATACAGGGTGTCCGGTAATAGTCGCATCAACCGTCGTGTGCAGGTAGAGCTAGTTAAACCGAGTAGAAAAGTCCTCTACCATTTTGCGATATTCTCAATAATAAGAGAGATATTAATTAATAAAGATCGGCCAATTCGCGTGACGACGGCGAGAAGAGACAGCCCAGTTTTATGTCGTTACTAAGCATGCGGCGAAAAGAAACTGTATAATGTTACACGGTTGCTAAGCGCGCGATGAAGCGGGGAGGAGCGCTTTACAAAAGACAGTAACTCCATACGAGTAGCGCTAACTCTGGACCCCCGAGTGGGCTGTCTCTTCTCGCCGCACGCTTATCATCGCGCGAATTGGCTGATTTTCTTTAATTTATTTCTCTCTTATTATTGAGAATATCGCAAAATGGTAGAGGACTTTTCTACTCGGTTTAACTAGCTCTACCTGCACACGACGGTTGATGCGACTATTACCGGACACCCTGTATATGTATTGTCTTTTTACGTTCCAGATTACCTTACATCTTGTATAGCACTTGCGTGATGAAAAATAAATGTGGATGATAACAAAATATAAAACATAATAACGCAATCAAAATGTTTCGAACAATGAATTAAGGGAATCCTAAACGGTTCTGCCGTATCGACAGAAATGATTATATTTTTCTATATCGAAAACTTTTTATTGATTTAATAGAATAAAAAAAGCTTTTCCACAGTTAAAGTGAATATAATAATCTACCGCGAGGCAATCCGAATTTATGGTAAAAAGACAAAAAATTAGAAAATTCGAATATTTTTATTGGCTTCTCGCGTCAGCTCACAACAATACTTACATAATATAAAAGTTTTACATTTTGTACGTACGAAAGAAGAATGCTTCGCGGTAAGGATTGCATGAAGGAATATCAGTAAACTTGCAGAAATGAGTTTAGAAGTCTAATAAAAAAGATTTCAATATAGAAATATTTCATTCATGTGTGTGTGTGTGCGAGATGAGGCTGAGGAATAAAACAGAGCAGAAAATTAGTTGCGTGATATCGCGATAGATGGAGCTGCAATCTGTGTAGTTGACAAGGACAGACAATTGTATTATCTTCGTCTCTTTCATCGATATATAGTACTGGATGGAACCCTAGACATATTAAGATAGACTGCTTATAAGGTGGTTGGGGGCGTCCTCCTGAGGGAAAAAGATGGCATGAATTGACTTGGCTTTCTGTCTTCTTCTAATGGTATACTGCGCATACTGGTGCGCAGATTACGTCATAAGTCACATTTATTGGAAGAAGACAGAAACCCAAGTCATTTCTTTCCTTCAGGAGGACGTCTATGGATGGAGCATGTTACCAAAACCGTGTTGACAGATGTAGAAAGAGACAAGACGCTGTGTGGGTAGTAGCGGCTCATGGAGTTACGGCATTTGCGGCCATGCGGCATTTCAAAATTTCATATTGTTTTGCACAATAAACAGGCAGATGAAACCATATTATTAATTATTTATAATGAATATAATATAACATTTATGCTATTATACTCGTTCATGCACACGTATATACAGGATGTCTCTAAAGTCTGACCCAGGCTCTTTATCTCGGAAACAGCTTTAGATATGGAAAAATGTTTCAGACAAAAATTGTAGGACTTGAAGGGGGACAGATGATGAAAATATGGACTTGACCTTGAGTGACCTATTGAAGGTCAGGTGAAGGTCATCGATGTTTTCTTAAATGGAACCCCCTATTTTTATTGCATATTCTTGTAATCCTTGTCGAGACGTTTTCAAAACACTACCTATATGGGTCTTTTGCGCAAGCCGTTCCCAAGATACAAAGCTTCAAAGTTGACATATCATCGGTATTCGCATTATCCGATGTATATCACGGGGAGGATTTTCTTTTTGCATTGGAATTTTAACATGCTACTTACACTATCGGCCTATCAATCGGGGAGTGACGCATTCGGAGTATATTCTATAAATTTTTGGCTGAGAATGACATCGCTCGGAATTAAACTATTTTGCGCCCTTATCACAAATATTTTTGATTGCAGTCCGTCTTCTTTTTATTTTTATTGTTTGCGTCTTAAACTTTTACCTGTTAATCTGTCACATTTATATATTCAACGCTGAAGATAGTTTAAAAAGTGGACCGAAACGTACGTTCCTTTGTAATCTATATATAGAATTTGTTTTTATTAAAAAAACCTTTTTTCTACTTTTCCTTTTTATTTGTGCTCCACCTCTCGTGCTGGCTCTATATAGCCTTTCACACCGTTTAATTTGATATAATTATTTATATTTTATAAAAAAAGTATATAAATTGCAACCTATTTTTTTAAATCAACTATGTGTTTTCTTCACACCAATGGTTGGTCTCATTATTCTGTGCATAAAAGTATTAAGGCAAGATTACCGAAAAGTAAATATTTCACAAGATATTTTATTTTTTGTCAAACTACTGTAAACTTTAAGCCTTATAATTCGGAAAGTACTTAATAAAAAATAACTTAATTATATGTTTTGGAAAGCTTTCGAAATAAGCTACAAAAATATGTAATAAGAAATAGTGGGTTCCATTTAAGAAATTGAAAGTGATCTTCACGTGACAACACTCTTCAAAATCATAATAATATTGCTATGTAATGTGCCACTTCAAACCCTACAACTTTTATCCGAAACACTTTTCTGTAAAACTTATATTTTTCGAGATTTTTCAGGGTTTCCATACTTTTTCATCACCCTGTATAATAAAACGCGACCGCACGCGTGCATGTGTTTATGTACGCACGGTTATCGCATCGGCGCCTCTGCGAGTTCAAATCGAAGGAGTGGCTCAACGACCACAGACTATGCTACAACACGGTCAAAATTTCATAACATTTATCAGTAAATAAAACAAAATAAAATAAATGATATATGTATATAAATGATACAAAAAAAGGGGGGGAAGAAGAAAGATAAAAATATACACAACAGAATTAGATAAAATATATGACAAGAGCATTTTAAATCTGGATGCTATGTAGATAAAAAAAATAATTTACGTGATTGCAATTGGGATCGATCATCCGTCAATCGTTTTGTAAATAATACATTGTTTGAAAAAATTCGTGGTGAAATGTAACAGGTTATCTTTATTTCGAAACATTTCGAAAAGTAGACCCGGCCTTACTGATTTATTTCACGTGTGTCATTAAAACTTAATCCATACTATTATCGAAGGTAACACAGGACCACAAAAAAATTTTTGTTTTGATTCTGAAACTAGTTTCAGAAACAAAACAAAAAATTTTTTTTGTGGTCCTGTGTAATTTATCATTGTATATTTTTCCTTTCCCCCGCATCAAATTCTTATTTTGATATTTTAAGGAAGAGATTTTTTATATACAAAACATATATTTTGATTAGTGCAGAACTGTAGAATTCTGTATATGTATACATATTAGACAGTATAAATCGCATTAGTTTTCATTGTTTTTTTACATCGGAATATACAGCCGTTGTATTTATTATTTTTCTCGTGTTGGGGCAAAACTGGGTATCTACGTGTGGGGCAAAATCGGGTACAAAACAGCCTACCATGACAATCCGCGCGCATCAGACACATGTCACTACCGGTGTCTATCATCGCCAATACTCTACGGTTATTTATATATACATTTTTATAATATTTCCCGTCAGAATGCCCGCTCACCGCGCAACTATTTTTTTCAACGCTTACTTTTCCGGTGCACCTCGCCGCCACGTGCCCGCGCTCGCCGCAACGAAAGCATTTCACGCCGCTCTCCCTAATGCAATTCGCATTTAGATGGTTGGGTCCTCCGCAATTGTAGCAGCGTTTCGGGCGGTTCGCTGCTTCGCTCCTCCGTGAGGCTTCTGCGCTCCGCGGCAGCAGCGTCCGGTCGTCCCGTCGTGGTGGCAATGTTATCCCGCTGTCCCTTCGGCCGCAAAGTTATTTTCTCGAAGGCTTTCACGAGAGATGCTGTCGTCGTGAACCCCTGAATTCGAGCTTGGTCTTGCAAGTTTAAATCCAATATGCCGTCCACGATATAGTCAATGAGGTCGTCTCCCTCAATCGGCAAAATAATTTTGTCGTGCATGTATGCACCAAAAGCTTCGCCTCTCTTCCAGACCCGTCCTTCAAACTCCTTTTTCCGGGCCAGCCTATTCGGGCGATAATCGAACATAGCTCTCATTTCCAAGAGGAGGTCATCCGTCGACATCTCGATATGCTCGGGCTTAGAGCGGAACCACACAGCCGCCTTACCTTTGAGTCTCGCGCCTATCAGTATTTTCACCATTTCGTCCTGCAACCTGTATGTCGTCGCAAGGAGTCGCACCTGTTTTTCCCAGACCTCCCAGGAATCGCTCACTCCGTCAAAATGCGCTAATAATTCGGCGATTGCCGTTATACTTGGCCGCGCCGTCGTCCCAGTCGCCTCCGTCGGATCCACCGCTCGTCGCACTCCCGCTCGATCCATTCCCCGCTCGGCTGCCTCGTATCTCTCTCTCTCTCTCTCTACCCCGCAGGAACTCCATCTCTCGTCGCGCCAACGCCTCTCTTCAAAAGCTCCTTTTCTCTTTTAATCACCTCCATCTCTCGCAATGACACCCCGCCTCGCTTACTCCGGGTATCTCAGATCCATTCCGGCTATCAGATACATTCGCATCCGGCTCTCCGTCCCGCGACAGATCATGCCCATCCACTTGCACGCTCGATGCACCCAACAATCCACCCTCAGGATCCGCTTCCATCAATCGGCTTATAAGGGCGTTTTTTGAGCCAGCTGCACTCAACCCCAAAGTCTTGAGCTTTTCTTTGAGCTCCACCACCGTAAATTCAGACGGATTCTTCGTAGGACTCATCCTGTCCTCTCGTCGACTTACGGAAACGTCAACCCGCATCCAACTCCACCACACTCAGTATTACCGCACTCAGTGTCACTCACTCAGAGTCAATGTTGCCGCATTCAGCGTTACTGCACTCAACGTCTCAGTTCTATTCCGGCTGAGCCCCCAATTTATTTGTAGGATCGCGGGTTTTATAGATTAAATAAATTATTATTTAATAACTGCAGATTTAATTTTAGTCTCGTTTAATTACCACATATGAATATAGACAAGATTTGATATACTACGGATCACGATAAACTTTTCGGCGGGATTAAATTCGCGAGAGTCGGCTCACTTCTTCTCTCTTTCGCGGAATTCCGTCTTCTCCCGTCTCGGGGCTTCGAGAGACGAATATTATTTCGGTTACCGCTTACGTGGGCCAATCAGATAAAGGTACGTTAAACAGTACCTGTTCGATTGTCGCTCGCAATAACAAGGACGTCCCGTCTTAATAATACACAGGACAATACATACTGACAATACGAGATACAATAGAATTCGACAATAAACCTGACCCGAAAATATATATGACGAGAACGCAAACACGCCCGACAATCATATTATAATAACGAATTTCTTAATTCCTACATTATAAACACTATTTATGATGTTCACGTGACCAACGGAGTTTAGTGAAGTTATTTGTCATGTTGTAATTTTTATTACGACAAACGTATTTTCAGTAGTCAAAAGTGAAATTTTTTATGTGTGCGCATCGAAAATTTTTAATATTTTAAATATTATTTTCTCTTCAAATCTCAAGATAAGTGACTCTAAAGAGTAATGCATGCTGAACACGAATGCAGTGAATTTTTTTTATTTTTGTTTATTTTTAATATTTTATGAGCGACTAAACTTGAAATCTGTGTCCGGGGTGAAATCGTCACCAAGTCACCGGGGTGAAGTCGTCACAGTGACGACTTAGATAATATGTGCTGCGTGTGCTCAGAGATGACAGGAAACAGAGCTGATGAGAAACAGTGCATTTCGTGCAAGCGTAGGGCACATAACAAGTGCGTATGATCGTCAGACCCTGTTTTTACCTGCTTGAACTCTTTCAGTGACATTGATGACGAAACAGAAAATTGATTTTCTTGTAATTATTTTTATCGTGTATTTTATTAATAAATGTTTAAATTTTTCTATTAAAAATAATTAATAAAATGTATTCTATCGTTTATCATGATCGAAATTATGTATTTTTATTTAAAATTCAGTCTGAGAATGAGTGACGACTCCGCCCCAGGGAGGTGACGACTCCGCCCCGGCAATTTTGACATTTCAATTTTTGCACTTTTGTGATTTTTACTCTATACCAATTGAACAAAGCGATGTAGATCAAAAATACCCAGATAAATATTATAGCCAAGGATTCACTCTTTACAACAGTATACCACATTTCACTAAAATTATTTATTTTGTTGTTAAAAACCGGCATCAAAAAAAGGTAACGACTTCGCCCCGGTCTCCCCTACTTTTAGTAAAATTAATTAAACATATTATATATTTTATTGTGATAAATATATTTTTTTTTATTGTAATAAATATTAATCAAAGAAATTCTCATAAAATTCTTTCCATACCATATTGTCTCACGATAATTTTTAGGATAAATTTTAAGAGAAAATTCTCTCTGTGCATTTTTATACTGTAATATGATTTAAATAAATCAAGATTTTATAATTACACGTTGATTTACACGCTTTTGAATGAGTACCTGGTTTTATCCTACCGATAGGGCAAACCCGAATATTTTGACTACTTCGAAAAATCTTGTTGTCCTTGGTAAACAAATTTTTTTTTTTCAGCAACTAGCCTTATTTTCTCATAATTTTTAAGGTTTACTAAACACTACTATCGGTCAGTAGATTTTTTGTCTTTTGATTTTTTGTAGGAAGACAAATCCAAAAAAGTACCCGGTTTTGCCCCACTTTTTCTTATATATGTAAAGTAAAGGCTCTCGTAAAAAATCAAAGGTAAGACGGGCTAATTACGAGCCAAGCGCGGTAAGAAATGCGCAAAGATTTAGAGTTATTGTAAAACTAATTTATTGAACGTTTCGGTCCAAGTATCGGACCATCTTCAGCATCTAAAGATACAGAACAAGATAAAAGTACAAATCGGTAATTATGTGGTGTTGAGGATAAAAATTCGATAGCGGTTACTTACGCATTATAATTTAAGAAAAGAGACAGCGCTAATATATCTGGCTAAAAACGACAGTAACGAAAGCCCGAACGGTGAGTCTCCCTCCGGTTCCAGCCGTTAAGGAAGAGTTCCTCGGATCTTTTGAGTTGACCATCATCCTTTTTTTTAAAAAACTTGATTATAGGATGCGTTAAGATAATAAGAAAGAAGAACAGGAGGTGACTCACTTTATCCGTATAATATCGCCATGTGTCGATACGGCCGAGATACAAACAGACAGAAGTTCAAACAGGCAGTAACGATAATTATTCTATAACATTCTGGTTGTCGGTAACAAAACAATAACAATATATTTGTGGTAGGATATACATACATCGTGACGTATCATCGCGCGCAAATTTTGAATATTATATCTTGGATAGATTCTCCACGATCGTGAGATACGAATGGTGTAGACTCTCAGTATCGCTCTGCAAATTCAGACTATTGTTTTGTCTACTAATAAAAATAAAATCATCTCCGACATCAAGCGCTTTCCATAACTCAGTTCTTCATCCAGAACTTCAACATTGTCCCAAGCAAATTCATGATCCTCCAACCTGTGGTCCGTGATTACGGAGTGCTGCGCGGTTCTTTTATTAATGTGGTTTCGATGTTCTGCCATCCTAGTTTTTAGAAGTCTGCCAGTTTGTCCCACGTAAGATGCATTACAGTCCTTGCAGGAGATTTTGTAGACCACGTTACTACGCAATTCATTACGTAACGGATCTTTATGTACGTGGATAAATTTGCGTAGCTTATTCGTACCGGTGTATGAGAGCTTGATTTGCAAATCACGAACCACAGGCACAAACCGTTCCGAAATACGCGGGACATAAGGTATGTTGAAAAAACCGTTATTATCCATATTCACACTTTCATCGCCAACAACTATGTCTGTATCGATTTTATGCCTATTGTATCTAAAGATTAAAGTTTTTAGGCATTCATGAAGTATTTTAAAAATAAAAGTCAACGGATATCCGTTGGATAGCAAAGTGTTGACGACAAAATGTAAATTCTTCTCATGAAAGCGTGGATGTGAGAGACGGAACGCTCTATCAATGAGGCCGATGGCAGTGCCTCTTTTGTGGCAGATAGGGTGTCGAGACTCGAAATGCAAGTATCTACCGGAAAAAGTAGGTTTGTGATACCAATCGAAAGTTAAAAAATTGTCTTTAAGAATCATTGTTACATCTAAGAAATTCAGTCGGTTGTCGGTTCCCTCCTCCATTGTAAATTGTAACCTAGGATGGAAAGAATTAAAAGTATCTAAAACAACGCTGAGCATGGAGCAGGGAACCGCCAACGCGACGTCGTCGACGTATCTATAGTAAAACGGTAAATTAAACGGAAGAGTCTCGACGGCCCTCATCTCCAAATCTGATAAGGTGATGTCGGCGATGATCGGAGAGAGCGGAGAGCCCATTGGAGTACCGAAAGTCTGTTTGTAATAAACGTCGTCAAATTTAAAAAATGTTGAATCGAGCACAAACCGGACGGCCTCCAAAAACTCATCACGTGGTATCTTACATTTCTTCTCAATATAATTCCATCTTTTATTGATGCTTTCTAGAGCCAAATCAACAGGGACGTTTGTAAAAAGTGATACCACGTCTAATGATATAAGCTTGTGGTCATTGGGTATGAATTTTCCAGTTAACTTTTCGACAAATTGAAAGCTGTCGGATATATGGCTACTGGTCGTTGGTATGGCTTTGTGAATTGTATCATGTATAAAGGCAGCTAATTCATACAAAGGAGTATTAATTGATGACACAATGATTCGAAGAGGAGAGTCCGGCTTGTGAATCTTGGGCAGTCCGTACGCTCTCGGTAATGTGCCGTCAGTGCAGTTAAGTCTTTTGTAAGTCAAATCTGTAATGTATTCACGTTTCTTCCACCTCGCGAGTAGACTATGCAAATCTCTGATAAGTTTTTTTACAGGATCTTTTTTAATGATTGAATATGTTTTACAGTCATTGAGAAGGGCCTTCATTTTTTAAAAATAATCTATTTTATTTAGTGTCACGGTTACGTTGCCTTTATCTGCCCTTATGAAGATCACTTCCGGATTATCACTGATGAAACTTCTAGTACAACGCGACGCTTCGACAACATTCTTTTCCAAAGGGGATGTTTTAGATGAACTGTCAGGAATTTTGTTGATTATGGGAACGGATCTATTACGGGTGGATAAACGGATGTTAGCAGGAAGGTTTCTGATGTTATTCTCCACGCATTTCAAGAATTCTGTTGTGATATATTCATTATTGTTTGAAGGTAAACAGAAATTTTCACCTAATTGTAGAAGCCCTACACGTCACATGGAATATGCGTGGAGGACAAATTAACAAACCATTTGGTTTGGATGTGTAGAGGGGAGGGGGAAGGGTCGGGAAAAGAAGAGGGTTTGAGGGTAATTTGGAGCGGAGGAGAAGGAGGAGGGGGGGGGGTGAAAGGCTTTAAGGAATATTTCTCAAGAAGCAACTCACTTGTCGAAGAGTCCGAGCTAGATGATAGACTACCATGTAAAGAAATCCCGTCTCTTGTGTGTGATGACATATTACAAAAATATTTTACCGGACGGATTTCATTTCTTATTTTCTTTTTATGTTTAATGAACAACCATTCAAATTTTTTATTAAGTCTGCGCTGCTCACTCACGAAGTAGAGGTGGAGAGATTTACCTTGCGTGTTGAAAAAGTTATTACAAAGCGAGATCGGTAAATCATTTGTTATGTTTCGTATAATCTTAAATGAACGCATCCGCAACGAATGGATCTGACCATATGCATCATATATTTCGTTACGCATCATGCCTGCGATGAAACGTTGGTGTATGCGATTGAATCTGTTAAACGACGCTTTGCTTTTCAAACTTTTCGTGTAACTTGTGTAACGATTTAGATGTGGTAAAATAATGTTCGAGTTGATGGAGCTTTTCAAAAAATTAATACGCAAGTGCATCTTTATAATGGATTTTTGACAATTAAAGACCCGTTACATAATGAATTGCGTAGTAACATGATCTACAAAATCTCCTGCAAGGACTGTAATGCATCTTACGTGGGACAAACTGGCAGACTTCTAAAAACTAGGATGGCAGAACATCGAAACCACATTAATAAAAGAACCGCGCAACACTCCGTAATCACGGATCACAGGCTGGAGGATCATGAATTTGCTTGGGACAATGTTGAAGTTCTGGATGAAGAACTGAGTTATGGAAAGCGCTTGATGTCGGAGATGATTTTATTTTTATTAGTAGACAAAACAATAGTCTGAATTTGCAGAGCGATACTGAGAGTCTACACCATTCGTATCTCACGATCGTGGAGAATCTATCCAAGATATAATATTCAAAACTTGCGCGCGATGGTACGTCACGATGTATGTATATCCACAAATATATTGTTATTGTTTTGTTACCGACAACCAGAATGTTATAGAATAATTATCGTTACTGCCTGTTTGAACTTCTGTCTGTTTGTATCTCGGCCGTATCGACACATGGCGATATTATACGGATAAAGTGAGTCACCTCCTGTTCTTCTTTCTTATTATCTTAACGCATCCTATAATCAAGTTTTTTAAAAAAAAGGATGATGGTCAACTCAAAAGATCCGAGGAACTCTTCCTTAACGGCTGGAACCGGAGGGAGGCTCACCGTTCGGGCTTTCGTTACTGTCGTTTTTAGCCAGATATATTAGTGCTGTCTCTTTTCTTAAATTATAATGCGTAAGTAACCGCTATCGAATTTTTATCCTCAACACCACATAATTACCAATTTGTACTTTTATCTTGTTCTGTATCTTTAGATGCTGAAGATGGTCCGATACTTGGACCGAAACGTTCAATAAATTAGTTTTACAATAACTCTAAATCCTTGCGCATTTCTTACCGCGCTTGGCTCGTAATTAGCCCGTCTTACCTTTGATTTTTGTTATATATTCCTAATATTTTCTTTATTGTGCGCAGGGCCAAAGAGAGAACATGTTTTTTTAAACGAAACAGTTTTCGGCGTTAGAGATGATGTATCACTTTTCGTTGAACAAAAGAAAGGACGAAAGCATAAAAAATACAAAAAAACAAGGAATTTTAGCAGTATGTTTAAAGGATTTTGGGGACATCTTAGCTGAGAACTCTGTAAACTTTTGTTTTTTTATCTATCTTTGAAAAACATCAAATAAATTCGAATTAATTTGAACTGAACATTGCACAATATGAATGTTATATTTCATTTTTTTTTTTTAATTAAATATATATTTTCTCTCTATATTTACTTGACTAAGGGAGGATTGCTGTCTTTTCACGGAGTTTGCGGTAAGAGATCATCAGATGATTAAGTATAAAATGTTAGTGCTGCATCCAGTATCATAGATGTGATAAAAGGTACCCTTGATGCCAGAGAAGACGTGTAACAATAAAGTAATTTAATTCGCAGCGTTACAATCACCTTTTATTCACAATTATTTTTGCTCTTCATATAAAGAGCTACATATATGTAAAATTCAGGATTTTCTTAATACGCATGGCTCACATGAATTTTAAAACGTTTTCATTATTCAATTAATGTAGGATTAGACTTCCGAAAATATATTTATTATGTCTCTCAATATATAATCTTACGACTACTATCGTCCTCCTTCTGTCTCACACGCCACTTTCTGCCTCTCTCCCTCCCTCTCTCTCTCTCTCTTAACGCCCTCTATCTTCGTGCCGTCCAACGTCACGCTGGCTTAGCGGTTAGTTTAAAGTTATATTATCAAGAGCGCTTGCTAACAACATATCCCACATTAATACTATTATATGACATTTGGGAAAGCTTTGGGACAGCCTTTTTTCGAATTACAAATTATTTGTAAACTGAGAATCGGAAGATAATGAAAATTGATTAGAATTGCTGTTGTCATAATTGCATAATTTTAAAACAAGAAATTGTATTAAATTGAAAATTACAACGTGAAAAAAAGTTTATGATTTATAGTAATAATAAAATCTTGTAATAAATATGCATCGCAACATTAATTTTTATATAAATAACATTATAGATTATAAGAGAAGTAATTTATCTCTTATTAAAAAATAAAAAGAAATTAAATCAATTTTGATAGAAGTACATATAAATACTTTTTATATAATTTTAAAAGAAATAGAGAGTTCTTCAATAATTTAATATCAAATAAATGTGAGAAACTTGTGATTATTTTTTGCAGAAATAAAAAAATATTAAGAGAAAAGAATTAATTAAGCCATATATAGGATGTTCTATTTCAAATAATGCATTCATTTTAAAAATAAATACATATTTGTAAAGTTATTATAAATAAATATTTGTTAAGAAAATTATAGTGGTTCCGTTTAAAAAAAAATAATGAGGTGATCTTGAAATTTCAAAAATGTTTCCATCTAGAATAAGACTATGCTTATGACAAGATGTTTCTCTTGAAATCTTACAACTTTGGTGAATGAAACATTTTTTGATGAAAACCTTGCATCGCGTCCTGACTCAAAAGAAAAGAGGAATCAGCGAGAGGACATAGCTAAACTTTTACCTCAGCCAACGCGACGCCATATTGTGCATCTGTTCGAGCCGAACAAACATTCTTGGGCCCAAATAAGTCAACAACCGAAAAGATCACTCTTATGCTATTTAAATGCCGTCCGGTCGGTGATTCCTTTTTAGCACGAGAATTTTTCTTTACTCAGGATGGGACCCTGTGCGATCATGGTTTACGGGATGAGATAGAGTTAATAAATATTGATTAAATTATACATAAAAAAATATTAATTATATATTTTTTCTTACGTAAACAGATTAAAAATTATACATAATAATATAATTATATAATTGTTATTAATAATAAAATTTAGAAATATGTATATGCAACTATAAAATTTATATATATATATATATATATATATATATATATTTAGACACACATATTGTGACTCTTTTTATCGGAGCGGGATGCCGTCAACAAAAAAGGGAAGGGAAGAAGGAAGTTCTCTCACTTGCATTCTCTCACTCATATGCACGTGGGGAACTTAGGTATCGGACGTTCCGCGTGTGCCGCAGCGGAAAGAAGGCTGTGTTTCTCGCGATAATGAATTTTTGGGCGCCAGACGCGGTCTTTCACGCGTCAATTCACTAATCGCGAAACGAACGCAAAATCAAGGCCGGAAATTCCGCTACGGACTGACTAGCTCACCTAACGGCAGAGGGGTAGGGTGTTATTGGCGAAATTGTGCCAACGAAAAAAGGCTGCAAGAATATCGCGATTTGACGGACATGGAAACGATGACAATGGACTCGACAGTTAATAAATAATCCACGCAGTTAAGTTGAAGAATAATAATAAATGAATTTATTACAAAAAAATTAGAAAAAAATATAATAGAAAGGAATAGAAAAAAAGAAAAGGATATAATATAACGAATGAGATGCATACAAATAATTTCGCGACAACGGAACGCGACGGACGTTCGAACAAATATTAACCAACTTTTACACAAGTTTCCGACGCGACACCTAATCAGTTAAGTACCCAAGCTAAAGCTCGAAATCCAAGCGTCGATCGAATAGACGGATAATTTACGAATTAGTGACCGCGACAATCTAAAGAGCCAATAATGGCCTTAATAATAATTCATAAACAACCAGGTGTCTTGGTCGGCAGTAAGACTAGGGAGTATTACAATGTATCGATGAAATAAACTTTTTGCAATCCGACGGGCGAAATTCACCGGCGAATCGCGGGCGCCTGGGATTTTCCGCGAGCTTTCTCTTTCACTCAC
The DNA here is from genome assembly GCF_030444845.1 of Prenolepis imparis. Lineage (NCBI taxonomy): Eukaryota > Metazoa > Arthropoda > Insecta > Hymenoptera > Formicidae > Prenolepis > Prenolepis imparis. The sequence goes on along the minus strand of NW_028141165.1, from coordinate 16,376,765 downwards.
CCGCTCGGTTGCGCTCGCTCTCTCGCGTGTACTCTCTCTCGCACTCTCGCCGGTGGTCGCGAAATACACTCTCGTCAACGATTTCGGATCCTTCGCTAAGAAACTTATACAATTACGACATCTGGACGCAGAAGGTTACAATGACGATACGCAATAATTAGACACAACAGATTAAGTTATCGAAAGGCGCGACAACAATGAAATACGAGACGCGACATCCCGTGTGGAAATTTCAGTTCGCGGATACATAGATACAAGCCAGTTATTCTAGACGCGATCTAGCATCAATCTAGTAAGCCTGGCTAGCGCCTGCCTCTATGTGTAACATTGTGAAATCTAGCCCTTAGATATGTGTACTACTCAGGCGCTAGCTAACATTTTTCCTGGCCGCTGGCTAGACAGCCAGAAAAAATGTTAGCTAGCACCTGGATAGTACTCATATCTATATAAAGGCTAGATTTCCCTAATCGGTGCTAAATTCCAGAGCGTATGAAATAATTATGGATTTTTATTACATTTTAAAATATTTATTAATCACATTAAATGTTTATAATAATGTTATTAATGGTATTGCAAATATATAATATATAATAATCATAGATTTATAATATATATTATTTATATTACTAATCTTAATAAGCACCATAATTGCACAATGTAAAAGGAGCACATACTGGCTGCTTTTGCGACAGAGTTAAAGTGATTCAAATTAAAATAATCCGTCGCTGTGATTGGTTAAATCTGAAATTTCATTATGATGTTTATAATGATATTTCAGATTTGACCAATCACAGCGACGAATGATTTTAATCATTTTGATTCTATCGCAAAAGCAATCTTAGCTTCTTAGCTTCTTAGCGACTTAGCTTCATTTTGTTTAGAAGAGCGAGCTCGCGGTGTATCCCAATCTCTAACGTTTGATAACACAGTTCCAAGATTTATTAAATAATTTTTATCTGAGATGGGCGGTATGAGGCGACTTGCCGATTTTTCATCAATTACACCTGAAAATTTAAAGCAAAATGATCATTTTTATTTCATTGTGTTTCTCAGTTTCTATATTTATAAGTTTTATTCATTTCATATTATCATACGTACTTAGCAAGCAGTTGGAGAAGGTAGTATCTTTAAATAAATATTTTCCTTCAACTTTTTTTTGCGCATTAAATAACAATGCTACATCTAGTGTGATGTATTTTTTTAAAAGCGCTGTAATATTTTTGTGATAGATTTTTCATTATCAAATTTTTGTGATAACATTTGTATCTAAAAAGAAAACCACTTTAATACCGCTGGAGACTTTAATAAAATAAACTTACATCAATACTTACAAAAGATGTACGGCATTCTGCATCTTCGCAAATTTTATTGTCCAATTCGACAAATTTGTCATATGTATCGAGTGGCAGATTTAATTTATATTTTGCTTCAAACGTTTCAATTGGCGTTTGAATTTGTCTGATACGCATGGTTAATGCTACATCGAGTGTGTCTTGGAGCTTGTTAATGGCAGCGCCCATCTGACGTTGTTCATATCTGAGACTCCGTATTTCTTTAATGATTAACTTTAAATCTGTAATTTAAATTTAAGAAATATGTAGAGTAGTTGAAATCTTTACATACTAAAGTTTACGAAAAGGCATGTAATAATAGTTATAAATTACCAGATTCTGCCAGAGTATTATCGGTACATAAATAATCTCTTGCTGATGTTTTTGTACATTTCTCACGATCCAAACGCATAGCGTGATGAGGTACATCTGTGGAAACATAGTGCAATATTTCAAACGATTTCATACAATCTAAAGAGTATAACAATGGACAATATATAGTAAAAACAGGTATAATATTAATTTTTTATTTTAACATGCGATTATGTGTAACTGTCTATGAATTCAAAATTGTATACTTGTCTACCTATTTGCGAAGGTCCTGGTGACGATGGTGGCGAAGATGTACTTGGAGGTGGCGAAGATGTAGTCGGAGAAACAGAAATCGGTTGAAAGGACATCGAAGTCTTGTTTTTGGCAATTGTAATTTGCTTCTCTTGTAACATTCCGCCGCGTTGCTTAGAATTTTTCATTTTGTCTTGAAGTACAGATGCTTAAAAGATGTACAAAGCACAAAGATTACACTGCCACTTAATTACAAGAAAACTTTACAACCCGAAAATTCTGATATTGAAAATTTTACACATATATATGAGAAGGATAAATAGATAAATTTAAAAATTTTCAGTTACTGTTCAAAAACGATTTTAAATCGATGAAACCATCCTTCATATATAGATGAGTGTCCTTTTGCTTTTCTCGGTATATGTTGAAAATAATTCAAGATATGAAAAGTTTTATACAAAAGTTTTATAGAGTAAGATTTGAAAAAAACAAATTTTTTTAAAGAGAATATTGGAAAAATTTTATTGATGTAATTAAATAGAGATGTTTTTATCATAAAACTTGTATAAAATATTTTTTGATATCTTAAATAATTTTGAAAATATATCTAGAAAAGCGAAAAGCCATTTTACACAGAAAAAGTGGTTTCATCTTTTAAAATCGTTTTTGGGCAGCAACTAACAATTTCTAAATTCATCTATTTACCTCTTTTTTACATGTATGCAAAGTTTCATTAGAATATACATTTTCGAGTTCGCAAGATTCTCTTGTTAGTAACTATCTTAAAAATATTTAAATAGTACTGTATGTGTATACACCGAATATTTTTCTTATCTTTACCTCATTTATTATTATTATTATTATCCATTTTTAATTTTCGCCCAACATTTTGCGATGAACACGAATCTATTCTTCACTCCCAAATTCCTCCTCGGAAGACTCTGAATAATCTGAGGATGATTTCTGAAGTGTTATGAAAAAAGCAGTTTTTCGATACATACATCATACTCGAACAAAGAAAAGCATGATTCGTATAAAAAAAGACTTACATGTGCTGAGTTTTTTTTTGAAAGGTTGGCACGGTCATTATCTCCGAAATTTTTTTTTCTCTTTTTTTTGCTTTATCGGCGAGAGATTGTGTAGTTAATTCGGCCTTTTTCCTTGGTTCCTCACATCCGCTTGTGTAAACAAACTCTTCCACAGTCAGACGTTGTAAGCATTGTTTTGCTTCCTTATATGTTGCTGGTACACATTATTTAAAAAAGACAGATGCACATTTTAAGAAGTATTTTATTAAAGATTTTTATTCAACATGTATTGTGATTTGTTTTTATTTTTATTCAAAAGAATGATATTAATTATGTTAATGTTTTCTTTTCTGGTGTGCAAATATTTTTTTCTAAGGTTCTGGTGTATCGCAAATGAAAGATTGAATTTCTATTTCGAATCGATGTCTATTCAGTATAATTCCTTCAGCAAACAATTGATTTATTTCTTCTATAAAATCATACAAGTACTCATCAGCACTCATGGGTTTGGCATCTCCGGAATAAATTGCAACAGGAAATGGTTTGTATATATCTGGATTGAAAAAAACTTTACATGATATAGGCCAAAATTGCTTTGTACTCGATTTAAACAGCGGTATACCATCGACGTTTATTTGAAGTAGAATTTTGTTATTTTTGTGCAAATCTTCACGGACACACCTCTCAAGACCCTTTGCAACTCCAAAATATACAAATTCTCCGATACTATTATCAGCTGCTTCCATTTCTCGGATATTGTATCTTGCAGTCTGTGTTTGTAGAAACGTCTTGGCCGATTTTGGAAGTTCTGGTAGCAATCTCCTTCGCAAAATAGCTAAAAGTTCATTTAATGATTTCTGCTTGATATTATTTAAAATCGCCCATTTTTTAATTAGCGTGACTTCATCCAAAACTTCATCATTTCCAGCCTCGATAATCCCCGCTTGCTCATGTTCTACATTTTCTATTAAATTATTGTCAGTCTCATCCACTTGCTCTTCGTTGTCTTCTGATAATGATAATTGCTCATTATTATTGCTCATATGGTCATCTTGTTCAACTTCTTCTGTCATTAAGTCTTTTGTGACTTCTTGCACATGTGCTTCTTCAATATTCAGTGAGATTGCCTCATTCACTATTGGTGCAATTTGTTCATTTTGTGATGAGCTGGTTTCGTGTTGATTTACAAACTCTGACACAGCTTGTATATTCTCTATTTTATCGTCTGTATAGAATAAGTAAATAGCAAATTATATCATTATGACAGTTAAAAAAAACAAGAATGCGAAGTATCTTTTTATAGTTTTTCTGATACTGAATACATATAATTCTATTTAAAATCTACCTGCGATGTAACAAACATAATTTAATTATTAAAATTATCTTAATTGTAATGTACACATAAAATTTCTTCTGAGAGTAAAAATATCAATATACTTAAAGACGAGGAAAACATATAGTAAAGTACATCAAAATAGTTCTTTTTACAACTTTGATCTTAAATATCTTACAATTGTGACGTGATGGACCCGCATTATATTGAGCATCAAAAATTATAAAAAAATACCTCATATTCTTGTATTAAAAAAAGCTATTTTTTGTAAAACTATATAACAATTGTTCACAAGAATATTTATAAAAGAAAAACTTGAAAAAAAGTTAAACGAGAACTTTATTAAAAAGAAAATTGGCTTACCGATACGAAGGTGTTGCCGCGATCGCTTTGCCAGTACAGCTTCGACGTCCGCTTGTATAACACGATGCTTTCTAACTCTTTTTGCAATTAAAAGTCGTCTTCTTTCGTCTTCCATAATCACTTCATACAATGCACTGTTATATTGTGCGATCAAAAAAAGTGCGTAATCTCGTAGCGCGAGTGATAATTCGTGAGAATTGCGATAGAACGTAAGAAAAAACAACGCGAACAATAGTTTAACTATTTTCTATACATATATGAAACACAAAGAATCCACAGAACGTAAGAAAACAAATCCAACAGGTTATATTAGTATGTTTATATGTTTATATAAACATATTAATATAACCTGTTGTTTATATGTTTATATTATATGTATATTAAAAAAAAAGTTGGTCAGAAATTGAACTTCGACGTTGGTGCCGTCTAGTATCGAAAAAACCTGGACGGCCACTAGCTAGCTGGAAGGTAGTCAGAACTAAAGAGCAAAATTGGCCAAAAACTAGAACGGAGAAATGGTAAATAATTCACATAAGCTAGATCATGTCTAGCTTCTGTTTAGGAAAACTAGACCAGGAAAACTAGACCAGGAAAACTGGGTAAGTGCTAGGACCAAACCAGTTTTTCCCAGACAAATTTCCACACGGGATATACGACCGAATCCCAGAGAGACGAAGATTCTGCGATAATATTACCAACACCCGAAATCGCGATAGTCTTCGCCGCTTGATGTCAATCGCTCTTACATTTTGAAAACTGTATTATTTTTATATTGAATTATTATAGTTCTTAATTTCTTCCTATTACACACACACACACATTTGTTTAAACACAGTGATTTAAATAAAAATTCATTAATATTAAAATTATTTCTTGTGTTTTTGAACCAATCGCTTTCCCATTCTTTGACTTCGTTCTCCCTCCCCCCCCCCTCTCTCTCTCTCTCCCTCCCCCTCTCCTTCTCACTCGGCCGGGCTCCCGAAAATAAATCAAAATCAAAAGAATTAGTGCTAATTAATTAACGCAGCGCTCAGTCTCTGCGAGATTTTCGGTATCGCTCTCTTTATCTCTCGCGTGGCGCGGACGCTCAGCCTTTACATCGCTATTAGGGTGGGGTAAAAGCGCGTCGTGACGGCAACGTATATATATGTATTAACCTCCCTTGTTAGAATTGCACAAAATTTTTTTTTTAATTATGCATTTGTTGTGCGCCGTGTAACGGCACTGGGGTTGCGCCGAATAAAGGATGGGGATCCTCGGGTCGCACAGGACTTCGTACGAAAGATGTTCACTATTTTTTACAAATACACTTTTATTTCTGATTTAATTGGGTTTATACTTTATTTCTCGTCCTTCTTTTTCTAATTAAATATTCGCATAGAATTAGATGTTTGGCTAGCGAGCGTTTATTAGTAAATCTTTTCTTAGTGATTCTTCGTCTTAGTGTTTCGGAATTTTATTAGCGACTGCGTTACTCATAATTTGGTTCTTCATTTGCGACTCCGTCTTGATGTTTAGGAGTTTTATTAGCGACTGGCCCACGGGCTGACTCTCGGGTTTATATATTCTTTTGTTTTTAGATTTTCAACGGGAGAAACCCTTGGAAACAGGTCTCTGATTGGTTAGTAATACTCACGCGTTTTTGTTCTAATTGCAAGCGAAGCAGGTCGAAGTCGCAGGTCTTCGCTTGCATCTCGCGATTTTTAGTGCTTCGCGCGTGTCTCGCTGCGTTAGCGTTTTCGCGCGACAAGCGTTTGGCGAGAGCGCTCTTTTATACGTAAAAATTATTTTATAATATTCTATAAAAATATTTAGTAAATTCTTATTTCTAATAACTACTGGTTATAATTCGGGCTATAACATCCCTCCTCCGTAAAAAAAAGAAAAACGGAGGTACGAAGTTTTTCGCTTCCTTTCTTATTTTACGTTAAAATTATTTCTAATGCTACGTACAATTATAATTCCCGGTTACAATGTAGTATGATAATAGTTTCTTATTTCTAAAATCTAGTATTTTGGCTTCTTTTTAATATTGATCTTGGTATGTCAAAGTCATCGACTATCCTAACTGATGGTCGTCTTTTGTTTTTATTTCTTCGCCGTATTATTATCCAAAAGATTATAATTAATATTATTATTATTCCGCTAGATGTCATTGGATAGATAAATTGTTTCGTTGCATAGATATTTTGTTCGTTGTTTTGTAAGTCGTTATCTATATCTGTCAAGTTGGCTTTAAGATTTGTTAATTCTAAACGATGTTGTGAGATATTTTCTATCGTGTCCTCGTTACATTTTGTTATATTTCCGTCTCTTGGAATGGTTATATTGATATTAGGTAGGAAAGTTTCTAGAACGGTTTCGTATGTCTTTTCTTCTGCTTCTATTGTTGTGTCCGTTGTTGTCAGTTTACAATTTCCGTTTAGCGTAATTTCGCCGGTATTTCTTATTATTTTATTTTCGAGCCGTCACATTGTATGGTTATCGTTTGTTCGGCGTCCGTCGAGTATAACCAAGTGTGCTCTTGGTGTAATGCTATGCATAACATATGGGTTGAGACATAGTGTTTTACATTACATTTGCTCTGATAATGCTGTCGCTGCGTATACATTTGAATTTCGCACGGTACGTCTAAATCTACGCGGTGTACAAGTGCATAGCGTTTACATACATGTAGGATCGGAGTTATTGTAATCCGTCACGTCGATCTCGTTGTAACCTGCGCCTCGATTACTATTAAAAGATAATCTCGTTATTGCGTCGACTGCGGCGTATCGCGGCATCAAGATCATAAGACAGCCGAATCCCTTGACGAACCGACACTGAAAGATGAGCTTGATGACATACACACGTGCGCTCGCGGCTTATCGTTAGTACTCAGGAACCGCTATCGATGAGTCACCCTGTGTCCTTTCGGCTTTTCCTTTGAAATGTCAGGATAGAACTAAGGCCTAGCGAAGCGAAGAGTCAGTCCGCTTTTCGCCGTTGTCCAGAACATTTCTGTATTAAACTCGCAGCTATATTAAACGTTATTCGGGCTTCATAATAGGATATAGATGTTTCAATAAACTTGATAAAATCATTAAGACACATAAAGATAAAAATGAACATCCATGTATCTCAAATGTTGTGTATAGGATCAATTGCAATGATTGTAATGCATCCTATGTAGGTCAAACGAAGAGACAATTACAGACTAGAATAAAAGAACACAGATACAATATTAGATTAGATTCGAATAAATATACGGTAATTTCTGAACACATAATCAAAGAACACCATACTTTCGACTGGGACAACGTGAAGATTTTAGACAGCGAAAGTAATTATCATAAAAGACTCATTTCTGAAATGTTGCACATTAAGGAACAAATAAAAGGGTTAAACTTAAATAAAGATACTGAGTTACTAAATGATTCGTATTATGATATTTTAGAAAAATTAACAAACATAAAATAAATATACAGACAAATAGGTCAAATATTATTTCAGGCATATTTAACCGAATACATAAAAACATATACAAATTGAGACAAAATTACAGTTGGAAATGAGCGGTCTTACCATACCGGTCTGTCTAAGGATATGTCAAGAAGAGTGATAAGCAAGCGTGCCAATTCCGTATTGGTTTTTTTTTATAACAATTGACCTTTTAATTAATCTTTATTCATCACTCACAGTGCTTTCTACTAGTAACAATTTCTCGCATATCAACGATGAAATTTTACGAGATTCATTTATCATCTCTGAGATTGATCATATCACAACGAATACACGTACGACAATTCGAATATGACACATTATAATACGCATAAATTTTCACTAAATTGCTCGTTTCATAGTAATTTTATTACTGCCAATGTTTAGGATTAAGTTGTTTGTAAGAATTTTTATAATACTGAAGAAGACTGCGTGCAGTTGAAACGTTTATACTTTCCATTTATATTTTATTATGTTTTGTATAATAAATTGAATAAACTTGAGTTTAATATAACACCCAAATAATGGCTCGAAAAGTTGGCCTCTTAAATATATGAATTCGTTTTAAACGTTATTATTATTTACACTAAAATATAATACCAGTGTTTTTCCTACATACATATTGTGTATTAATTTTATTACAATTTCGCAATTCGCTTTCCGACATTGTAGCATATGTTAACTTTTCTTTATTTACGACAATTATTTGATTACTTATTTTAATATAGTTGTATACATTATTATAGGATGGTGTGGGGAATTCTATTACAATATCATAGGTCGGTTGCGCAATTAAAGGGAAACGCAAAATAGTATATATTGTCGTTGGGTCACAGTACGCTGTTATCGCGGTGTTTTCTTCTATTGCTAACCAGTCGTCTGTGCGGACTTTAAAAAGGAAATATAATTCTTCTGTAATTGTGCTGCCGCTTCTTTTAAATGGATTACAATGTCATTAATCAGCATTAATTTAGGGTGCATTTCGCCTTTTTGTATGTATGTTAAATATTCCATTATATTTTCTGCGTCCTTTACTAATTCGCTTATAATTACATCTATGGCCCTGAAATGGTCACGTATTTCTTCTAAAGAAATAGATTCGGTTATGGTTTTTCTCAATATATTTTTGTTATGTTTTCTAATTTATCTAAATGCGCTACAGTAGCATTTACTACTTTTAGTTAGTTTCGAATCTCGTGTTCGGTTACTTGTCGATTATTTTCTAATAATTCTAGCTGTTCGTTTATGCATTTTTCGTCGTTTGCGTCTATGGTCCCGAATAATGTTTTCGCTATCGAGCCTATTCCGTCTATAAGTCCTCGACGTTTGTTCATAGGTCTTTTGTCTATAGTGTTGATTTGATTCATTATGTTATTTAAATATTTTAATTTTCGTTTCGCGATATTATTCGAATTGATACATATGATCTTATAATAGGGGGGTCGCAAAATTGTTGAATCGCACATTGTTTCTGTTTGTTTTATATAATTTTTATTTGTTCCTGTCTGTAATTTAGGGGTGCTAGGTCTAATTTTACTACTAATTTCCATGTTTTCTTGGAATAATGTAGTTGACCGATTTGCTCAAAATATATTCCTGGGCTATGCTTGAATTCCGTTATTTCATACGATCGATTCTTCTCGCGTTGATTCGCGGATGCTGCAGCGTTGCAGATTAAGAGTGTGAGTGTCCTGTAATAATATATTAAGTGTTTATTTTAATCTTATCTTTAATGGTATCACTTTGGTTCGCAACTTTTTATCAGGTGAGAAAGGTGTTAGTTTCTTATGTGTGACTCTTGAGTCCTGGGGTGCTTCTGCATCTCATCCTTTAGTCTTATGACAACTTTTGTGCCGCAAGGTCTATTTAATAAAAAAAAATGTTTAGTAGTGAAGTGTTCTGCAGTTGTTTGGGCTATGATGAGTTCACGCCCTGGTGGGGGCCGTTATGCTCCGGGTGTGTGCATGTGCAGTGCGTCGCTCGCCTGTAGTGGGGCCGGAACTACCGGCCACCCGTTTGGGGCGGGCCCGTGCGGCTATCCGCCGGGCCGCGGGCACCCCGTTTTCTTTACGGGTGTCCCTTGACGTCTCCACGGGAGTACGCACCGTGCAGGAGGTGGTGCCTGTGCCTCCGGAGGAGGCATTCCTGATTCCGGTCTACCGGGTCATAGAGGCCCTTCAACAAGGGCGGCCCTACCCCTACGGACCCGACCGTCGTGACGCTTGCGAGGAGGATGATTAAGTAAGTATTAGTTTTCTATAACTAGATTTAGTCTATTCATATGCATGTGCACTGCTTTTCACCCTTTTTTTTACTGTGTAGTTCACGTCGGAATTCTTTTCGGTTATTACGTACTGTCCTGTCCAGAGCGCATCTAATTTTTTCGATCGTATTATAATTTTGCTCCGCGCGAGATAACGTTCGGCTTGTTCTAATAATTCCGTCTTTTAGCATTTCTTGAACGTGCTTATTTACTTCTGCTTTATGCTTCTCGGGAAGGCGGTATGGTCTTACGTTGACAGGCGAGGTGTCGGCGCGCGTGTTTATCTCATGTTTCATCGTCGCGGTGCATGTCAGTGGTTCTCCATTTAAATGAAATATATCGCTATACTCTTCGCATAGCCGTTGTACTGCGTGTTTTTCTTCGGCGTTTAGATGATCCGTGCGTAATAATTGTCAGATTCGTTCGTCGTGCGTGTATGAGTTATGACTGTCACCCGTGTGTATCATATATACTTCGTGTGCGTTATCTTCACATATGTCTCCTACGGTTACGAGCGGCGTAATAATCTCTACCGTTTCATTGGTCGTATTAATTATACTGACGGGGCACAAAAAATTTTTGGGTTCTACCAGGCATCGTCCGATATATATTCCCGGTGCTGTTTCTTTGGCCTTTATCACGGCCTTTATTACGATTCGTTGCCGCTTGTATTATTGTTTCGCTACGCGGTTTTAATTGAATTTTGTTGTACGGTCGTAATTTTAATATGGCGTTTCCTATTTGAAGCTCCTGTTTTTTGTGATCGCACGCGACTTGTTGCTTTTGCAAAAAATCAATTCCTATGATCTCTTCGTATTTTTCGACTGCCTAAATCGATAGTCGCGTAAAATTTTCCTATTGTTCGCGCTTTATGCCCGGTTATGCCGATCAAAGTAATTCTGTCGTTATATATAATATCTCGGTTTCGCCTTTCAGATGTTTAACCTTTATTAAAGAGACAGTAATCGTAGAGCTCCAGAATCGTAGAGCATGTTAATCTTGCCGTTCTTTACTTCGCGTATTAGAGTTATCAGGTTCAGGCTCGCTGCTCCACGAGACGTCTGTCGCACGTGTGTTATCTGATGTTCTATCGCGCGCGTCTTTTTATTCTTTCCTTCTTGCCGTTCTTCCTCGTCACTGCTATGCTCGGAATCGGTATCCTTTTTTCGCGATTGCGGTTTCTTACGATCTTCAATTTGATTAATGTTTCGCGGCTTTTTATTATCAGTTCCCTTATCGCGGTCCGGTGTGTTTGTTTCCGACCTTCCATTTAAAGTCCAACACTCGTCGCGATTATGTCCGCGTTTTTTGCAATAATTGCAGAATTTTTCTGTGGTATTTGCGCGAGGGGGCTTGTCCGGTTTGGGGAACGCGTATTTACTGCTGCGGCAATCGCGTCCATAATGCCCCGATTTTGCGCATTTATAACATTGCGCGGTCGTATGTTGACCTTGACGCGGTTGTTGCCCGGTTTTACTTTGCGAGGCATTTGTCATTCGCGACGTGTTTGATCCTATTAGCTTTTCTTCTGCGGTTGCGCCCGTTATTGCTTCTTGGAAGGTTGTGTATCGTTGTGATCGCACGAGTATTTTCAATTTGTTACATAACCCGAATTGGAAATTGAGTAATACTTGGCTTTGTGTAGTCTCTAAAATAGCACGCTTATATGTACTCGAACGATTTTCTCCCTCAATCATTGAGCTATATAGTTTCCTAGCAATTTTGTCGACGCGTTGTCCGAAATTCTGTGCCGATTCGTTAAAGTTTTACTTGAGTGAACTTGATTTGTAAATGCGTTGTACTTCGCTTACTTTGATAAGAATTTTCTAGTTGGTCTTTTAATTTTTCGAACGTTTGAATATCTCGTGTCTCGAAATCTTGCATGGTTTTTCCTCGTAATTTGGTAAATAAAATTTCTTGGATTAATGCTTCCTCGTCATCTGGGTGAATATTTTGAATCGCGTACGTACAAAAGTTTAAAAATTTTTGTAATCGGGTTCGTGTTGTACCGTCGAATTCCAGTATTATTATTTGCGCTTCCTTTAGTGACATGTAACGTCGTGAGGCATTCCGCCGGTTTCATATGTCACGCTCGGTTCGTCCGTAAGCCATACGAGGCTCGTGTTCGTCGTCCGAATCTCGATCACAAGAGCGTTCGCGGGGCCCTCTTTGCCTATTGTAGCGCATATCTGCTCCTTGTTCGCGTCCTTGTGTGTCCGCGTAAATTCCGTCGATTTTCGTGGTGCCTTTCTGTGTCTTGATCACGCGCACACTCGCGGAAATTTCGCCAGTCTTCTGCGTCTTGATCTTCTGCATCGATCTTCTCAATCGCGAATGTGGTCGCGGAGATCACGTTGATTATTGCGGTGGCTGTCCACGTCTCGATCAAATATTTTATAATAATTTAGTTATTTTGTTTTTATTTTACAATAATTTAGTTATTTTGTTTTTATTTTACAATAATATTTTATAATATATTTTATCACATGTTTATATATATGACATTTTCCCGTCCGCGTCCGCGTCCGCGACCACGTCCGCGACCTCGCCTACTTCCAGCTCGCGACCAACGAGCGCTTCTTTGTTTTACTGTAATAAACAAAATTTAAATATAATATAAATTTTTTCTTTAATATATACATATTTTTAAAATTTATTTTTATTATGTTTACGTTGTAAATTATTATTCTTTTCTTGTTTGTTTAATTCTTCAACATCGTTAGCCATTACTGCAGGCTGTGATTGAGCAGGAGTTGGAGCAGGCGGAGCTGGAGCAAGAGCAGGAGTTGATCCAGGAGTAGGAGCAGGAGTACGAGTACAAGCTGGAGCAGGAGCAGGGACAGGAGTAGGAGTAGGAGTAGCGGAAGCAGAAGCAAGAGCTTGCTTTGCGGTGGCTAATTGCCTCTTCAGATCCTCCAACTCTATCCGCATGATCTCGTTCTCCAACGCCACATTGTAATCGTCGCTCAACATGCCGTCGCGCTAAAAAATAAAAATTAAATTAAATTAAATCTCTCTCTCTCTCTCTCTCTCTCTTTCCTTCCCTCGCGCGCGCGCGTGTGTGTGTTGTGTGTGTGCAATGTAAACATACAGATGATTTATTTAATTTTAATTAAAATAATAATTTACTTCTTGTATCTTTTTGCCTTTTCTTGATTATTGGACGACTTTTTCGCTTTTTCTTTATTCATTTTTATTAATATCGCGATCACTGCGTGAGCCGTGTGCCGTGTTAGATCACTGCGAGAACTTTGAGAGTATGAGACATGAGAACGTCAATTGATTTATACCATGGTAACGATATTCAAACTGAAGCTTTATTCAGATAAATTGCGCTAATGTAGACTTTTAGTTTAGATGCGGTTACCATGGTAATATTTCAAAATTATATTCTAGTCTCGACTTATATAATATAATTTAAATAAGATTAAGAAGAGAGAAGAGATAAATAGGTACAGAGAATAGCAGAAAATAAAAGAAAATACAATTTATGGAACAATTTATATTAAGGTATGTTGGAGAAATAATTTATAAATAGTTTGTAAATGATAGTGTTCATTTTTTCAAATAATATTTTAAATTTCTGAAAAAAATATGCAGAGTTGTTATTGTAATTTTTGGTAATAGATATAACTATTTATGACTTTATATATATTTAATATTTGTGTGCGCGACGGAACGAGGAGTCCGATTTCAGGGACCAGAAAGGACAGTAAAGTTGACAAAAAAGCGTAACGTTAACTCTAACAATATAATTAAACTAACGAAATCTCCACAATAAAGAAACAATTAATAGGGTTCAATAACGATTACAAGAAATTAACGTTCCGCAAGCTATGGTATTCGCGAGAAAAGAACTAGCTATTCTTTTTCTACGATTTTGAGTCGCACTCTACTCGCGTCGATAGTCTATTCGAAAAGAGTCCCAGCGGTCTCTCGAAGAGAGCTTTTATAATAACAATAGTCGAGAATCGTCGAGACGTTTTAGAATATTCGCAAAACCGGTTAAGGACGATAGGAGAATGACGATGTAATTTTTAATCAGTATAGCAAGTATACTTTGTTGTTATTTTGAGTGTTCTTTCGGGCGACCGTGGTCTGTTCTTTGTTTTTGAGTGAGACAGAGCGAGCGCTTATTTACAAAGGCGCGGGGTGTTCGTACGCCCCTGCGGCCGAGCGCTGATTTTCTAAGTAGCGTAGATTAATTTTAATAACATTGCAATTAGGTCGCATGTTGGATGTTGCATGGGATGCATGAATTTAATCGATCAGTTATTACATTTCAGCTCGCGTTTTCTCGATTCGAGAGTAAATTCTCGAACAACTTGTGTTCATTATTTATTATTTAATATTTAACTATACATTTTTCTAAAGAATAATATTTTAAATAAAAAAAAATATATATATAATGTTTAGAATCTTTGATAAAAATGTTCTTAGATATTATGTTAGAAAAAACTATTTATGACAAATTTATTATTTAGTACTTGGACTTATTATTTATTTAATATTTAATATTATATTTTTTTAATTATATATTATATATATTAATATATTAATACTAGGGGGGCTTGGCCCCCCTGCCGCCTACGGCGGCCAACTCCCCAGCTCGCTTCTCTCGCTTTGCTCGCACCTCTCTGTTCACTGGGTTCACTTGGTTAACTGAGTTTACTGGTTTACTTAGTCTTTTAGGTTTATTTGTTTACTAACAAAATTTGGAAAAAAGAAAACACAAGATCTACTTGCGAAAAATTATATTTACAACACATCTTTCCAAACAACATTTTTAATAATTTCAGAACTTTGAATTTTTATACCTGTTTTTGAACGACATCTTGACAATGCAACATATAATTGTCCATGGCTGAATAAGGGTCTGTTGACGTATATACCAACATAATCAAAACTTTGCCCTTGAGACTTATTAATATTAGTTATAGCAAATGCTAAAACTATAGGAAATTGTCGTCTGTGTAGTATAAATGGTAATCTGCTTGCAGAACTATCGCCTGTATCTAGTCTAATACATGGAAGAAATACAACTTCTCCAGCATGATCACCAGTCATAATTTTTCCGGCAATTAAATACTTATGCAATTTAACGATTTGTAAACGTGTACCATTGCAGAGGCCGTTCTTAATACTTAAATTTCGAATGAGCATGACAACTGATCCTACTTTTAATTGTAATTTATGCACAGGAAATCCAGGAAAATTTAATGAATTTAAATATTTAACTTGATATTCTAACTGTACCTCTTCATCCGTTTGATCAATTTCTCGATGTTTAGCGATATCTATACTCAAATAGGTATGAATTTCTCCATCGACCAAATTCAATATTTTATTATTCAATACACGTACATCATCGTTATGGCAGGCTAATATAATTTTGTCAAATAAATTTGCATTTAATGAAATGGATTTGTTGTAAATATCTTGAATGATGTCTGAAGATTTCCAACAATCTGGAATTTCTAAAGTATTAATAATGCCATTGCCGATGTCTAATAACCAGTTTGCATGTTCAACATCAGATGATCTCATATTTTTTGTTAACTTGAATTGGATACATTTTGGCCATATTAATGTTGACTTTAATGTGGAATTAACTATTTTTGATGGTGAAGCATATTTTATAACAGGTAAAACCTGACGAAAATCTCCACCAAAAATTTACCACCAAAAGACCTCTTGTTATTACAGAGATCTTGAAGTAATTCATCAACCATTTCAACTACTCTACTTGGAATCATTGAAGCTTCGTCCCAAATAATTACGTCTGTTTCATATAAGTAAACTTTATCTTTTGAATTTTTTAAATAGTATTTTGAATAAGTATCTATTTCTATTGGCAATTTAAATGCACGATGCGACGTTGTTCCGCCTGACAGTAATATTGAAGCAATACCCGTCCACGCAACAGTGATAATTTTTTTATCATTTGCACTCAGAAAATGGATTAGACAATTATATAGATATGTTTTACCGGTTCCTCCAGGTCCATCAATGAAAAAGATTTTGTTATCACTATCTATTAAAACCGAAGATAGGAGCTGATCCAGTATAAGTAATTGATCTCTATTACAATTTTTTTCCTTTTCAATATCTTGTTTTAATTCATTGTCTATTCTTTTCTTACGTTCATTCTCGATCTCAACGAATTGCAAATGTACATCAGGTTCAGGCAGATTAAAATGTTTACACGTAAAATTTTCAGCTTCTAAAATTGACGATATATGCTGTAAGGCTCGGTATTCATGGTTATCATGAAATCCTTCACAGAAGTGTTTTTTGTATTTTTCCCAAATATCTAAAGCAGTAGCTGGTTGTTCACCTGTAAGGTAGGTGCTGTAAAATAATCGTAATTGATTGGGCATCATGATTTCAACAGCCTCATCGAATATTTCATAAACAACAGCTTCAGTGTGTAATAAATTTCTCGCTATTGCAACTTCTCTGAAAGACTCATATCGTTTTCCTTCATAAACTGTCAAATCATTATAACATGTAGCACCTGGAACGAAGTTCAATAACAATTTTAAGTAAAATCTTTCAGAATCTTTTGTGCTAATGGAACAGACCTTTCCAATAACTTGTTCGTTCCTTTTACGTTTAATCCATGTTTTCTTAGCATTTAAACGGTAATGTTGAGGTATATTTTTATAAAGGATATTTCTAGCAACAGGATCAATTGTATTCAATTTAAAATATGTTGTCAGAGCTGTCTGTTTTATTTCTAAAGCTGCTTCCTCATTTCCTTTTTCGTAAATTACATTATGTTGTTGCTCCAAGTGAACAGGTAATCTATAAATCGTATGTGAATAATCGGTGGCATTTCCAATATTCTCTAAGCTGCTTCTGTAGGTCCCACATATCTGCTGTCAACAAATGATTTAATTTCATCATGAATTTCTTCTTCGATTATTTCAGTAGTATTACCAATTTTTTTGAAGCTGACTTGAGTTCTATCGTGTCCTTTATAAATGTATTTGTGAATATACTTAGTGGCCGCAACTGAAGTACAATATTCCACGTTAATATTGTTGTGCCTCTCAGGGTACAACGGGATTTGTAGGATACTTTGAGGGGTCCGTTCGTCTTAGGAGTTAGGACTCCGAGTGTCGAGGGTGGTGAAAAGAACACTTTGGTCACAAGAGAAGAGTTTATTCCAACTCACGTGTACAATTCTTTGGTATGTCGAATCGCAGCGCGTCCTCACAATAGATTAGATGTTATTACTTGTCGTCCTCGGTTCGGAATACGGCCCCGAGGAGTTAATCAGGCGCGCTTATATTACCCGAAAGTAGGTTTTGTTTTTCGGTTAATGTGTCGCATGTATACAATCGGTTTTGCATCGTCTGCGTTTTACGATCTCGAATGTGTCGCGATGTCTTAACGCGTGTATGCAATCGGTTGCGTTTTTGATTTCGAGGCGCGCGCTATATCTTTTGAAATGCTGATTCTGCGTTTTCTTTTGTGGGTTTTTAGGTCGTGGTTGGGTCATTGTGTTTACGGTTACAACACCCTTCCCCCGCGGAAAAAAGAAAACGGATCGAGTTTTCCTTTTCCCTATTCTTCACGTGGTGGGTTTTGTCTTCTATTTCTTCGGTACAATATTATGGCTATTGTGCTTATAATAAGAATGGCTGTGCCACCTGATATTGGATATATAACTTGTTTTTTTAAAAACGGATTGACGCTGACGTTGTCTAGATCTTCGGTTAGATCTTGTAGTCTCGAGCTTAAATCCTTTAGTTCGGTAGGGTTCTGAATTATTTTCTTTAACTGTATTGTATTCAGGTTCGCTGGTATTTCGATTTTTAACCTTGAGATATTATATTCTGGTAAGTACGCTTGGAGATATGTGCCGTCTATGGTTCCCGAAGTTTTTACAATCATGTCGGCTGTTACTAATTTACAAGTGTTGCCTAGTGTGATTCGTCCTGTCCCCGCGATGGTTGTCCTATATTCTTCATGTTGGCAGTTTATGGTTATCGGCTGCTCGGTAAGTGTGGAGTACAACCATGAGTGCTGGTTAGTCAGCTCAATCCATATGGTATGATTGGAATGTATATATCGTGTGTCGCATAACTTTTGCCCTGGGGGGGTGTGTGTGTATGTTTGAATTTCGCAGATCGCATTGTCGTTTATGTGATAGATGGGCCTATTTTGTTCGCATATATAGTGATTGTCTACGTTAATACATTTTTCTAAATTACTTTGCGTTATTGTTAGATAGTTTTGATTTTCGTTATCAATGGCTACTATCGGTTGGTTTATTTCTGCGAAGGTAAATAAATTCCCGTGGCTATAACTCGGTAGGGGGATAGCCTTCACTATGTTATATCTAGGATGCGAAATTAGTGGGAAGCGCAAAATAGTGTGTACATAAGGGTTATTAAAATATGCGCTAACTGTTACGAATTTTTCAATCGTGAGCCAATTGTCTTCGGAGATTCCGAAGGGGAAGAATAGTCCTTGGGGCACTTGTGACGTGGCTTCCTTGAGACTTTCTATGATTTGATCTAACGGAATTAACCTCGGATGTATCCTTCCTGTTTTTACTGCCATTAAGTGTTCGATGACGTCTTCCGCGTCTCTCATCAAATCCGTTATTATGGCATTAACTATGGAGAAGTATTCGTGTATTTCTTCTCGTTGTACTTGATTTGCCATCTGTTTTTGGATTTTGGTGGTAAAATTGAGTAATAGTTGTTCGTTGTATTGTGTTGTTTTTTCCAGATTATCGATGTGGGCAATTGTTGTGTTTAAAATTTTTACTTGATTTTTCATCGTGTGATACAGTGTTTGCTCTTGATTTTGTAAGAGGAGTAGTTGTTCCTTGATGACCTTGTCGTCATTGGCATCCATGGTTCCGAAGAGTGTTTTTGCTAGTGTCCCGATCCCGTCGAGTAGTCCTCTTCGTTTGTTTGTCGGTGTCCTGTATATGGTGTTTACTCGTTTTAAGAGGTGTGTTAATTTATCATTCTCCGTTTCGATAATCGTTTTTTGGATTTGGCAGCTTTCTTTATTTTGTATCTTGTGTAGGAGGTGTCCGTGATCAATATAATTTTGTAAATCGTGGAATCTTTTATTTAAGGTTCCTAGGTCTATATTAATTATTAACTTCCAGGTGGATTCTACTTGATGTAGATAACCGATTTTTTCGAAGTATATCCCTGGCTCTCGATTAAATTGTTCTACCTCGTATTCCTCTTCTAGGTCCTTTCTTGCGGTAGTAGGCTGCATCTTCCATGTCATTAGCGCTCTGGAATGGAAATAGCTGTGCCGAAATTTTTCTTTCTTAATGTTCTATGAACGCTTTTAAACGGTTCGCATGTGTATTTATTATCTTTCGTCCTACTTTAATATTATAATTGACATCGGAGATTTTGTCGATGATTGTGTACGGTCCGGTCCATAATGCATCGAGTTTTTTGGATCGGCCCCTGCGGACGGTTTCGTTGTGTAATAGTACTTTTTCTCCTACCTTGAACGTGGTATTCTTCGATTTTTTGTCGTAGTTATCCTTTGCTTTCACCTTTTCGTTTTTTTAAGTGTTCCTTTGCGATTTGCTGGGCGGCGCGTAATTTTTCTTTCAATTCTTGCGCGTAGTCATCGTATGTATATGTCGGCTTCGGGGGTTGCGATAATGCCGTAGATAGGGTTGCTTGATGCCCGTAAAGCAGTTCGAACGGCGTGAACCCCGTGGCTGTATGCGGTGTGGTGTTATATGAAAACATTGCGTATGATGTCCATTCATCCCAGTCTGTTTGTTCAGCATTAATGTAGTGGCGAAGGTATTCTGCTAAGGTACGGTGTGATCGTTCCAAGGCTCCGCTGCTTTCTGGATGAATTTTCTCAATTTTTAATAATTTACAGACGTCCTTGAACATTTCGCTAAGGAAGTTTGTACCCTGGTCGGTTAAGACCTTTTCTGGGATACCATGTTCGAAGATAATTTTTGTTACGAATTCCCTTGCAATTGTTGCGGCTTCTTGATTAGTTATCGGAATCGCTTTACTAAATTTAGTTAGATTATCTTGGAAGGTAAGTACATATTTATTCCCATTACCAGAGATCGTTAGGGGTCCTACGATGTCTAAAGCGCATTTTTCGAATGGTTTGCTTGCGGTATCTGTTATTACCAGCGGTGCTTTGTTTTTTCGCGAAAGTTTATTTTTTTGGCAGAGTTCACATTTTGCTACATAGTTTTCTACGTCCTTAGTCAGTCCTTTCCAGTTGTGTAGTAACCGGATTCTGTTAATGGTGCGTTCGGTCCCTTGATGTCCTCCTAGGGGTGCGTCGTGATACTCATATAGTATGCGGCGTTTCTCCTCTTCCGTGTATTTCCGCTCTGTTTTTGTGTCATCAATTTCTTCTTTATCGATTTTATTAATTTCTTCTTCATCGATTTTATTAATTTCACCTACGTGTCGGCTGAGTGCGTCGGCGTTTTTATTAGCTTTGCCTGCCTTGTGTACAATCTCGTAATCGTATTCTTCAAGTTTTAATCGCCAACGCATCAATCGCGATCCAGGATCCGTTACATTAAATAACCATACTAATGGTTTGTGATCGGTGATAATTTTGAATTTCGTACCATACAGATAAGGCCTGAAATGTTTTACTGCCCATACTATGGCTAGTAGTTCCTTTTCAGTAGTATTATAGTTATGTTCCGCCCGCGACAAAATTCTGCTTGCGTAAGCAATCGGGCGGTCTTGTCCTACCGGGCCTTGCGACAGTATGGCTCCGCGTAATCTGAGGCATCCGTTGTTACGAGGAATTCCTGGTCGAATTCCGGATATTTTAGTATGGGTGCGGTAGTTAATTTATTTTTTAACGTGTCAAATGCGTTTTGCTGTTCGCTGTTCCACTCAAATTTTTCTTCCTTTTTTGTTAATTTTGTCAAGGGTTTAGCAATTTTTGAGAAATTTTCTATAAATTTTCTATAGTAACCTGCTAAACCTATGAACGCTTGTATTTCCTTAGCTTTGGTGGGAGTGGGGAATTTTTGTACGGCGTTTATTTTGGAAGGATCAGGCATGATCCCCTTTTCTGTAACGATGTGCCCTAAATATATTACTTCCTTTCTAAGGAACTCGCATTTGTCTGGTTGGAGTTTTAAGTTGTGTTTACGTAATCTGTAGAGAACCTCGGCGAGTCGCATGTGGTGGTCCTCTAGGCTGTTACCGTATATTACTATATCGTCCAAGTATACGAGACATTTGATCCCTTGTAGTCCCGTCAGCACGGAGTTCATTAACCGTTGGAATGTAGCTGGCGCGTTCGTTAACCCGAATGGCATTCGATTGAACTCGTAATGTCCATACGGTGTGGAAAATGCAGTCTTGCATTTATCGGGCTCGGCCATGGGTATCTGATGGTAGCCCGACGCTAGATCCAAGGTGGTGAAGTACTTTGCATTTCCCAGTTGGTCTAGTATATCCGTTATGTTTGGTATTGGAAAAGAATCGCCTATGGTTAAATTATTAAGTTTCCGGAAATCTACAACTATGCGTAATTTTCGGTTTCCTTCCGCATCCGCTTTTTTGGGGACCACAAGTAAAGGCGCATTCCATTGGCTGTTACTAGGTCGGATTAGCTTGTCCTTCAACATGCCCTCTATTTGTTTATTTATTTCCTTTTTGTGTTTCTCCGGCAATCGGTATGGGCGTACGTTTACAGGTGCACTGTCAGCTCGGAGCGCGATTTCGTGTGACGTAGTCGGAGTGCAAGTCAGCGCGTCTCCTTTAAGGTAAAACACGTCACCGAATTCCTCACAGATTTGAAGCAATGTTTTTTCTTCTTCTTGATTGAGATGTTGTAGTCGGAAATTTTTTATTTGCTCGCTGCGGGAGAGTGTAGGCGCTTCCTGGGGGGGCGGGACATTCTCTCTTCGAGCCACCGTGTTCGTAATTTCCTCGACGTTTACCCATGGAGTTGACATTTTAATGTATTTTTCGGTTGTATTTATAACGCTAACCGGGCATGAAAATTCTTCTGGTTCTACGAGACAGTGTCCGATAAATACTCCGGGCAGCATTTCTTCGGCGCGTACCACGCCTACCTTATTCGAGTCGGTGGTGGCTCGGATGATTGTTTCGCTTCGCGGCTTCAGCATTAGCGCGCGGTACGGGCGTAATTTTAATATTGTCTCTGCTAGTTGTAGCTGTTTTTTGTCGTAATCACACGTTATCTTGTGCTTTTGCAAGAAATCTACTCCCAAGATTCCTTCGTAGTCGATGGGGAAATCGTCCTTCACGATGTAGATAGGATGCCGTATTTTTCGGTCCTTCAAGGTTATTGTGGCCTTGATTTTTCCTATGGTCTGGATCTGGTGTCCCGTTACTCCGGTCAATGCCATTTTCTCTTCGTAGATCACGGCTTCCCCTTTTAGATTTCTTAATTTAATTAAGGTCACTGTTGCGCCGGTGTCGAAGAGTAAATTTAACCTTCCCTTCTTTGCCTCTTGTATGGGCAGAGTCACTAGATCTAGACCTGTCGTAGTGGGTAGTTGTGTGATTACTTGCGATATTTGGTACTCGGCCGCGGGTCTCGGCCGTTTCGTGTTTTCCTCGTCTTCTTCATCCTCCGGTGTTGTATGTTTCTTTCGCTGTCCACTAGTGTTAGAATGGCCTTGGGCGCTCTTATTTCCGTTTGTCCTTGTCTGCGTATTTCCCGGGCGTCCGTGCAGACTCCAACATTCGTTACGACCGTGACCTGATTTTTTGCAGTAGGTGCAATGTTTCTCAACAGCGTTGATTTTCCCTTGTGGTTTTGGCAAGGAGAATCTGTTGGCGTATCTGCTCGTGCGGCAGTCTCGTCCGAGGTGTCCGGTCTTCCCGCATTTGTGACACTGTATAGTTTTATTGATGTGTCCTGCGTGTGAAGCGGTCTGGTCGGTCCGGGGTCGCAGTGTCTGCTCTGTCGGGCCCTTCACTTTCTCTTCCGCGCTGGCTTGTGCGATGGCGTCTTGTAGCGTCGTGTGATGCTGTGCTCGTACCATCAGCTGGATGTTTTCCTGGAGGCCTATCTGGAAGTTCTGCAGGGCTTGTTGTTGCAGCGTATCGAGTATAATGCGCTTGCGCTCGCTGCCGAAAGCCTGCCCTTCGATCATGGATTCGTACAGTTCCATGGCTAAATTATCGACGCGTAGTCCGTATTCCCGGGCGCTTTCGCCGGGTTTTTGCTTCAGGGTGTTGAATTCCACCTGAAGATGGGTAGTGCTCCTCTTGCTTAGATAGCAGATTTCCAGTTCCCGTTTAAGTTGGGCGAAGTTGTTTATGTCGCGTGTTTCAAAGTCGAGCATAGCCTTCCCCTTTAGCTTGGTGCAGAGTATCGCTTCTAGTAGCGTCTTTTCGTCTACTGGGTTAATATTTTTTATAGCGTAGGAGCTGGCGCTTAGAAATTCTTTAAGTCTGGCTTGGGAGGTTCCGTCGAACTCAGGTATCATGTCTCGCGCTTCTTTCAGTCGTAAGAAACCATGCAGATGTGCGGTTTGCCTGCGCACATCGCTCACGGTTCGTCCATAGGAGAGGTCGGCATAGGGGTTTTCGTGTATTATTCGCGTTCTATTTAAGTCTTCCCGGTTAGTACGTAGGTCCCGCATCTGATCGCGGAGGTGTCTCATTTCCTCTTGCATTTCTCGGAAGCTCTGCAAAACCTCGACTAATACCGCGTTGCTCGGATCTTCGCTAGGACGTCCCGCATCCTCGTAATGGGCGGCGGCGCCATGCCTAGTCTGCGTTCGCATACGCTCGATTTCTCTATCTATGTCGTCGGACGGGACCGAGGGGTGTGTCATAGTGTTTCCGTCAGGTATCTCAAAAATACTACTATCGTACGACACGGGGGAGTAGTTTCGTCTTACCGAAACGCGATCAACCGATGTTCGATCGATATTGCTCGGTCCTGCTTCGTTATTATTATGCGGCGAGGACTGGTTGTCCTTTCCGCCTTGGGTTTCGGGTTCGCGAGCTTCCGGTTCGCGCGGATTCGCCTGGGTATTCGGATTCGAGATTCTTTCGGACGCTATCGCGAATATCGCGGGCCGCTTCTTCTACTACTTGCACGGGCGTTACGAAGCCGAATCTATTTGCTAATTTCGCTGGTGCGCTTAAAAAACGTGGTCGTTGAAACGTGACCTTCTTTTTTGCCGGTGCCGACATTCAGGCAATATTATTATACAATATGCTGACTTACAGTATAACGATGATACGCATTTTCTTTCGCTCGCTCGTCGTTTTCGCACGGTCGGCTGTTGGTCGGTTCCTTGTGCTGTCTCGTGGTTGAGTGGTCCTGTTCTGGTCCGCTGCAGCTTCTCTCGGTATTCCTTTTTTGAGGTCCTCGAGCACTGACGATGTTGGCAGATCCTTACTTGGCAGATCTCTCTTGTTGTCAGGAATCTTGTATTGTCAGATATCCTTTATTGCTCAGTATCAGCATCCCACCGCTGCCACCATTTTGTTGTGCCTCTCAGGGTACAACGGGATTTGTAGGATACTTTGAGGGGTCCGTTCGTCTTAGGAGTTAGGACTCCGAGTGTCGAGGGTGGTGAAAAGAACACTTTGGTCACAAGAGAAGAGTTTATTCCAACTCACGTGTACAATTCTTTGGTATGTCGAATCGCAGCGCGTCCTCACAATAGATTAGATGTAATTACTTGTCGTCCTCGGTTCGGAATACGGCCCCGAGGAGTTAATCAGGCGCGCTTATATTACCCGAAAGTAGGTTTTGTTTTTCGGTTAATGTGTCGCATGTATGCAATCGGTTTTGCATCGTCTGCGTTTTACGATCTCGAATGTGTCGCGATGTCTTAACGCGTGTATGCAATCGGTTGCGTTTTCGAGGCGCGCGCTATATCTTTTGAAATGCTGATTCTGCGTTTTCTTTTGTGGGTTTTTAGGTCGTGGTTGGGTCATAGTGTTTACGGTTACAACAATATGACAATTGTATTTCATTAAAAGGTAAGAATTATAAGGAACCACCATAGAATTGTCCACTGCTATTAATTGTCCCTTAACTTTTGCATTGTAATTATTTGCTACTGTTCTGTTATCTCGACGTCTATAACGTGGGTATCCTTTTTCATTCATTTCTGTCTGCTCTATGAATATTTTCGGAAACTTTTTTGAGCATTCCCCGTTTTTTTTTAAGCACGGAGAAGTATCCGTGTGTGGTCCATGTAACATGTGTTTAATAACTTTTGCTTTCAAACAACCTTCCTCTGGTATTTCTGCCGATATACATTTATCAATTTGTTTTGGAGTTCTTAGTTTTTCATCATGTTTTATTGTAAAAAGCATATGTGCATGAGGTAATCCACGTTTTTGAAATTCTATTGTATAGACGTATGCAATTATAGTGCCAAATAATTTCCCGCTTAATATTTCTTTCAGTAAAGCTTTAAATTTTAAGTAAAATATCCTTACAATGAGTAATGGAGTGTCATATGATTCCAGTTTAAGATACTTAAAATTTTTCAATTCTCTCTTTATTTCTGGTCAATCCGGATTACAAGTCATGGTTATAAAAAGATCAGGTCTTCCATGTTTTCTTACAATGGCCATGCATCTTGATATAGTTGTTGCATATGTCGTGGGCCTCCTATAAACGAAGATGGTAACACAAATATATTGCCTAATCTTGCTTGGTTCTGAAAATTCTCCGGATTATTTAATGCACTTCTCGATACATGATCTACTAATCCTTGGTAACACTCAATTCTCAATTTGTTTTGATTGTGTAGGAAGTAATTGAGACGCTGATTTTCTATTCGGATGTATGCGTGAATAACATATTATTGATGTAACTTGCCTCCATAATAAATAGGATTAAACTGATCTATGTTTCTGTACATCAAAGGATAGGCATAATACTGCAGCACTGATATTTGCTTTGTTGTACTCTCTGTTGTCTGCATTATATATGATGTCCAACCTAAATCTCCACTTGGAAATAATAGTGGAAAAATCATAGGGTCTATATGTGCAGAAAGTTTTGGTAGCAGAACACCTTCATTACTGGATTTAGGATAAACGCATAAATCAAAGTTTGGAATTATACCGTCTTTTGAAACAATTATTACTGCACATTCAGACGTTACTGGTTTATTATATACTCTTTTGTCAGGCCCTCTTGTAAAATATAAAAAATATTCCTCCTGATTTTCTTGTACTACATTTTTCAACGCTCTGTATTTTACAACGTATGAATTATGTTTTTCTAAAATTTTTGTTATCTCGCCAATATAACGGTATAATTGATAATGAGCAGCTGCTCCGAAGCTTGTTCTATATCGCAAAGCAACATCAGGTTCATACATATAAATCTGACCACAATACGATTTATTAGGTGATCCATAAAGAGATATTGGAGCAATATGATGTACCTGCCCCTGTACTTTCAAAACAGGAAGTATTCTGTTTGATGTTATATCTGCTTGGAATGTAGCAAAAGCAAACATCGAATTAAATATGCGAATATCGTTTCTAAATGTTCTATCACAGAAAATTTGTTGTAATTCAATCGGGAATGGAGATAGTTCTGACAATTTTACTTTACCGTTATGGCAGCAACTCTTTTTACAGAATTCATTTTTCCAAAATATTGCGTTACAATATTGGCACTTTTCGGTCATTTCCCCAACATCGTGAGTTGCTACTAAAAGTTAGTAGTTGGATCTAATGACTGTCATTGTCGTTCCTTACTTTCTCTCTTTCGTTCAACAGATGTTTTTGCTGGCTGTTTGGATGTTGAGAGTTCCTGTTTTTCTTGCAAATGTCGTTGTCGTTCCCTACTCTCTCTCTTACGTTCAGCAGATGTTTTCGCTAACTGTTTGGATGTTGAAGGTCCCTGTTCTTCTTGTATCTGTCGCTGTCTTTCCCTATATTCTCTCACACGTTTAGTACATGTCTTCTTTAGCGATTTGGATACCGAAGGACTGTCTTCATCCGTACTATATTTACGTTTTTTTTCTTGTTTTTTTCGAGAAAGCATTGTCAAAACTTCAAAGTCTTAAAATTTTTTAAATCGCAATTATTAATGGTTGAAATTTTGCTTGCATTTAAATTTAAATAATCGCGCGCGACCATTATAAAAATTATTTTATTAATTTAAATATTTAAATAGAAAATAAAAATAAATATTTTCATTTGTGTGTGTGTATGTGTACAATAATAAATATGTACTGATTATCTAAATTTATCTATTTTTCTTTTTCTTTTCAACTCACGTTCTATCTTCTTTATCTCCTCTCCTGATCGCTCGTTAATATTTATGTGTGATAATATCTTTCTTTCCTCTCCTTATCATTCGTTTCTTTAAAAAAATGTAACTCAGGCCATTCGATATTTCAAACCTCGGTTCTCTTTCTCTCATAACACACTTTCGCTCGCAAAAGAAATGATAACACTTGTAGACAATTTCTATTTCAAAAATAAAGTTCCATAGAATATCAATAAAATATTTAATATTTAAAAAAATTAAAATTTGCAATTATTAAAATAATTTAAATTTAAATTATATATTCAAAATTAATAAAATCGAAATTTTGCTTGCATTAAAACATAAATCAATAAATTATTTAATATTTAAAAATTGTTTAAATCGCAATTATTAATGATTGAAATTTTGCTTGCATTTAAATTTAAATAATCGCGCGCGACCATTATAAAAATTATTTTATTAATTTAAATATTTAAATAGAAAATGAAAATAAATATTTTCATTTGTGTGTGTGTGTGTGTGTGTGTGTGTATGTATGTGTACAATAATAAATATGTACTGATTATCTAAATTTACCTATTTTTCTTTTTCTTTCCAACTCACGTTCTATCTTCTTTATCTCCTCTCCCGATTGCTCGTTAATATTTGTGTATTATAATATCTTTCTTTCCTCTCCTTATCATTCGTTTCTTTAAAAAAATGTAACTCGGGCCAACTTCAATATTTCAAACCTCGATTCTCTTTCTCGCACAACACACTTGCGCTCGCAAAAGAAATGATAACAATTATAGATAATTTCTATTTCAAAAGTAAAGTTTAATAAAATATCAATAAAGTATTTAATATGTACTGATTATCTAAATTTACCTATTTTTCTTTTTCTTTCCAACTCACGTTCTATCTTCTTTATCTCCTCTCCCGATTGCTCGTTAATATTTGTGTGTAATAATATCTTTTTTCCTCTCCTTATCATTCGTTTCTTTAAAAAAATGTAACTCGGGCCAACTTCAATATTTCAAACCTCGGTTCTCTTTCTCGCACAACACACTTGCGCTCGCAAAAGAAATAATAACAATTGTAGATAATTTCTATTTCAAAAGTAAAGTTTAATAAAATATCAATAAAGTATTTTATATTTAAAAAATTTTAAAAATTGCAATTATTAAAATAATTTAAATTTTGCATTTAAACATATATCAATAAAACAAAAGTTCAAAAAATATCAATAATATTATTCATATAAATTTATCAATAATAGTATATATATTATATATAGGGTAGATAAATTATTATATATTATGAAATATTAATAATATTATATATAATATATATTAAATATATTTTATTTCGAGATGTCTGCACAGCTGGCCAGCTGTCAAACGTTTATCCGAAAATGGCAAAGAGTCTTCACAAAATGACAGATTTGTTTATTAACAATTCTCCAAGCAACGCATTCAGGAATGTATTTAGTATCAATTCGGACCCTATTATTTATTTTTAATTTATTTTAATTTATTTATTATTTTATTATTTATTTATTTATTATTTATTTATATTATTTTTAATTATTTATTGTTTTTGAAAAAAATTTTTTAATACAAATTATTTATATATTTTCAATTAACAAAATAAATTAACGAAGTTTGTGATACATGTTATTATGTCAAAATAAGCTTTTATAAATAAATAATTTTATACTTTTATATGCCGAAGTGTTACAATTAAATAAATAAAGAAGAATTTCAAAATTGTAAATATTTAATAAAATAAATTTTATAATACATATACATACATACACATATAGATTTTATTTTCTTAAATCAAATTTTATTTTTCTTATTTTTCGTGTTCTTCTTGTTATTATCGTCTTTACGCTTTTTATTTTCTTTTTTCCATTCCTTACATTCTTCATTCTTACACTTCTTATACTCCTTTTGTTTCTCATATTCAATTAAAGCATTTATTAATAAATGATCAAGCCCATCTTCAAACACTGAAACTTTTTAATTATAAATAAAATTAGGTTATATATAATGATAATAAAAATAAGAATAAGAAAAATAAAATTTGATTTAAAAAATTATTTGTAACATCATAAACATTATTCGTATAAATATATAACAGATAAATTAGTAAAATTTAAAATAATTAAAAAGAGAATAAGTAATATTTGAACGATCAAAAAATTTTATTGTTTTTACTTACCGTTTTTAAATTCTTCAATTTGATCTGTTTCAATCTGTCCATTTATTTCATTCATCACAACACATTCTGGTTTATTTCTATTCATTTCATCCATAATAACATTTACTATTTCGTTCGATTTATCCATTCCATCCATTATTTATGACATTTAACATATGAAACCAGCAACTTATGTATATAATCATTTATAAAATGACTTAAGCCGGCGTCACACGATGTACGTTTTTTTGTATGATTAGCTTGTATGCTAGCTTGTATCCTGTACGTTGCTTGGTTTGCTACATAGAGCGTTGTATAAACACGTCACACGAAGTTGGTTTGCTGTATGGAGTGTTGTATGAAGACGTCAGACGAAAGAAAACGTCAAACGTCAATCATAGCTGGTTGATAGGTTTTGATAATTAAATAAAATATTTTAAAAGAAATTGATATGGAGGAACAACAGCTCCTGTATATAGTAAATTAAATTTTGCGACGACGGAGATTGGCTGCATTCGTGCTATTACTTCATCGCGAAATAAATACAAGAAATCGTAGAAACTATTTGTTCTTTATTCCACATTTTTATTAAAATATTAATATTCTGTCAAACGATTTTGACATATCATATCAACAGTGAAGATTGCATTGAATGAAACATTTCCGAAACGCTGATTGGTGCATGCAAGGAAACGAGCACGAAATAATGCACCGTAGCAAACATAGAAATCATACAAGCTAGACGTTCGCACTCAATGCATCGAAGTGTCTGGCATGCACAAGTGCAAGCACAGCAGCGTACAAACTAGCGTACAGCTAATTATACAGAAAAACCTACATCGTGTGACGCCGGCATTACGTCAAGAAATAAAACCTCATATCACCCTATTGTATCTTTCTTGGGTAAAAACATATATATATGCACATATGTAATGTATGGGTAAGAATATATGTATATGCACATTTAAAAAAATGTCATTTTTCGATGTTTCGGAACATTTTGAACACATTGACACAAAATGACGTGTAAAACTTAAAAAAATCACATTAATAGCCATCCCCGGAAAATTTGCAAAATTTTTATATCAATTTTAAGAAAATCGGTCAATAAATATGTGGGTGCGTGAATGGATGCGCGAGTGGATGGGTGGTGTTGTAAAATTTAAAAAAACCACATCGTCGCCATCCCCTAAATATTTGCAAACTTTTGATACCAATTTCAAGAAAATCGGTCAATAAATGTGTATGTAGGTATGTGGGTGGGTGCGTGGGTGGGGGTGTAAAATTAAAAAAAACCACATCGTCACCATCCCCTAAAAATTTGCAAAATTTTGATATCAATCTCAATAAAATCGGTCAATAAATGTGTGGGTGCGTGGGTGGATGCGTGAGTGGGTGGGTGATGGTGTAAAATTAAAAAAATCATATTAGTAGCCATTCCCTAAAAATTTGCAAAATTTTGATACCAATCTCAAAAAAATCGGTCAATAAATGTGTGGGTGCGTGGGTGGATGCGTGAGTGGGTGGGTCGTGGTGTAAAATTTAGAAAAACCACATCGTCGCCATCCCCTAAAAATTTGCAAAATTTTGATATTAATCTCAAAAAAATCGGTCAATAAATGTGTAGGTATGTGGGTGGGTGCGTGGGTGGGGGTGTAAACTTAAAAAAAACCACATCGTCACCATCCCCTAAAAATTTGCAAAATTTTGATATCAATCTCAAAAAAATCGGTCAATAAATGTGTGGGTGCGTGGATGGATGCATGAGTGGGTGGGTGATGGTGTAAAATTAAAAAAATTATATTAATAGCCATTCCCTAAAAATTTGCAAAATTTTGATACCAATCTCAAAAAAATCGGTCAATAAATGTGTGGGTGCGTGGGTGGATGCGTGAGTGGGTGGGTGATGGTGTAAAATTAAAAAAATTATATTAATAGCCATTCCCTAAAAATTTGCAAAATTTTGATACCAATCTCAAAAAAATCGGTCAATAAATGTGTAGGTATGTGGATGGGTGCGTGGGTGGGGGTGTAAAATTAAAAAAAACCACATCGTCACCATCCCCTAAAAATTTGCAAAATTTTGATATCAATCTCAAAAAAATCGGTCAATAAATGTGTGGGTGCGTGGGTGGATGCGTGAGTGGGTGGGTGATGGTGTAAAATTAAAAAAATCATATTAGTAGCCATTCCCTAAAAATTTGCAAAATTTTGATACCAATCTCAAAAAAATCGGTCAATAAATGTGTGGGTGCGTGGGTGGATGCGTGAGTGGGTGGGTGGTGGTGTAAAATTTAGAAAAACCACATCGTCGCCATCCCCTAAAAATTTGCAAAATTTTGATATTAATCTCAAAAAAATCGGTCAATAAATGTGTAGGTATGTGGGTGGGTGCGTGGGTGGGGGTGTAAAATTAAAAAAAACCACATCGTCACCATCCCCTAAAAATTTGCAAAATTTTGATATCAATCTCAAAAAAATCGGTCAATAAATGTGTGGGTGCGTGGATGGATGCATGAGTGGGTGGGTGATGGTGTAAAATTTAACAAAATCATATTAGTAGCCATTCCCTAAAAATTTGCAAAATTTTGATATCAATCTCAAAAAAATCGGTCAATAAATGTGTGGGTGCGTGGGTGGATGCGTGAGTGGGTGGGTGATGGTGTAAAATTAAAAAAATTATATTAATAGCCATTCCCTAAAAATTTGCAAAATTTTGATACCAATCTCAAAAAAATCGGTCAATAAATGTGTGGGTGCGTGGGTGGATGCGTGAGTGGCTGGGTGGTGGTGTAAAATTTAGAAAAACCACATCGTCGCCATCCCCTAAAAATTTGCAAAATTTTGATATTAATCTCAAAAAAATCGGTCAATAAATGTGTAGGTATGTGGGTGGGTGCGTGGGTGGGGGTGTAAAATTAAAAAAAACCACATCGTCACCATCCCCTAAAAATTTGCAAAATTTTGATATCAATCTCAAAAAAATCGGTCAATAAATGTGTGGGTGCGTGGGTGGATGCGTGAGTGAGTGGGTGATGGTGTAAAATTAAAAAAATCATATTAGTAGCCATTCCCTAAAAATTTGCAAAATTTTGATGCCAATCTCAAAAAAATCGGTCAATAAATGTGTGGGTGCGTGGGTGGATGCGTGAGTGGGTGGGTGATGGTGTAAAATTTAAAAAAACTACTTCGTCGCCATCAGGAGGAAAGGAGAGAGGAAGGGAGAAGTATCTCTAAGATTTACCATAACTTCAATTGAATGCGTGACATAAAAACGTGACCAATTTTAACTAATCTTTTTATATATATATATATATATATAGGGTAGATTAATATATATATATATATATATATATATATAAAATATTATATATATTATATATTTATTAAGATTATATCTCTTTAATTAATTTATTATATAACTGTTTCTTCTTTAAATATTCTTTAAGAAAGGAGCCAAAGAATTAAAAGGGAAGGACAGACAAAAGAAAAGTTCAGAGAAAGAAAAAGGGAAAAATTAGAAAATACTAAAATATCAGAAAATTTTAAAACGAAATATATGCAGGTATGTAAATAAGAAAGATGTTTAGATATATTTAATACATAAAAAGAATTTTATTTTATTTGTCTTAAAATTAATTAATTTATTAATTTTATAAATATATAATAAATATATTTTATATATATATATATATATATATATATATATATATATATACACACACACACACACACACACAGGATGTCCAATTTTAATCTATCATCCCGCGTAACTTTGCAGGAAGCGATCGTAGAGAAAAACGGTTTGATCTTGGATAGTTGTTTGAAGATCCCATGAAGATCACTTTCAATTTCTTAAATGGAACCTACTATTTTTTATTGCATTTTCTTATCTCGAGAGCTTTCCAAAATATTATAATAAAATATGAATAATGAAAATTACATTGGCTATGCGAGCCAAACGTGGATATCAGTACGTATACTTATAATGAAATTAATTTTTTCGTTGGAATTTAATTCATTGTGCACGAGGCATTTTTACTTGGTACTTATGCCAAGACTTTATTTGGGAATAATCTCAATTCGAGATTTAATTTCCCGAATCCCCTCTAACCCCCCTACAGAATTATAGGCGTGAAAAATATAGATCCGAAAGTCGCTGAATCGAACCCGAGACCTTTCGCTTGCCGGGCGACTGAAGATTTAACAGGCATTGTTTATCAAGGCAGAGAAAAGTATAGAATCGAAGGGTCTGAATAGCTCAGATGGTGAGAGCAGTCGCCCGGCAAGCGAAAGGTCTCGGGTTCGATTCCTGATTCAGCGACTTTCGGATCTATATTTTTCTCGCCTATAATTCTGTAGGGGGGTTAGAGGGGATTCGGGAAATTAAATCTCGAATTGAGATTATTCCCAAATAAAGTCTTGGCATAAATACCAAGCAAAAATTCGTGCCTCGTGCACAATGAATTAAATTCCAACGAAAAAATTAATTTCATTGGAAGTATACGTACTGACATCCACGTTTGGCTCGCATAGCCAATATAATTTTCATTATTCATATTTGATATATAGCGAGCGTTTATAAATTCACATGGTTTATAATAAAATGTTTTTCTATTAAGTATTTTTCGAGTTATGAGGCTTGAAGTTAACAATTTTTTGTTATAAAATGTAAAATATCTTGCAAAATATTTAGTTTTCGGTAATCTTACCTTTAATAGTTTTATGCGCGGAATAATGAGACCAATCAATTTGTGTAAAAAAAACATAATTGTTTTCAAAAAATTTATGTAATTTGCAACATGCAGCTGCGTTCTTTTTCTTAAAAGCAACTGTGTTTTCTTTATACCAATTGATTGGTCTCATTATTCTGTGCATAGAAGTATTAAGATAAGATTACCGAAAACTGAATGTTACACAAGATATTTTGCATTCTACGTCAAAATACTGTAAATTTCAAGTCTCGTAATTCAAAAACTTAATGAAAAAATATTTATTATAATGTTTTGGAAAGCTCTCGAGGTAAGCTACACGAATATGCAATAAAAAATGAAGATTTACATTTAAAAATTTCAAGGTGATCTTCATGTAATCTTGACAATGCTATTCACAAGGTCATAATAATACTACTATATAATGCGTCACTTAGGCCCTGCGCACAATAGAGAAAATATTATGAATAAATATTAAATATTAGGAATAAGAATTATTTTAAAATAATAAAATCAAAAAAACTCTAAAATAAAAATACAAATTCGAGTATAAAGAACTAGTAAGGGCTAATAAACTAGTAAGAATCCTTTATACCCCCTATTATATGGAAAATAACAGTAATTAAAAATATCTTTGAACGATTTCTAGATTTTCTAAATTTTCAGACTTTTTTCATTGATACCTTGTATTTTGAAAGAAAAGCAATTTCGGACTTATATTTATAGGACCTTTTTATAGATCATCTTCAATTTTTAATACTTATTTAGTAAACACTTTACATATTGTAGGTTTGTTTGTTATTTAGTATTAGTCTTTTTTTGACATCATTATTTAAGATCCATATATTTACCTAGCACTGAAAAATCAAGTTCGGCTATAATGCATAATTAAATAATTCATTTTTTTATTAATGTGTAAAAGCAATAAATTTGTTCTTAGAACAATAAATTAACAAAAAATTAGCACTTAATTATGCACTATAGCCAAACCCAATTTTTAATGGTAAATGTGCCAGGTTAATATAGGTTCATTTAAGTAGAATGGATACTTTAAATTTGCAAAAAAATAGGTCTTGAGAATCGATTGTAACAAATTATTTGATAAATAAATAACTTTTTGGTTTTGCGCTAATCTATATGCAAAGTTACAAAATTTTAAATGACACATTTTCTTAGTTTTTGGATTCACACACATACACACACACACACACACACAGTTTATAGAAAAAATAATTACAAACACATACAATTTAAATAAACTTTGATATTTACATTTGTTCTTGAGAAATTCATATAAAAGTTAATACTAAATAGTAAATTTATTTATATTTGTAAATTTATATATATTTTTATCTGTAAATTTATTTATATTTTTCGAACAATTTTTTTGAATTTAAAAGTATCCATTCTTTTTAAATGATGTTAGTGACAAAATATAAGTTATATTTTTTGGCGCAAGATTACCTTCAGGACTGACGTCTTCAAAATTTAGCGGTTTTTGAAGCAGAAGTAGCGGTAATAGCATAAGTTATCATACAAAAAGGCTACTGTGCGCCTGTAAAAAAAGGCTGTTGTGCGCCTATAAAAAACGGCTGCTGTGCGCCGATACAGAGCTGCTGTGCGCCTGTAAAAAGAAGCTGCTGTGCGCCTGTGAAAAACGAATTGCTTTGCAATATATAGCGCCAATATACTGCGCGATTGAGAAGCGCGGCTACTGCGTACTTATAATAAAAGAATATATAAAACAATTTGTCTTCATTATATATATACAAAATGTGTCTTGAAACAAAGAAGCATATGGTTCTATCCTCTAAAGAAAAAGATATAATTATTCAAGGTGAATGGTTAACTGACATGCATATGGAACATTTCGGTCGTCTTTTACAAAATTGTTCAGATTTTAGACCTGTCGAAACCTGGCGAGTGCAATGTCTCGATACGATTCAATCTATGCCAGTAGATAAAAAACATATACAAATATTGCATAGTTCATCGAGTCCATTTGATGGACACTGGGTATGCAGTTATTATGACACGAAAGATATATTCATTTATGATTCTTTAAATTCTAAGAAATTACATGAGCATCATAAGCAATTCTTAACAAGATTATTTCCAATATATAATTTTGAAAAACGTCGTGTAAAATTTCCTACTGTGCAACGTCAACCAAACTGTAACGATTGTGGTGTTTTTGCAATAGCTTTTGCGATTTCATTGTTATTTAATATTAAACTTGAAAAAGTAAAATATGATCATAGTTTGATGCGTCTGCATTTGCTAAAAATTTTTGAAACAAATGTAATTGAGCATTTTCGTCAAGATTTACAATATAATACTCAAAAAATATTTCCATTAGCAGTAATAAGAGCAAAAGAGATTGACGCTGCTCGTGTACGTAAGAGACGTCAATATGAGACACATCAAAAATTAAAATCAAAGGAAATTTTCGACATTGCTCAAACTAAAAAAGCTTTGAATAATAGTCAGTTGGAAACAAAATGCATTTCAAATCAATGTTTAGAAACATTAAATAATCTTAATATTGAACAAATTAATAAATATTCTTCAGATGATAAAGAAAATAAAATTTACGATATAAATAAAAATTTTGGAAATAAATGTATTCAATATCAATATGAAAATAATGTACAATTAGAAGATATCAAAAAGGAAAGAATCAAATATAATTTGGAAAATCAAGATAAAAAAGAACAGATTTTATATTTAAAAGAAAGTCAAAATTTAGAAAATAGTACTAATTTAGAAAATAATTGTGTTAAAATGTCGCAGCAATATGCACAAGATTTGGAGAATAAACGCGCTAAAAAGCGGCAGCTATATGCACGGAATTTGGAAAATAATCGCGCTAAAATGCGGCAGTTATACGCACAGAATTTGGAATATAATCGCGCTAAAATGCGACATCGATATGCAGAAGATTTTGAAAATAATCGCGCTAAAAAACGACAGCGATATGCAGAAGATTTTGAAAATAATCGCGCTAAAAAGCGACAGCGATATGCAAAAAATTTGAAAAATCAATATAAACAAGATTCACAAAATAATTGTGTTAAAAAGGAAAATCAACAGAAGCAATATTCTAAAATAAGCACAAAATCTGTACCTACAATTAAAAATTTCAATTTTTCAAAACAAGTTATTAAAAAATATAAAAAAATTTTATCGAAAACTCTATAAAATTTCGTCTCATTCTTTAGAAATAATTATAAAAAATATTACAGAGAAACTCAATATTAAAGGTCATATTGAAAAACGACTAAAAACCGAAAAAATCGTAAGATGGTGTATGTATATTAGGAACAATCTTGTTCGCAATTTATACAAATTGTTAGCTTTAATTAAAAAGAAATCAGAAGTAAGTTTGACACTTGTCGCTGAATGTTCTACAATTGAAGAAAAAATAAATGTGTTATGTGGCGAATCTAGACATACAGCTTCATCCGAAAATTATTTTATTGATTCTACATATCATCATGTAACTTCAAAAGAACCTTTGGATACGAAAAAAGAAATTCTGAATATATTACCGTTAATAAAAAATGTAACTTCATTTCGATGAAGAGACAATCTTTGGTAATAGATACGAAAGGATAAGTTGTGAATATATTACCGTTACAAGAATCACTAGCAAAATCTTGGTTGTACAATAGTTCATGTAAAATTGATCCGTCTTTAATTGATCGTTATCAAAAGTTCATGCAAACTATAGATAAATGTACTTTAAAAAATGTACCAGAATTGATACAAAACCTTCATAGATGTACTATAAAAACCTCAAATGAGAAATTGGGTCATACGCGTAGCTGTCATATTGATTTAACACTTTGTAAAGGAATGTTTCTTCCAGTTCAATTATTATCGCCTCATTTTCCAAAAGTAAGATATATTAAGTGTTTAATTTATCAAATGACAGCTTTTTATCGAAAGCTTTTATCGAAAAATCTCGATAAAGCATTAACTCATGCTGATTTAAACGCATTAAATGAAATTGTAACTTCTGCACAAGAAAAAGCAGATATATACAAACATCAACAGACAGATACAATTC
This sequence comes from Prenolepis imparis, assembly GCF_030444845.1. Classification (NCBI taxonomy): domain Eukaryota; kingdom Metazoa; phylum Arthropoda; class Insecta; order Hymenoptera; family Formicidae; genus Prenolepis; species Prenolepis imparis. The sequence continues at coordinate 16,338,200 of NW_028141165.1, read as the reverse complement.
TGAGTGATGATGATATTTTCTCAAAATATCATGAAGCATTTAAAGCTTTAACTAAACGTTCAGAAGACACACCACGGCATATTTGCGTATCATGTGAGAGATTGTGTTATAAAAAAAATTTATTTAAAGTTAGTAATATTCAAGTACAAATAGACATTCAAATTTGGAGAGATTTAATGGCACATGTTCAACAACAAAAAATTAATGCAGAATATATGTATATGTAATTATTGTGCAGGCAAATTTCGTAAAGGTCTAATACTTGCATATTGCATTTTGAATAATCTCTTTACAAATGTTGTGCCCGAAGTAATATCATCTCTTAAACATTTAAAAAAATTCTCTCATCTCTTAACACATTTAAAAAAAATCTTATACAAAGAGCTAAAGCATTTCAAACTATTCTCAAAATGGAAACTGTTATGAATAAAAAGTTGCCTCAAAGGCAAATGATACAAAAAGTTAAAGGTAGAACATTTCATTTACTACTTCCGTTACAGGAGACATGGAATAAATTATGTCATAATACTGATGCGATAAATATTAATCATGAATTATATATATTAGTTAGAGGTATTCCGACAAAATCAAAGATTATTTGGGAAGAGATGGTTAATGTTAAAAAAGTATTTGATGCTTTAACATGGTTAAAGCACAACAATGCTTTATACTCTCACATTATACTGCCAAATAATCATAATAAGTTGGAAAAGTTAGAAAATTTAGTATTCCAAGTGGAAGAGATAGAAAATAATACAGAAGCAATATTAAATGACAACTCTGAATTATCAAATAATTTGATAAAAGAGACAAAAAATGATATAGAAGAAATATTAGAAGATCCACAAAAAGCAATGTTAACTCAGGTTACTGACGAAAATGATGGCTATTACGAGCAATATACTATCGATCCCTTATATGAAAAAAAGCAAATAAAACTGCGACAAGTTTATATCAAATGTTAAAAATTCAGGATTTGCCTTTGGATAATCGTGAAAAATGTTTAGATTTAATGTGTTTTCCAGATATATACCCATTTGGTATTAATTGACAACATGAGAATAGACCAGTTAAACTTTATGATCATGAATTTATTAAATGTCGTTTGACATCTAAACATCCACAATACAGATTAAATCAACAATATTTATTTTATTTATTGAACAATGCAAATATGCGTCAATTAAGTCATGGAATTTTTCATAAAATGAGTGTAACTAATCCGCGAGTTCGTTATACAGCTACAGAATATTTAGACGCAATATCGAAAGAATTGTTGGTATCTAATCTGAGTACAATATTTTCGACACTTCGAAATACGGAGCAATATTGGCGTAAACCGAGAAGTGATTTAAATTGTATGACGCAGCATTATGGGCCTGCGACATGGTTTTTAACATTAAATCCGAGTGAATGATTATGGGAAGATTTAGGTGAATATATTCGTGAAGTAAATGGATGGCATGACATTTCTTTATGCGTTAGCGTACTTGTTGCTAGAGATCCTATATCAACATCCAGGTTTCTTGATAATAAGTTTCGAGCAATGCTTGACTTTATTAACTCTAAAGATCATCCAATTGGAGAAGTAACGCATTATTTCTGGCGACGAGAATACCAAGATAGAGGTATACAGAATTTCCACTTATTAATTTGGATTAAAAATGCACCTATTTTTGGTGAATCTACTATTGAAGAAGTCTCTAAATTTATCTTACAACATATAAGTTGCAAAATGTCGGATCAAAATATTTCACCATTATTGTACAGGCGTGTTAATACGCATCAGCAACATATACATAACGATTATTGTCTTCGTTCTAAAAAAGTAGGACGTAAAGTTACTCGTCGGTGTCGTTTTGGATTTCCTCGACCTGTTACTGAAACTTTGAATATGAGAGATGTGGCAACTTCGATAGCAGGTAGAAAGCAATTGAAACATAAAAGTAGGCTTTATGATCTTCCTCGAACGGATAATGAAGTTAATATAAATGATTATAATCCTGTTCTTCTTACTGCATGGGAAGGTAATATGGATATACAATTTATTGGTGAAAAATCATCACTGCTTACCTGGTACATTACTAAATATATGAATAAAGCGAGAAAAAGTGAACTGTCCGATCCTATCCTTAATAAAAATAAAAACAAATCATTAGCGAGTTATCTTTGGAATATTGCATTGCGATTTACAAATAATAGAGAATGTGGAGCTCTCAAAGCTGCTGATACATTGTTAGGTATTTCTTTATATGGAACTGATCGAAATACATCAATCAAATGGTTAGATGTTAATCAAATACGATCTAGAAAATTAAAAAGTCACAGAGAAATTGAAGCTCTTGATGCTGAATCTACAGATATATTTTATCCATCTTTGATAGATAATCATTATCCACATAGACCAAACGAATTAGAAAATATGTCTCTTTATCAATTTGCACAGTGATACGATATCTCAAAGATCAAACCGAAAAATGAGGATATTGAATATTATAAAATAAGTAATGGTTATTATTTTAAACGGTGACAACGTGGATATCTTATAAATCATTATAGATATGATGTTAATACACAGCCGGAAAATTATTTCTTTTCGTTATTGCTTATGTTTAAACCATGGCGAAAATTAGAGGATCTTAGAAATGAATGCGAAACTTATGCTGAATCGTTTCACAAAGTAAAACTGCATCTTGTAGAAGCATTGCAATATCATGAAAGATTAGAAGAATTGCAAAAAGCATTTGAAACTGCAAAACAGTTAGTTCAACAATGTCTAGATGACAATTTAGAAAAACAACAATCTCAGAATGATCCTAAAAATCCGACAGGTGTTCAAAATATAGAGGCTGGTGAAGCAATACAAGATTTTAAAGACCTTGGTGATAAAGTAATTCGAGAAAATGATATATCTGAAATGATAGCAAAATTAAATATAGATCAAAAACGAGAATTCAATAAAGTTATCATTACTATAGAATCAGATAAATCGATTATATGTATTACGATTATATGTCACCGGAGAAGGTGGTACTCGAAAAAGTTTTTTAATCAAGACTATTAAATGCTGGATAAAACAAAATCTCAACAAAGATACTGCTGTAGCAGCACCTACTGGTATTGCAGCATTTAATATAGATGGTTTGACAGTTCATAGATTGCTTCAATTACCCGTTGAACATGGTCATACTCCTAAGTATAGACAACTATCTGATCATGTATTGAAACTTTTACGAGCAGATCTTAAAGATGTTATTCTTTTTGTAATTGATGAAGTGTCAATGATATCTAATTTTACTTTAATGTATATACATCTTCGATTGTCTGAGATATTTGACACTAGTGATTGCGATGATGGTTGGTTTGGTCAAAAGCATATTCTTTTATTCGGAGACTTGCTTCATTTACCTCCTGTACACGAAGATCCTATCTTTATGCATTTATCAGATAAAAAAATTGTTAAACATCTTGGTTCCTTAAATGCTATTAATGGACTACATTATTTGACTACGATGAATTGACAATCAATATGCGTCAGCAAGGAGATAATTCTTCGTGAGTTATTGTCGCGAATTCGTATCGGTTTAATGACAAAATCTGATTGTAAAATTTTAGAAAGTAGAAAAATATCTTTTAAAGATGAGTCTTTCGAATCTAGATTAAACGAATTATGTGATTTTATAAATAATTTATCATCGGACACTGTTTGTTTATTGTCTACTTGTAATATGTGTGATGTTCTTAATGATGCAATGTTAAGTCGTATTGTCTCCAAAGAAATATTATTAATTGCTGAAGACACGATTAATTGTGTTGCATATTTAAAAAAGAAAGCATTAAAAGTATTGTCAAATAACGATGATGATAATTCTAAAACAGCTGGACTTTCAAAACGAATTAAAATTAAAATTGGAGCAAAAGTTATGATTCGAAGTAATATCGATGCTAGTTTAGGTCTTATAAACGGTACAATTGCTAAAGTAATTTCAATTGTACAAGATACATCTACTAATTACGTAGAAAAAGTTAAACTTCTTTTACCATCAGGTTTAGAATATGAAATTGGAAGAGTAAGTGTTAAATTTGAGGTGGTAGATAGAGTGTATGTTATTAGAAAACAATTTCCATTATCTCTGAGTTACGGTATCACTATTCATAAAAGCCAAGGATTGAGTTTGCGAAGTGCAATTATGGACATCGGTAACTCTGTATTTAGTTGTGGTCAAATTTATGTTGCATTATCGCGAGTAACATCTCTAGAAGGATTACATTTAATTAATTACGATCCTTCATCAGTAATAGCTAGCGAAAAAGCTATTATTGAATATAATCGTTTAAAACAGATACACAATCGAAACGCAGAAATAATTACCATGTCAAAAGAACGCTATCGCAAAGTAAAAGATGTTTTATGGGCGTTGCCAAAAATAATTACTTCTGTTCAAAAATCAAGTTCAGATCAAACAGTTCGACGAAGTACTGCTTGGATCATACGTGGTTTCCAAAATACAGACAAAGTTTTATGCTATGCAAATGCAGTATTGCAATGTTTATTACATTTAAATGTTATTAGGCAACAGTTATTTAATTGTGATATATCAGATGTTTTACGTTTATTAATGCATCGATATGAATATGGAATGTCTAATTTAAATACATATGCAATACGGCAATGTTTAGGAGAATATTTTTCGAACACCGCGAAACGAAATGCATCCCATTTTCTTACGACTCTTTGTGAAAGATATGATTGTATAAGAAATTTGATAGAATATCAAGTTACTTCTACTAAATGATGCAAAACTTGTAGTAATACTAAAATTACTGTTAATAAGAATATTATTATTTCAATTCCTATTAATAATTTGAAAAATAAAAGTTATAATCTTAATGATTTATTAAATGTTACATTTTCACACTGGAATGTATTAGATAATGAATCATGTGAACATTGTACTGGAAATGATATAATATTTAAAAATGAAATAACATTGGCAAGAAAGATAGTTGTTATTCATTTAATAGTATTTTCACAAGATGATAAATTAATGAAAGTAGCACACAAATTAAACTTATGTGCTGTTCCAACAACTAAAGTATTAATAGCTGGACAATCATATAAGACGATGAATGCTATATTTCATCATAGTTCATGTATTGATAAAGGTCATTATATAAGTATGTGTAGAGAAGGTGTATCTAATATTTGGGTCGAAGTTGATGATGCGCAAGTTAAAAAAAAACAGTGGCCTAGAGGTGCTAAAGATGTTTATATAATATTTTTACAAAAGATGGCTAATAAATAATATATATAGGATATTATAAAATTATAAAGTTTATAAAATAAAGAAGCAGTTATATATCAAATTTTTAATTAAAAATACATTAGAAGCATAGAATGTAAATTACTGTAAGCAAAGAGGACCGTCATACAGAGTTTGTGAAAAGTGTGGAAACCCCTAAATAATTTTTGTAAAAATGAAAATATCAAAAAACGGTAAAACACGTATTTTGATTTATCAAAAAAGCTACCCTATGACATGGATACCGATCATCCCCCACCCCCTGGTACGCGGGGGTAAGAGGGGGGTTGAAAATTTTAAATTGGATTGAGGGTCGAGTGGGGGCTCGTTTGAAAGGTCTTTTCATAACAAACACACCCTTAAAATTTTAAGTCGCTACGACCCCCTCATTCAAAATGGCGGCCGTTCAAATTTCGAAATTTCATGCACTTAGTGTTATCCAGGATCAACTGCGTGGAAGTGGCATGAATTTGATCCCTTGTGTGTGTGTGTGTGTGTGTGTGTGTGTGCGCGCGCGTGTGGCTAAACAAGTGTGAATGTGTACATAGTGGTGATAGGTTGCAGAACAGACGATTGAAAACTGTTATCTCTCTTTAATGATTCAAAACCTTTTACTCCGTGTTTTAAAATAAATTTTACTCAGTGTGTTAAAGTAAATGCTGAAAGTGGCTGCCATTTATTTCCTGACAATATGCCAATCTTTGATAGAATGCAGAAATGGCTCTACGATTCGTCTCAAAAGGTATCAATTCTATTTCATCCCTTATTCGCTGTATCAATTCTTGGATGCTTTCAGGTTTTGTTTTGTAAACCTTACTCTTCAGATATCCCCATAGATAATAATCAAGAGGAGTTAGATCTGGTGACCGAGGTGGCCAATCCTCTCCTCCCTCATTTCTGTTCCTTCTTCCTATCCATCGTAATGGAAAAGTCTCATTTAAAATTTGACGTGGCCGTAAACCAAAATGAGCAGGAGCTCCATCATGCTGAAACCATATTTCTTCGAAATTATTTGGAAAAATATTTCGTATGGCTGGAATTATTTGATCTACAAGTAATCTCTCATATCTTTGAGCGTTCAGATTTTCTTAATAAAAACGGCCCTATTAAGCCATCTATTATTCCACACCATACATTAATTTTTTGTGGATATTGTGTGTGAGTTTCCCGCACTCAATTCGGATTCTCATCTGACCAGAAACGAAAATTTTGATTATTAACTTCTCCCGTTAACGTGAAAGTTGCCTCGTCTGTAAAAACAATTTGATAAGGGAAGATGGGCCGGACATCTATTAGTGCCATCATTCTTTCACAAAAACCTATACGACGGTCCAGATCTCCGTCTTGCAATTCTTGAACATATTGTAATTTGTATGGATAGAACTAGTTTTTCTTTAAAATTCTCCAAACGGACTTGGGAGCAATATCGTGAATTTGAGCGGCTCTGTTAATAGTAGAATTGAGATCTTCAATAAATGTCTGCATAACATCAAGTTGTTTTTCTTCGTTAGTGGCAGACGATGGTCTCCCTGATTTAGGGCGATTTTTTACGCTACCAGTTTCTCTAAAACGTTCTATTGTTTTTAAGACAGTGGACTTATTAATTCGACGATTCGGATACGTCTCATTAAATAATCGAGCGACAGCAGCATACGATCGCTCGTTGTCACCCCATCCACGCATCATGAGGATAGTGATTCTTTCACGTTCCGATAATTCGCCAGCCATTTTTAAAACGTTTAATTTTTAATCTGCCTAAAATCTGTGAAAAGAACTGATTTTGAGTAGCCGTGAGAACAACTGATTTTGAGTATCTCGAAAAAATTAATGTATGGTGTGGAATAATAGATGGCTACTTAATAGGGCCGTTTTTTTTTAAGAAAATCTGAACGCTCAAAGGTATGAGAGATTACTTGTAGATCAAATAATTCCAGCCATATGAAATATTTTTCCAAATAATTTCGAAGAAATATGGTTTCAGCATGATGGAGCTCCTGCTCATTTTGGTTTACGGCCACATCAAATTTTAAATGAGACTTTTCCATTACGATGGATAGGAAGAAGGAACAGAAATGAGGGAGGAGAGGATTGGCCACCTCGGTCACCAGATCTAACTCCTCTTGATTATTATCTATGGGGATACCTGAAGAGTAAGGTTTACAAAACAAAACCTGAAAGCATCCAAGAATTGATACAGCGAATAAGGGATGAAATAGATTTGATACCTTTTGAGATGAATCGTAGAGCCATTTCTGCATTCTATCAAAGATTGGCATATTGTCAGGAAGTAAATGGCAGCCACTTTCAGCATTTACTTTAACACACTGAGTAAAATTTATTTTAAAACACGGAGTAAAAGGTTTTGAATCATTAAAGAGAGATAACAGTTTTCAATCGTCTGTTCTGCAACCTATCACCACTATGTACACATTCACACTTGTTTAGCCACACGCGCGCGCGCGCGCGCACACACACACACACACACACACACACACACACACACACAAGGGATCAATGCCACTTCCACGCAGTTGATCCTGGATAACACTAAGTGCATGAAATTTCGAAATTTGAACGGCCGCCATTTTGAATGAGGGGGTCGTAGCGACTTAAAATTTTAAGGGTGTGTTTGTTATGAAAAGACCTTTCAAACGAGCCCCCACTCGACCCTTAATCCAATTTAAAATTTTCAACCCCCCTCTTACCCCCGCGTACCAGGGGGTGGGGGATGATCGGTATCCATGTCATAGGGTAGCTTTTTTGATAAATCAAAATACGTGTTTTACCGTTTTTTGATATTTTCATTTTTACAAAAATTATTTAGGGGTTTCCACACTTTTGACAAACCCTGTATATGATAAAACATGACCAGGGCGGTGGCTCTTTGCTTCTTTATTTTAAAAGGTATAAATAAATATATACTACAAAAAAGAATGATATCCATAAAAAAACTTACCTTTTTTTAAAAAAGGTAAAAAAAAGCGCCAAGTTTACGCGCCATGTGAAAAAGTGTTATAGAAAAAATAGTGTGTTTTAAAGTACTGTAAACTTGTGTTGTAAAATTAATATTTCTACAAAAAATTATGATATCAAAAAGTTGCGCCAAATAAATATACATTTATACAAAAAATTAAAAATTAAAAACTTATGCAAAAATTAAAAATTAATACAAAATAAAAAAAAATAAAAAAATTTTAGTTATTATAAAGAAACTTGGCGCTGCTAAATTTCAAAATTACTGTACTGTATCTTAAAGTAACAAATAATTAATTTACTGCAATATATCTTAACATAACAAATAATTAATTTACTGCAATGTATTTATATATCCTAAAATAATTAATTTAATTTAAAAAATACAGAAATATTTGCAATGTAAATGCACGGAGTACGTTTGTCATTAGCATAGTGTTTAATTAATTATTGCAATGTATCTTAAAGTTAAAACAAATTAATGGAACAATTAATTGAAACATAAATGTACAGAGTACGTTAGTAGCCGCAGTATTTACAAAAATTGGGAAGTCGGCCGATTCAAGGACGTGGCCGTTACAGCGCAGATCGCGTAAACCCTCAAGACCAAGCAGTGACGTACACCGAAAGGGCGAGGCAGTCACCCCGGATCCACGAGGGCGGATCTCATCGAGCTGCAATTCGGCGGAACCGAAAAACGATCTCGGCCATGCCGCTAGATACCATGAGGCCCCAAGGATCGCCGAGGCTCTCGAAAGCGTAGCGCTATTAACGCCTGCTATAATTATTACAAAATTATCGATAAGGGCGCGGTTGCCCCTAAGTACGGCCGTGCGTAAACCGTGCGACGACGATAAGTCGTGCAGCGCGGTAATTGGGGTGGGCGTCCGCGCAACCCCTTTCGCGCAGGATTGAGTCCCGATATCGATTCGGGGCAGTAGATCCGACACTCTTGTGCTGCCTGTCCTGCGCGTCTCGTGTCCGCTCCCGTCAGCTGATCTCGAGGCTACCGAGATTCCAAAGTTCCGAAGACGCAAGGGTGCCCAGAAGAAGAGAAAATCTATCGGTGAGGTTACCCGTGTACGCAATATTAATTACGTTCTTGCACGTCCGAGCCTTAGCCATTCTAGCGTCGTCGCGAGCTTTTGGCGTGTAACTTTAGGTTGAAGGAATTCGCGAGGGCTCTGCCCGATCTTTTGTGCTTTAGTGTTTGCGAGCGATCGACGTTAAGTGGCGAGAGCCTCCAAGACCGTCAGTCCGTGGATTAAATTACGCGTTATTATCGTCTCTCCGGGATTCGGTCGGATTTGCGTATCGCGACTGTGCGTTGTCGCGTCTTTGTATAATTGTGTCGTGCGATTGAGGGAGTGTCGTAGCGTGAGAATCTTGTCGCGGGAATATTTATCGATCCGAGTGAAGAGCGTGCGGAAAGAGAGTTCGCGTAACACCTTTAATTGTAGAGAGAACAGATGATGCTCACGACCTTTGGCGAGAGAGCGCGAACGTGAGAGAGATCACGCGAGAGCGCGAACGCGGAAAAGAGAGAGAGCGAAGATCCGATCCCGTGCCGTCGGAAGACTATCGGATCACGTCGCGAGAGATTATCTCGTTCTTATTGTTAAAATCGTAGGTTGCGCTAACAAATTTCGTCTTCTTCTTATTATTTTTATTACGCGTCACTATTGTTAGTCCATTATGTTATTATTATTTTCTGTGTAAGTTAAAGTTACCGTTAATATTAATCGAAGCCCTACCCAGACAACATTATGTCGTCTTAAAGACATCTCAAATATGTCAAAAATGTAAGTTCCAAAGATGTCTATAAAATAATGTCTTAAAGACGTTTTTAAGACATGTCTTAAAGACGTCGAAAATCGACGTTCTTAAGAACATCTCAAATACGTTTTAAATACGTCTTAAATACGTCTTAAACATATCAAAAATTTATGTCTTAAAGACGTCTTAAAAATATCAAAAATTTATGTCTTAAAGACGTCTTTATTATTACGATTCTAATATACATATACGTTATTATTTTATAATTAAAAATAAATATTATTTTTATTGAACACAATATATATATTTTTTATTTTTATAATCACATACATTTCACATAAAAATATTAAAAAATGAAATTTTTTATTTTTTTAACAAATACGATATTCTATCTCCCGCATGTCTTAGCCATTCTTGAATTACTTTCTGTACTTGATACAAACTGCATTGCTCCGTAGAACTAGTAACATAATCTGAAATAATTAAAAAAATATATTATTTAATTGTTATACTTAATGGCCCGTATTCAGAACGCGCTTTTAAAGATGTTAGCGCGTTGTTAACCAATAACAGTGCAGTATCGAGCAAACAACGCGCTAACATATCTTTAAAAGCGCGTTTTGAATGCGGGCCTATATATATATATATTTTTTTTTTAATAACACTTTACATAAAATATGTTATTAAAATTTTAAAAAGATAATTATTAAAATTTATTAATTATTAAAATTTAAATATAATAAAATGTATAATAATATTGTTTATATATATTAAAAATTAAAATAAAAAAACAAATTGAAATTCGAAGAAAGAGCAACTAAAAATTTATTGTTAATTATTATTTTATGATTTTTATTTGTAAATTATTTATATTTATTATTTTTATATATATATATTTTATTTTTAATTACCTATAATAATATTGGCAAATGCAGTCTCTTTTATGCCAGTTGACTGTTTCATTCCAGTCCATGTTACTTTTTTGGCGACATTATCATTTATAATATATTTCAATAAATTTCTTGTTTTTGTCGCATATGTTTTGCCTCGAATTCTTGCAATTTTATTTTTCTGCAACAAAAAACAGATATTTAAGTGCCACGGTTCTATAACGCTGGGTCCACAATAGGTAATTTAAGCTCTAAGCCTTAAGAAATTGATCAATCGCAGTCAAGTATGAGGAGAATACTCGACTATGATTAGTCAATTTCTTAAGGCTTAGAGCTTAAATCACCTATTGTGGACCCAGCCTAAGGGCTAGTTTCACAAACATCGATTCACTTTAACCTCCGGTTAAATCTTTGTCTCTTTTCAGATACTTTTTCTTAAAGGTGCCTTTTCATGCTGACGCTCGACGCTCATTTTTAGCGTCAAAAGACGTCACGTGACCAAAATTGACGAATTGGTATCTTTATTTTTGGTCACGTGACGTCTTTTGACGCTAAAAATGAGCGTCGAGCGTCAGCATGAAAAGGCACCTTTTAAAGAGACGATATATAGTTTAACCGGAGGTTAAAGTTAGCGACGTTTGTGAAACTGGGCCTAATGGCCATATCAGACTATACGGATTAGGATTGGGATTAGATTGAAATTTCACCAATCAGAGCAAAGTTTTCAAACTTTTGAGATTAATTTTCTTTATTCTGATTGGTTATATTTCAATTCAATCCCAATCCTAATCCGCGTAGTTTGATACGGCCAGAAGGCTGGCGTCCTATGGAGCGGATTGGCGATCCGTTGATTCCACTTCCGCGCAATCCGCTCCATGGGACGTCGGCCTAAGGGTGAAAACCCATGCAGCGGAATAGCAGAACGCGGAACCAGCGGAACCAGCGGATCACAGAATTATTCCCATAGAGCTCGACGAAGGGCTCTATTGGAATAACTCGGTGTTTGGCGATCCGCTGGTTCCGCGTTCTGCTATTCCGCTGCATGGGTTTTCAGGGTAAGGGTTATTCCACAATAGGGCTGCTTTCACGACAGAATCAAAATGATCCAGATTATATTGATCCTGCGCTGTGATTGGTCAATCTGAATAAATTTCATTAAATGAATTTTTATGTAATTTCAGATTTGACCAATCACAGCGCAGGATCATTTTAATCTGGATCATTTTGATTCTGTTGCGAAAGCAGCCTAGGTTGCAAATACCCCCGTTGCCAGTTGACAGTTGCAGATTGACCAATCAGCTGACAAGTTGCTCTGATTGGTCAATCCGCAACTGTCAACTAGCAACAGGGATATTTGCAACCTATTGTGGAATGACCCTAAATCACCTATTGTGGACCCAGCGTACTGGTGCATAGATTACGTCATAAGTCACGTTCACTAGAAGAAGACAGAAACCCAAGTAACTTCATGCTATCTTTTTCCCTCAGGGGGTCGATCATGTAACTTTTCTTTAGAGCGAAAACGTGAAAAGTGAACAATTTCACTATAGAAACCAATGCGTGATTGGCGGAACAGAGCAAAATTTGTCACTTTTCACGTTTTCACTCTAAAGAAAAGTTACATGATCGACCCCCAGGAGAGGATGTTCCCGGCTACTGCCTCATTAAAGTCACTATATATCTAGTGACTTTACTGCAGTCTATCTTTTAATATGTCTATGAAGTATGAAGAAGAAGAAAAAGTGCGCAATTGTGCCCGTGGGTTCGTGTGCCGTATGCCATGTGCCGTGTACCGCGTGTGCCGTGTGTGTATTTCTGCAAATTCTGAACAAAATTTTGGAATGTTAATTGTCAGAACTCAAATTTTAAAGCAAAAAGACAAATTAACAAACTTACAAACTGTTTTCTTATTTCTCTATCTTGCTGGAGGTCCTCTTCAAATTTAAAGAAATCTTCTAGAGTCTCCAGCGGAAAAGCAGGTAATAATCTTGCGTCATGTTCTATTATAGTACGTGCCGCATCCTTATTTTCTATTAAATTTACCAAAAAATCTAATTTTTTCTCTGTTTTACGCCATGCTTTTATAATTGTTTTTTGTGTTGCGCGACATGCTTCTATGAAATAGAAAACAAAAATATTAGTATATTTTACAATATATTCTTATAGTAATCAAGAAAAAGACTGATATACAAATATAGAATCCGACAAAAGAAGGGCTAATGAGAGGCGCGAAAATAAGGCACAATCTTGTTAGAAATCTTCTTTATTTAAATTTGAATGTTTCAGTCCCTGTTCTTTTGGACCATCTTCGGCACAATAGACAGTGTTGTGCTTAGATGATTTTAAAATTAGCTAGATAAAGATGAGATGAAAACATGTAAATGTAAATTAAAAAATGTAAATTATAAAAGTGATATATAAATATATTCATACTTTTATTTATAAGTTTTTTATCGCTTACTGCTGAAGTTCTACTACTTAAGTATTATTATGTGCTATGACTCTAAACCAAATTATCTGAATATTATTCTAGATAATTTAGTGAAGATAACACTTTTTTTCATCTAAGATGCAGATATAGATAATACATATTTTTATTATATATATAAAGATAAGATGACGCCAAAATTTTATCTAGATAATTATCTATATAATTTTATTTAGATAACAGCAAATACTGACAATAGGTAAAATTCTTCGCGTTTTGAACTACAATGTCGAAACTTCTTCGGTAAATCCTCTATTTAAAAAGATTAAGGCAAATTGAAATAATTATATATAATATGTAATATGGAAATGATATGAATGTATGTATGTATGTATGTATCATTTATTGCATATCCTCTCAGGGTTTACAAGGCGCTTTTCCCAAGGAGCGTTCCCGAACCTTTTTACAATACACTTCTCCCATCTCTTTCTTACCCTGGCCATAGGCGACCTTACAATTATAAATACAATCCATACTTATATAATATACATTATACCACATTCAGCCGCCCGTCTTCCAACACTCCCTCTTCCTCCACATCTCCCAGCAATCCTCCATTCTCCTTCTTCCATACTCCCTCTGGCTCCATTCTCCCCTCCAGCCTTCTCAAACTGTCCTCCCTCCTTCCATCCTCCTTCCTTCTCCCAGCAATCCTCCATCTCCTCTACTCATCCTGCTCTCCCCCCTTTCTTCAACATCATTGTCTCCCTTCTTCCACCGGTACCCGAGCAGGCATATAGGGTGTGTTGGTTCGAACTGGATTCGAACCCGGGACCTTCCGCATGCCAGCCATACACTGAGCATGCGAGACCACTTTTCACCCCATGAAAATGATATGAATATAATAGAAAAATTTAAAAAAAAATACCAAATAAATTTTTCTATTATATTTATATATCATTTTCATATTACATTATATAATTATCTCGCATTACATTAATCTTTTTAAATAAATTAATAGAAGATTCATCGAAGAAGTTTAAACGATGAGGTAGTTCAGAATGCGAAGAATTTTTTGTTATCCGTTGCACTAAAGATAGTTAAAAAGAAGAACTGAAACATTCAAATTTAAATAAAGAAGATTTCCAACAACAAGATTGTGCTGTATTTCCATGCCTAACTCTCATTACATCTTCTTTTGTCGGATTCTATATATATTTTTATTATTTTTATTTTAAAACAGGATTATAAAGAATTTTAAACAGAATTTCAAAAGATTTAAGATTATGCAACATAAATGATGTATCAGCATCTTTATATTTTATACTTGATGCAATATATAAATGAAAGTGAAGTAACAACCGCAACAAGTGTGGCACTTATCATGTGTTTCATCATTGACGTCATGACCATCAATAGAATCATTGACATTAGTATTATTGACATTAACATCATTAGAATCACTGGTATAATTGACATCATTAACATCATTATTATTATTAATAACATCATTATCATCATTAACATCATTATCATTAACACGATCATTAATGATATCATGAACATTGTCATTTATTTCCTTAATAAGAACATTAACGTCATTAACATCATTTTGTGATGTATATTCACTATCCGAAATATCTGAAATACAATATATTCTTTCATTTGTTTGCTACTTGGATATATATGTGCTGGGTTTTCCGTAATTTGCAATAAAATTCAAAAATCAAAATGTTATGAGTTCTACAAAAACATAATAACAAATTTTATTATGTATATATATATTTTTTTAACTCAAGCAACAGTTTAAAATATAAGTGTTTAAAATTAGCCAATCAAACTCTATGGTTAAATAGTCGTTTATCTCTCAGTCACTAATACTGTCATACATATAACTTAGGGACGAAGTTATACTATAGATAATAAGTCAACAATGTAGGCTCCCTGCATTGATAAATTACAAATTCAGAAGGAGGCTATATGGAGCCACGCGTAGGGTGTAGAGATGCTGTTTATCAGGCGCCAGATAAATGGCCTAAACCGACAAGAAGACACAGAGTGTCTAAGTCAAGCATATATATCTGTTGTGACAAATATGCCACAAATTTCCTGAAAGACGGTCTTCGTTTAGTTGTTATCGAATTCCTTTATAGAGCCATAAATCAGTTGTAACATTAATTTCCATACATTGTATGTTTGAGAGAAGGAGATAGAGAAGGGGGGGAAGCGAGAGGAAAGGGGGACAGGGATAGAGGGAGAGAGACGGAGAGGGAGGGACAGAGAGGGGGGAGAGAGAGGGGGGGGAGAGAGAGAGTGGAGAGGGAGAGGGATAGGGAGAGGGAGAGAGAGAGAGGGAGAGAAATAAATTCCACACATTGTGTTTGACATGGACTTCGATAACAGGCTATGAGCCATTGTATGGCGCCTTATAAATAGCATCAAACAGAATATCTTCTTCACTCGTGCGTCGGACGCGTCCGCATACGGTCGTGTGAACGTGCGATGGATGAGTGTGTGAATAAGAGTGAGCCCCCTGTCGGAAATTCCTCACTATACTCTTCATTAGAGTCCACTTTTGAGTACCTCATGACATATTATTTCACTTTGTCTACTTAGTGGGGTATCGATCGGGGGACTCACGGCTTTTTGCGCTGCGTGCGTCAGTATGTAGATTCCACATTATAATTTATTGTATTAAATTTACTGAAGAAGGTCCAAAGAAAGGACCGAAACGTTTAGATTTAATAAATTTGTTATTCCAACAAGTTTGTTTTTAGTATTTGCGTACCTACACCCTACGCGTGGCTCCATATAGCCTCCTTCTGAATTTGTAATTTATACTATAGAGTTTGATTGGCTTGTTGTAAATACTTATATTTTTAAAACTATTACTTGGATTCAAAAATCGTAATAAATTTTTTTACTTTGTCTTTTGAGAACTTTTATATAATATATTTTGATTTGTGAACTACTCGACACTCTGTGTATATATATATATATATATATATATATATAGGATTAGACTTCCGAAAAGTATTTATTGTGTCTCTCTACATACAATCTTACGACGACTCTCCTGCACTCTCTCAGTCTCTCACTCACGTTCTGCCTCTCTCTCTCTCTCTCTCTCTCTCTCTCTCTCTCTCTCTTAACGCCCTCTACCTTCGTGCCGTCCAACGTTACGCTGTCTTAGCGGTTAGTTTAAAGTTATGATTAGATATTACAAAGAGCTTGCTAACAACATATCCCACATTCGGCCATTCTGCTTAATCATACGTCTCGGATGATTCTTATGAGTATTACATTAACAAGTAAATCATAGAACAATATCATGTAAATTAAAATTCTTTGAAAATTAAATTAAAACGAAGTAACTCTCTGTGTTTTAAATTAAAATATAAAATAATATGCTTACTTAATTCTAGTGTGTGTCCAGGGTTTTAAGTATTCGGCGCAAGTGGATGTATTGAACGGACCTTCGTGATCTCCTATTTTGATAACATCGTATGTGTCATTTGGTTTAATCTTTTTAATCTCATACGGACCTAAGTATTTCGCTCGCAATTTACGGCCTGGTCCGAGTTGAGTTCTTTTTATCGCTACTAAATTACCTATATTGTACTTAGGTGCTTTTTTACGTCTAAGATTGTAAGTTTTACTGTTTTCGGATTGAACTTTTAAAATTTGTTCTTTTGCTTTAATTCTGGATTGATTACGTTCTTCTTCGAACTGTGATCGAAATTCCTCTTCTATCATTTCGCGTAATTAAAGTCAAGTAATTAAGGTCAAGATTACTACGCATTTTTACCCCAAATAGTAATTCGAAGGGTGTCATGGTTATGCTACGATGATAAGTCGAATTTAATACCTGCTGTACTTTTCCGACATGTTTATACCATTTAGTAGGATCGTCTATTGAAAGTTTAGAAAGTATCGATATAACCGATCTATTCAAACGCTCTACTTGACCGTTAGCTCTAGGTAAACCTGTAGTGATAGTTATGTTTTTAATCTGTTCCTCTTTACAATAATCATTATACTCTTGTGATGTGAAGGCTGTTCCCTTATCGGTTATAATACACGCAGGATTTCCAAATGTTTCTTTTTGTATATTTAACTTAGTTATAACTTCACGTGTTGTTGTATTTTTGGTTGGATACAGCCATACAAATTTAGTAAAGCTATCTATTACAGCTAAAATATGATTATAACTCTTATTCGTAGTTTCTAAAGGTCCTAGATGATCGGCATGATACGTATGCAAGGGCATATCGGGTTTTGGTATCGAATGCAAATAACCTTCCTGTTTACCTTCTTTACGGTTAACCAAAATGCAAGGTATACAGCTTGCAATATATTGTTCGACTTTTCTCTTTAAATCGCGTATGTGATATTCTTGTTTGATTAATTCTTCAGTCCGCTTTGTGGCAATATGTCCTTTTTCATGTATCATTTGAATAATATCAGTTTCCATAGATTTAGGTATAACAAGCAAATTTCGACCATCTTCAAACTTATAAAGTAAATCTCCGCTTATATTATAATTACCATATGATCTTTCTTTTAGAATTTCTGTTATAGCTTTAATTTCAGTATCCTGTTCTTGTTGTATTTTGATCTGAGGTATAATTGAACATGCTGATATAGCCATGACGGGATGTCGACTTAGAGCATCTACGTGTTTCATTCGTGTCCCCGGTCTATGTTCTATAGTATAATTATAGTCTTCTAATAATAATGCCCATCTAGCAACGCGAGTTGTCAAATCTTTTTTGCTCATAGTACGCTGAAAGGCTGCACAGTCAGTTAATATCTTAAATTTAATTCCTAACAGGTATACTCTAAATTTTTTGATTGCTTGTATTATTGCCAATACCTCTAACTCATAGCTACTATAATTTCTTTCCTCTCGTTTAGTTTTCTTGCTCATATAGTAGACAGGATGCAGTAGGTTATCCTCTGGTGATTTTTGCATTAATACAGCACCGTATCCTTCTATGCTCGCATCTGTATGTAATTCTGTCTCATGTCGAGGATGATATATTTTCAATACTGGATTTTGAGTTAGCGACCTTTTTAGCTGTTGAAATGCCTCTTTAACTGTCGCGTCAAAAATGTATGGTCGATTTTTCTGTAACAGATTACTTAAAGGTCTCGCTATTATCGAATATAATGGAATGAATTTTCTAAAATAACCTGATAGACCTAAAAAGCTTTGAACATCTTTCAATCCTCGCGGTTCTGGATAATCAATTACGGCTTTAATTTTTTCAGGAAAAGGATAAACCCTGCCTCCGTCCACTATATGACCCAGAAATTCAACAGATTTTTTTATAAACTGACATTTTTTTAGGTTTAGTTGTAAACCATACTCGCTCGCCGTTTTTAGTACTAATCGCAGGCGAAGTAATGCTTCTTGTTCGTTCGTAGCCGGTATGACTAAGTCGTCTAGATAAAGTAATACAATATTCTGTTTAATTAGCTCCCAAAATGCGGCATTTATAAACCGTTGAAAAATTCGTGGCGAATTGCACATACCAAAAGGAACTTTTAAGAATTGATATTGACCGCAGTGCGTTACAAAGGCAGTATATTTTCTGCTTTCTTTTTCTACGGCTACGTGGAAGAAACCATTTTTTAAGTCTAACGTACTGAATACACATGAATTTTCTAATTTGTCTAGCAAATCTTCGATTAATGGTAATGGATGGCCGTCCTTTTCGATAATTCTATTTAGTTTTCTATAGTCTATACACACTCGTGGTGAACCGTCCTTTTTCTTTACTATAACTACTGGGCTTGAATATTCTGACGTACATGGTTCTATTATACCATCGTTAATCCATTCTTCTACTTGTTTCTCTACAATTTCTCTTTCCGGCGCGGGTAAACGATAAGGTTTTTGAGTAATCGGTTTGTCCTCCTTAAGAGTAATACGCATGCTAATTTCAGTTGTTTTACATTTATTTGGTTGATATGATGTGACTACGTTTTCGACTTCTTCACGAACTTTTGGATCCGCAGTATTGCCACTATCTAATAATTG
The DNA here is from genome assembly GCF_030444845.1 of Prenolepis imparis. Lineage (NCBI taxonomy): Eukaryota > Metazoa > Arthropoda > Insecta > Hymenoptera > Formicidae > Prenolepis > Prenolepis imparis. The sequence continues at coordinate 16,318,784 of NW_028141165.1, read as the reverse complement.
CTTATCGAACACGTTAATTTGTGCTAAAAACGCGGTAGGTAACGTTTTACGAACTACTATTTCATTTGCGTTAATAGTTACTTTGGCCATATTTAAAATATCATTACCTATTATCATATTTATACTTATCGCGTCTTCCGGAACAACGTGTATGGTGCACGGAAATTGTTCACTATCTATTTTATGAAAACTATTGTTTGAAAACAACCTACAGATTGTGCTTCGCCTTTTCCAAAACCAGTTAAATAAATAGTTGTATTCAATAATTGTCTCGAATCGATTCTATTGTAAATATCCTCGCGCATTATAGTAACTTGACTACCCGTATCAATTAATGCATTTACGTATCGTTAATCATTACTTCTTTTAACATCTTATTAGCCGAACAGATAACCGTATTTATTGACGATTGTTTTTTATCTGCTTTACTATCTTGCATCGTATCACACTGAATGGCTGTATGCCCGAATTTTTGGCACTTAAAACACTTTTTACCTAGCTCTTTTTTCTTACAGTCTTTAGATTTGTGCCCTTTGGCTCCGCAGTTGTAACATCGTGTCTCGGAATCTTGCTCTTTAATCCATGTCTTCTTTGATGAGTTCGACGTTGCTTTCCTCGCTGATTCCCCTCTTTCCGTAGAGTCATTCTTCTCTCTGTTCTTTGCCTTCTCTTGATTCTTCCTCCGGATGGCTTCGTACACTTTCAGCTTTTCCTTAAAATCTTCTAATCTTCTAGCTCCGTACAGCACTAGTTTACTGTTAGTGTCATCCTGAATACCGTCTATCACGTACTGAATAAGCGCATCTGGTTCTATCTTTCCTCGCGATGCCAATTCTTTCATTACTAAATAGTATTCTTGTATTGTTTCTTCTTTCTTCATCTTCCTTTTAAGCAGCATCTCATGTAATTGAGCACTGTTGATTTTATCAGAGAATTCTTCTTTCAATATCGACTTTAGTTTTTTCCATGTCTTAATGATGCCTTCGCTTTCCACTAGTATTTTGGCAGGGCCCGTTAATGACTTTTTAGCGAATACTACTTTCTGCAGTTCCGTCCAACTGAATAAAGTAGCTGTATCCTCAAAATCAGTGATCCATCTTTCTACAGGATATGCGTCGTTACCACTAAAAGATTTAATAGAATTTTCCACATCTCTATATGTCATGGAAAAATTCATGGGTACTTGCCTTCTTCTTCGTGCGCCGCGTTGACTTTCGTTTTCACTCGATCTTTCCTCATCTTCCCTGCTTTCGTCTAGTTCCTCTTTTTCTTCCGCAGTTTCCTCCTCATCTTCGCTTGATTCGTTTGCATGTATCAACGTATTCAAATCCATTAAACTGCTGCATATCCGAATAATCAACTCTTCTTTACTTCCGCTATATTCTACGCCAAGAATATTACAACAAGATATTAAATCACCAAGTGTCAATCGTCTTGCATATTCCAACTTACTGACATATTCTGGTGAGCCTTCTCCAAAAATGAAGCCTTGAAAGTCTCTGAGACGTTGTCGATTTTTGCGGTCTCCGTCGTCTTCGAAAATGAGCTGGTGCAATGCCTTAATGGCCGCCGTCGTTGCTGTCCGAATCTTTTGTTTGACCGTCTCGATTTGCGCCAGATTCTCCATCTTCATTCGTCACTATTCGTCACACAGATATTTTATGCTATCTTACGTCTTCGCCTATCGGCTTTCTTCTTCGTCTCTAACCTCATATACCGTCTTACGTCCTTGACTATTGTCTTTATTACGCGCCTCGTTTTTTTTTTTTTTACGATGTTGCGTGGGCCGCTTCTCTTACGTCTTATTTTTCGTTATTACTACTTAACTGCGTTATCTCGATGCTCGTCACTTTTCATACAAGCTTCACATCCCGGACGAGCCCCCAATTTATAGGATTAGACTTCCGAAAAGTATTTATTGTGTCTCTCTACATACAATCTTACGATGACTCTCCTCCACTCTCTCAGTCTCTCACTCACGTTCTGCCTCTCTCTCTCTCTCTCTCTCTCTCTCTCTCTCTCTCTCTTAACGCCCTCTACCTTCGTGCCGTCCAACGTTACGCTGTCTTAGCGGTTAGTTTAAAGTTATGATTAGATATTACAAAGAGCGCTTGCTAACAACATATCCCACATATATATATATATATATATATATATATATATATATATATATATATTATACATTATTTTTTTGTTACAGATATAAAAATGAATAACAAAGATCCATATTATACATACCATTTCGACCCTTTGGAATATGGTTACCATTAGATGCTCGCACGTTAGAAGAGGATGCCACATCATTAATACTTTTTGGTAAGTATTCTATAAAAATTACAAATAAAAGAAAGATTATTTAAAATATAAATTATTTAGAATTTACAATTTAAAAAAATTAAAAATTTAAATAAACAAAAATTATTTAAAATAGAGATAATAAATTTAATTATATATGAAAGTTTTATACAACTATAAACATTTGTTTTCATACAAAATTAATTGCTGTCATTAATTTGAAATATGAATGTATTTTTATATTTAAAATATTTTTTTCTTAACTTTAAGTAATATATTATTTCTTGTTTTAGGTTAAAGAAGTCACTACAAGTAAAGAAGAAATATACGTACTGTCCACTTTTCTATTGCTGTATTGTTTACATTCATCAGAGGAAGTTGAGACATATGTGGAAGGAGGCGATGGTATACGATTTGGTTTTTTTCTTGCATGTTCTGTAAAATATATAGTTATATTATTAATAGAAATGTTAACTTTTACTAAAGAATTTAGTAAAAGAATTTAATGTACCATTTTCGCTAGATTCGTCCAATTCATCATAAAAAAGAGGCCTTTTTACAATTCTTTTTTGTAAATTTTTTTCTGAACAATTTAATGTTTTTAATTGTCCTTCCGAAGTGGAAATGTAAATTGCTTCTTTTTCCATTTTTCTAGCTATTCCATATGTTTCTATAAAAAAAAATGAATATATTTTATAATTAAGATAAATGTTTTAAACATCTATTTTGTAATATAATTGTTTATAATTACTATATGGTCCCGTGATTCGTCGATAAATGCGCCTAATCCAATTAGTTTTTGGTTGAATATTTTTTGTAATTGCCTTTGTAACATTAATTTCTTTAGGAGACCATAAAAATGTTTTATCTCCGAAATTTAGCCAAACTTCCGGTATTATTGAGCACCAATCATCAAAAAATATAATATAATACATAATCTGAAAAAATTTTTATGAAATTGGGTATAATCTAATAAAATTTTTGTGAAAGTATATAATTATTATGTTTAAAATCTTTTTCATCAAATTTAATAAAATCAAAGGACCCAATTTCCAAAAAAATGGGTCCTTTGATTTTATTAAATGTGATAGAAAACATTTTAAATATAATAATCATATAAATATAAAATATCACATAAATATTTATCATATAAATATAATATAAATATTTACTTTTTATACTTATCTTCATCATATTCAATGTTTATACATATAATTATACAATTATACATGTAATAAAGGCATTATGTAATTATAGCCATTATAAAAGACTTGTAAGCCTTTATTATCTATTTCGTTTGCTGATATTACCTCCAGATCTAATGTTTCATTATTTGTTATATATATTTTTAGATGTTGGGAATCACAAGGATACATAGGTATTGGTCGAAGATCAAGATATTTACTTCCTACGACAATTGGATTTTCATCTTCTAAACCGAGATATTTTATAGAAAAAACGGATCCATCTTTTAGATAACAACAGTTATCAGGAGGTTTAGTTGTTAGTGTAAAATTTTTGAATTTTATTTTTTTATATGATCTATATAATTGATTTGTATTTTGATATTGTAAGGGGAACTGTTTCCTATCTGGCTTTATAAGTAATGGCTCATCAATGGAACCGTTATAATTAGTTGTACATTTAATTATACGTTCCATTACATGGAGCCTGTTATTTAATTGCGATAGCGGTTTTTCTGATTTACGCAACATTTTTTTTATATCTTTCATATAATTTTCAAAGGGAAATGCACTAAATGTATCGAGGGAACCATATGTATTAACATCTTGACAGATATGAATTAGATTATGAACATTAAAAACCATATTATCTTCACCGTATAATATTTTAACGTTTTAACAAAATATATTAATAATTTTTGTGCATATGTATTATTACGCAAGCAATCTTTTGTATGGCATAGAATACGTATAGCTGTGTGTAGAGCACAGAAATGTTTAAAGTAATCTTCTTTTAAATATTTGCGTAAAATTATGGGTCCCAAATATAAAAGAAACATTCTCAGTTCTGTTGCCTTCCATCGATCTAATTCATTTAAATCTCGCGGATGACGGCTAAATTCTATCGGTATAAATTTTCGCACGTAACCGATATATATGATTTCCTTTAATCCATAAATGTAACATTTTCTTCATTACTTCTAAACATATCAAATGCATGTAGTCCAGTGGAAAAGAATAAATCATATCTATAGATAAATCTTCAAAGGGCGAAACGGAAACATGATGTTCTTCATTTTTGCGATTGCGGAAATCATTATTAGTTCTTAACGGCGCATTTTCATTCAAAAAAACTATTTTGTGATTATAATAATCACCTTCACAACAACATTTTCCGCAACCAAAATATGCATTATGCCCCTTCGTTCCAGTAATAAAAGATTTTGCAGGGGCATCACAAATAACTGCTCTGATTTGTACATAATAATTTTTATCTTTAAAAAAAAACCTTCCTCTTGCAGAATGCGGTATTCATTACAGAATTCTTGTAAAAAATCACTTGCGTTCGTAGGTTTTTTATAACCGTGATAGGCACCGATTAAAAAAGGTTTTGTTATGAGTTCTGTATTATAGATTTGACCAAGTATAGGCCATAATTGGCTTTGTGAACTTTTTGAAAGAGGAAGGCCATCAATATTTATATTTATTTTAATAACATGACTTATATTTTTAAAATTTTCTAATTTTTCCCGTAATACTTTTTCTAAGCCGTAATGAAAATACTGTCCAGTCCCACATTCACGAAGAACCATGTTTTTAGGTGTGCCTAAAATAGTTTTGGCATCACTCGGCAATTCATGACCTTCTTCTCGTAAAATATTTAATAAGGCTGTTAAGGATGTTTGGGTCACATTGTATTCAGTAACCCAAATATGCAATCGTTGTTGTAAAGTTTGTTTTTTTGTATTATTATATATTGTACAAAAATCTTCAATTTCTCTAAATTCAATATTATTTTTTGTTTTATCTGCATTTGGTATATCTGGGCTCATTTGATGCAATTCTACTGTATTTGAATTGTCTATTATATTCGAATTGTCTATTGTATTTTGCTTTTTTGGAAGATATTTTGTATTATAAATATTATGCGTATCATTATTTTGTCGTGCAAGCAATAAACGTCGATTTTGTTGACTACGAGATAAATCTCTAAATTTCTTTGTCTTCGGCATTTTATAAATTTTCAAATTCCTTTATACACACGCAAAAGTATTCTAAAAAATAAAAAGAAACTAAAATATTTGATAATATTAATACTAGATAATTTCAATTTTAAATGCAAACATCAATTTGTAACAAAAGCAGAATCCTATGGCATGCCGTTTCCTTTTTAATAGCAAACATTTTATAAAACTAAAAATAAATTTTTATTTTAAATAAATAAATAATTTGAAAAAATTATTAATTTATTATTATTGAGAGAGAGAGAGGGAGAGAGACATTTTTTAGATGAGATTAAAGGTCCTTGCATAATATCAGACAGGCTGTAGGAACAGGGAATAGAAAACATCCATCAATAAAGAAAAGAAAAATAGATATTATTCCTTGCTCCTATTGGTGGATATTTTTATTCCCTATTTTTATTGTTTGTTGCCTGCCATTGTGCAAGAGCACGTATCAGACTATAGCCGGGATAAAAAAATAATATAATATTCGACATACTTTCCGTAAGATGTAACAGTAAGGTTTCGACCAATCGCGTTGCTTGATTCTTACTGCTACTGTTACGGACGGCCGAATCAAGCAACGCGATTGGTCGAATCTTTACGTTACGGTTAAGTTTATAGTTACGGAAGGTGTGTAGAATGGGCTTACACTGCGTTATGCAAAAGTCTGTGCTCCGGCCCTATGGATTGAGAATTAAAGATTTAAATTTTTTAAATTGGAATTTATCAAAATAAATAATTTATTGAAATAAAATTAATGGAACTAAACAAAATAAAAGGAACTAAAATTTCTTTATCTTGTGATTGGTCAAATTTCAATCTTTAATCTGTAATCTTAATCTTCAATGCGTAGTCTGATATGGACTTAAGGGTTTGCACGATTACATTTTGATTACAGTGAGAATGGTGTCTACTTTCGAAGCAGTATAAATATCAGTAAGGAACTGAGCAAATGTTGGCGAATCGATTAGTGAAAGAAATAAGATTAAAACCTATGGATCATATGAGAGAAGAGGCTTGTTTCAAATTCTTCTCGATATCTTCTCGATATATTGAAAATAAGTGACACTTTGTAAAAAAAAAATTATGAAAGATGTGTTGTGTGCCTCGAGCAAGGCACTGGGGTTGCGCCGAATTAAGGATGAGGATCCTCGGGTCGAACAGGACTTCGTAGGAAATTAGGAGTGTTATACTCTTTTCGTTTTCTTTAAATACACTTTTAATTCTGATTGAATTTGGTTTCACTTTATTTCTCGTCCTTTCTTTAATTAAATATTCGCGTAACACTCGATGTTTGATTAACGAGCGTATATTCGTATTCCTCTCAATAATTCAGATCTTTATTAGTGAGTCTCGTTCTGATGTTCCGGGTTCTTATTAGCGATCTCGTCTTGATGTTTAGGAGTTGTATTCGAGACTGCCTTCGCGGGCGGGCTCTCCGTCTTATATCCTCTTTTGTTCTTTGATTTTCCACAGGCGAGGCCCTTGGAAACAAGTCCCCGATTGGTTAATAATATTCACGCGTTTTTGGTCTAAATGCAAGCGAAGCAGGTCGAAGTCCCTGGCCTTCGCTGGCATCTCGCGATTTTCGTGCTTCGTGCGTGCTGCGTTAGCGTTTTCGTTCGACGAGCGTTTAGCGGGAGCGCTCGTTTATAAGTAAAAATGTTTTACAATATTCTTATTCCTAATAACTACTAGTTATAGTTCGGGCTATAACAGATGGTTGTATGAGAGTTATATTACAAATAATTTATGATCTTACAGATTGGAGCAACAACATAAAAATGAATTGGAAAGTCATTATGGAGAATAAAATCTTTGTCTTTAACCGACACACGTACACAACAATTGCCTGACAATTGTAGATATTATTGATAAAAGGAAATATTTCCCTGATGAGAGAGAGAAGGAATTACAAGAAATAGGTGACAAAATATATGAATTAATTATTGCGAGTCAACAATTACAGATGTTATATTTGTTAGATTTGTTATCGAAGAATATTTATAATTGTCCAATTTTATAAAAATATTTATTATACAGAATGAAGTTGAATTAATAGAATTTAAAAATTGATTTCAGTAAATGACAGTACAAGATAAAAAAGCAAACAACACGCCACATTATCATCATGATCAAATGCAAGAACAAAATTAAGTATATACTTTACATAAGCAGCTTCAGCTTTTGATAGAAAAGAAAACAACATACAAATATCAAATGACTGATTTAAAACAACAACTCAGTGCAGGTAAATGTGTTAATAACTTATAAGTATTTATAATTAATTTTTATTTCTTTTGAAATTAATTTCAACTAATTGTGAAAAACATGAACTCATTATTTGATATTTTATCTATTTATTATTTAGATTTTTTATCTTGTACCGTCATTTGCTGAAATCAAGTTTTAGATTTTATTAATTCAACTTCATTACCTAAAGTCGCTGAATCGGCGTTATTTACAGTATTTACTTAAAAAAAGCAGAGAAAAATATAGAATCGAAAGGATCTGAATAGCTCAGATGGAAGAGCAGTCGCCCGACAAGCGAAAGGTCTCGGGTTCGATTCCCGATTCAGCGACTTTCGGATCTATATTTTTCTCGCCTATAATTCTGTAGGGGGGTTAGAGGGGATTTTCGGAATTAAAAATCTCGAATTGAGATTGTTCCTTAATAAAGTCTTGGCGGTGTACCAAGCAAAATGTGTGCCCCGTGCACAATTAGTTAATTCCAACGAAAAATTAATTCTCGTTGGAATCGACGCACCGACATCCGCGTTCGGCTCTTAAGGCCTATCACTTATATTTGTATAAATTTATATATATATATATATATATATAAATTATTTGTTTGATCTATAGCAATTAATGAATAACGAAATATTGACTATATATATTTTAACATTAGCAATTTAAGTCAATATTTCGTTACTTAATTGTTACAGATCTAACAAATAATTTATATATATATATATAACAAAATAATATATAATAATAATAATATCAGGGACTGCATCGCAGTGCCATTTTTTCCAAGCACGTGTACTAGCAGCCGAGCGCCTTGAGAAGCAGTACTGTCTACGTCTGGCCGCGCCAGTGTAGCGTAGCAAATGGGGCACCGTCGCATAACGTACAAAAATATTTATAATTATATTTATAATGGCACTGTGATGCAGTCTCTGATATTATTATTATTATATATTATTTTATTATTAAAATTATGTGTCGAGACATTTAATTTATTTTAATAAAAATCGCAATTCTTAACCCAGACAGCAACATATCCAAAATCAGAACATAAGACATCTTTAAGACGTCTTTAAGACATCTTGATATCTAAAAAACATCTTAAAGACATCTTAAAGACGTCTTATGACCCGATTTTAGATATGTTTCGATTTTGATGCTGTCTGGGAAAATATATTTTTTAAAATTTTTACACAATATATTAATATTTTATTATTTATTATATACATAATATTTTTTATTTTATATAAAAGTAGAACGGCATGTCATTTAATATTTATTAATGAAATATGCGATAATGAAAGTGTATATATTATATATTTTAAAAAATTATATTTAAATAAATATACGTACCTTATGATGATGTACTCTCTTCTTCTCAATTTCGCTATATCGCGCGAATTTGCTCTATATTCTACCGGCTATTCACTTTCCGCCAGTTCGCTGTCTCGATATATATCGATGTCGCTGGGTTGCTATATATCGCTGATGATATTGTCTTGCCGATTCGATGTCAGCGCAGTTATTGTCTCGCCAATTTTACTGCAGTATCCTGCACTCTCGTATGTCTTCTGTACGGCAACTCTCGCCATTAAACAAAATTGAATAACGCACAGCGTCGACTGTTAAATATAAGACAATCGACAAATTGTTTCATAGACGTCTTTAAGACGGCCTTAAGACGTCTTAAAGACATCTTTTCGTAATGCCTTTGTTACGTCCTGTGGACTCCACGATTCTTTTCTTTCGAAGAATGCAAGGCGATGATTGAAAAATCACAGGCGTGGGAATAAGACTATGATCTGGCAGGCGAAGCAGCTGACCGGAGACGGTTAATCGTAAAAATAAAAATAAAAAAAGGAGAGATACATATCAGATGTAACTCGCGGTGTCTGAAATTCTCGCTTTGACTAGTTGACAACTCGCGCTTGAAAAGCAATAAAAATCTTTCTTTTAAAGGAAAATTTTACTTAAAAAGTAATAAAAACTTTTTAGAAGGAAATCTCCACTTGAAAATCAATAAAAACTTTTTAGAAGGAAATCTCCACTTGAAAATCAATAAAAATTTAGAAGAAAACTTCTACTTGAAAACGAATAAAAATTTTACCAGACTAACAACGATAACCGAATCCAAACAAATGCCGCCTGACAGATCACCGAGATAATCTCGAGAGGATAATAAAAATATAAACCTCAACAAATTCTCCATTGGTCAAAACCTAGGGCCCTAAATAAAAGCCCTGACCAATCCCGATAAACTTTTAAAGTCAAGAGACGCCTCCGGACTGAAAGGGCGTCATTGAAAAATTTCCTATTCGTCAGGAAATGTTAACAAACTAACGGGAAGGAGAAGCAAGAAGGTTTATATACCCGCGACATCCCTCGAGAGAGTAGATTTTAATCCGAACTTTCGAGCGCAGTTTTGCCGTGTACAAGCTATCCGAGCTCGTATCTAGACTCTTCGGACTTTTATACTTTCAATTTCGAAATCCGCTTTCAACTCAAATTTCGACGTTCGTTAGAGTGCAAGTGAAAAAAAAAACATAGTGGAAGTCTGGAAGACCACACAACCAGACTAAAACCCTGCAGCAATTATTAACAACGCACTCTACTAACAGTAAGTCAAGACACACATATATGTATATAAAAAGGGAAAAAGATAAAGTACAATTTTCACCCCGTATCAAAATAATTCTTGGATTTAAGATAAAGCCATCTTCTTTATCTCCTTTTGCGCAAGTCCTATCATATCCAACCCTAAACCTTCTTCTCCCTCTCTCTTTCATCCCGAAAAATCACTCAGGATTTCCCGTGATAACGGCGAGATCCGTGATTTCATTCACCCCGAAAATCACTCAGGATTTCCCGTGATAACGGCGAGATCCGTGATTTCACCCATCTCCAAAAATCACTCAGGATTTCCCGTGATAACGGCGAGATTCGTGATTTCACCCATCTCCAAAAATCATTCAGGATTTCCCGTGATAACGACGAGATCCGTGATTTCACCCATCTCCAAAAATCACTCAGGATTTCCCATGATAACGGCGAGATCCGTGATTTCACCCATCTCCAAAAATCACTCAGGATTTCCCGTGATAACGGCGAGATTCGTGATTTCACCCGTTCCAAAAATCCCTCAGGATTTCCCGTGATAACGGCGAGATCCGTGATTTCATCCATCCCGAAAAATCACTCAGGATCTCCCGTGATAACGGAGAGATTCGTGATTACCGTTTCCCATACCTTTCCCCTACTCAACATTATCCAGTCTCTCTCTCTCTCTCTCTCTCTCTCTCTCTCTCTCTCTCTCTCTCTCTCTCTCTCTCTCCTCTCTCTCTAGAATACTACAAGCGCAAGGAATAAGAAATAGAATTAATAACGACAGAATGAAAGGAGAATAGTATTCCAAGAATTATTTCGAAATTGCACTCCATCGCCTCGATCTATTTTTCTTATCGTTCGTCATTCTTAGTGGACGACTTAAGAAAGCGGACTTCGAGAGCTGGAGCAAAGCATGCGCGAAATCGTCGGAATCGACGCCTGAGGCAGGAAGTGGCTCGGGCTACGGCCGATTCATTCCCGAACGATAGTCCAACCCAGGAATTATTAGAACGCTTAATTACAGAACACATTAATATAATAAATAAACACAGCAGAAATAGGAACCCTGATACTCCCCTTGACCCTCTGATTTCCTCTCCAGAGCCATCGCACATTCCATCCTCTGCACCTCAGAACCACCCTCCCTCTCCTTGTCTCAATCATTCTCCCTCCCCCTCACCACTTAATATAGAGTGTGACGAAGGTTGCACTTGTCAAGAGGTAATAGAAATCCCCTTTATTTATAACGAGGCTTACTCCTTTTTAAGGAGACACATCGGGCAAATTCCATTCCAACACGAAGACGAATGTTATAGATGGCTCCTTTCTAATTTCCCTATACTAGAGCTCCCACTCCCAGAAGGTGTTTACACCTGCGGGCCAGATGATCCCGATGAAGAGCAGTTCATGAGAATTGTAGCGGGAAGTCTCCCCGGCGCCCTCATCCCTATGTTTACCCCTATCCATCCCAACCCTATCGGATTCCCCGTCGATATCCTCCGCGCTTTCCTTTTCCCTTCCACCGTCGAAATTACCGAACTTTCATAACCTAGCATTCTCTCTCACACGCACAAACATGGACACAAAATTATATATCTATTAGCGCTTAAATTATTGTAACCACCAATCGGGACCCTAAAATTTAAACAATAAAACTTTTCCTCGTTGTCTCGATTGACGACCTCCGTATCTATGTATCACCCGCGATTTATACACAATCACTCACTCATACACACGAGCATCAAATCATTTTTTTTCTTTCCTCGACTAAGAGAAGTACACAAAATTAGAACAAATAATAATAAGAATAATAATGTATAATAATGTACAATAAGTATAATATGATTCTTATGAATTTAATTCTTCTTTTCTCGTTCTTTAAGAGTAAAATAAATTAATTGTTTTAATATGAAGCCTAATACTCTTTAATTTATAACCCGTTCCCACTCATTCCCGCAAATCAAGATCGCACAAGGTCCCATCCTGCGCAAAAGAGATTAAATTCTCTTGCCGAAAAGGGACCACCGAGCGAACTGCCCATTAAATAGAGTAAGAGCGACCCTTGCGGTCGTTGACCTATTTGGGCCCAGACGTTCGTTCGGGTCGAACGACGGATAGTCTGCCGTCGTTCGAAATATAAATTTAGTTACGTCCTTCCTTTCGACTCTTTCTTCCTTGAGTCTGGACGTAATACCTTAAAGACGTTTTTTTTCAAAAAAAGGCGGGAAATGCATTATGCACCCCCCGCAGTGTGATGGAAGAGTATGGGATTCTCACCCACTATAAAACCCCTCTATATGCAGTCATCGATGGTCTCTCCTGTTGTGGACTTGGAGTTATCTTTCAGATATCTTGAAGATATCTTTTGGTAATGTCTTAAAGACATCTTAAAAAGATATTTTTAAGACGTTTTGAAGACTTTTTTTGTAATGTCTTAAAGACATCTTAAAAAAGCTATCTTTCAGACGTCTTGAAGACGTCTTTTGACAATGTCTTAAAGACGTCTTAAAAAGATATTTTTAAGACGTTTTGAAGACTTTTTTTTGTAATGTCTTAAAAACGTCTTAAAAAATTGTCTTTCAGACCTCTTGAAGACGTCTTTTGATAATGTCTCAAAAATATCTTAAAAAATTGTCTTTAAGACGTCTTTCAAACATCTGTAAGACATGCTTGTTGTCTGGGTAGCTTCGTATTTTCTTTATTAAATTATTGTAACGCAAAATTATCCTTACTATTGAACGAATTGATGTTTCCGTCGCATTCGGCATATTATTTGTTAAATTCTTTTATTACTTTTCTATTCTTTTTATATAATAAATTTCTCTTATGATTTTTTGCTAATTGGATCTCATCTTTTATTGTATGTCTCGTCTCGTCACATAAATTGTAAGTCCTGCGTTTGAGTATTTCGCGATTTTTTTACATTCTCGAATCTATTGGTTTCACGGCAACACCATCCTGCCCCTCTACCGTTAGGAGAGTTAACCGGCTCGTAGCGGGTTTTCGGCCAAGATTTCGCGTTGAATTCTTTCGCGGATTGACGCGTGAAAGACCGTGTCTGGCGCCCGGAGCATATCATTTCGTACTAATTACGGCCCTTTTCCCCTCTTCGGTACGCGCGGAGCGTCCGATACCTTAGCTCCCACGCGCGAATTAATTAATAACAATATCTGTCTCGTTTTTTTTGTAGACGACTCCGCTCCATTCTTCCGGTTTGCCGCGCGCGAATCGAAAGGAAAAGTCGTCGCAATATATATATATAAGTATTAAATATATATTATATATATAATTAAATCATTTGTTACAATTTAATTCATAAAATAAAATGCATATTATTTAACTTTCCTCTTTACGTTATTTATTATTTTATTAAAGCTTTTGTTCAATACCTTATTTTATATCAACAATTACATACTTATGAAAAAATAATAGGACGGTAGCATGACAAGAAAGCAATTTATATTTCTTTTATAACTATCACTCTATTATTTCTTTATAAGTACATATATAATTATTGATATAAAATAAGAAAATTAATGAAAGCTAATAATATTAAAAATAATATAAAGAGAATAGCTCATAGCATTCGTAATAGTGCTATAAGTTATCAAATTCTTATGACTTTTTCTTTATTATTACTTACCTACATTAAAACTGAACCTATGTGTCAAATCAAAACTGTCAAAACTGATAACCTAACGACATCAACGCTGTCTTGCAATGAATGCTCGAAGTGTACATTTTCTGGTACATGCGCATTGAGAAGGTCGACGACGACCAAACTTGATCAATTTTTTAAAAAAGACAAACTTTACATTATAATATCTCCTTTTATAAAACACATAGAGAAAAAATAAAGGCACCTTTATTATATAATTTGAACTCAATCTATCGATTGAGCGTAGTAAGAACTCGATCGCTTCAGCCGTTATTGCGTATCAGAAATATATGATACACTCAACTGTCCGACTCGCGTATAATACACACGGCATGCCTCGCGGTCGCTACGCAAAGCTACGCTTATTAAACTTGGCGCGAGACACTTCCGTGTCTCTTGGTGTCTTGTAAAATATTCAGTTTTCGGTAATCTTATCTTAATACATTTATGCAATAAGATTACAATGGAATAATGAAACCAATCAATTAGTGTAAAGAAAACACATAATTGTTTTAAAATAATTTATGTAATTTGCAACATGCAGTTGCGTACTTTTTCTTAAAAGCAGCCTTATCGCGAAGTATTATTGCCCATACGAAGGATAAGAGGCTTGGAAAGAACCACCGAGAGAATAACAGCGAAGCCGACCTTGCAAGAAAGGGAGCAAACAATCCAGAAAAATAATATTTGCCGAGCGACGGAATTTGGCCGACCTGACAACGCAGCCGTTACCGCACGGAGAGGGTGGATCCTTGCGAGAGCACAGGGACGCATCCTGTAATGGCGAGAAAATCACCCCGAATAGTGGAGGACGAAAATCATCACGCTGCAGTCTGGCGAAGCCGGAAGTTGGTTTCGAACGCGCCTTTTGAATCCACAAGGTCCAGGAACTAGAACAGCTCTCGAGAAAGTGGCGTAATTAGCCTGTAGAAAAATTATTGCGAGTTGGCGATAAGGGCTGTCGCCCCGAATACGGTGTTGAGTAGGCCGGCCATTGAGCTCTATACATACTGGAGTGAACCATCGAAAAGTAGGGGTAACAAAATCAGGTCTAAACTTTAGACTCTAAAGGATAGACAGATTTGGTTTAGAGGCTATTTTTGTCAGACGTTCATGATAGGTTGAGTGCCATTATAATATGAAGTGAGACAGACTTACTACCAAATATATCTGTCTTTTTTGTGATGTACAACGAGTTTGTTTAATCTAACTTCAATTCTACATTTCCATAGAAGAATTTATACAAACTAAAACGAGCAGACTGTAACTGATGGCTCACTCCAGTATACAATAGAGCTCAATGCGCGCGGCAGCGATAAGCGACACAACGCCGTAATTTGGCGAGCATCCGCGCACCCCTTTCGCGTAGGATTGAGTCCTGCTATCGACCCGGGGCGATAGATCCTTCATTCTCGTGACGATCGTTCTCGTGTTAGCGCGCCCGCTTTAGAGCCTGCCAAGTGTCGAGATCCCAATCCCGGTTTCGAGAAAGTTGATGATCTGCCTGGCTACCGAGAACTTGAAGGAGCCCAGCTGAAAGATACTTTATCGGTGAGGCTACCTGTGCAGTAAGTGATGGAATTACGTTCGTGCATGTCCGAGCCTCGACCGCTCTAACGCCGTTACGAGTCGTTTAGCGTAATTTTTGCGTTTACGTGGGCTTTGCCCGGAATTTAGCGAATTGCGTTTGTGAACGACCGGCGTTAAGCGGCGAGAGTTTCCGAGACCGTCAGTCCGTAAATTCGATTGCACAGAATTGTCGTCTCTCCGAGATTCGGTCGGGTATTGCGCGTCGCGATTTTACGTTTTCACGCACTTGTGTAATTGCATCTTCGTTGTAAACGTTGTAACCGGCAATAACCGGCGTGTGAATCTTGTTCGCGAGAATAATTTGTAGAGAGAGTGCGGATGTGAGTACGCGCGACGTAATTACTTTGTGTGAAAAAACGCGTGTTCCTCGCGACCACCGGCAAGAGCGCGAGAAAGAGAGAGAGAGAGAGAGAGAGAGAGAGAGAGAGAGAGAGAGAGAGAGAGAGAGAGAGAGAGAGAGGGAGAGGGAGAGGGAGAGAGGGAGAGGGAGAGAGGGAGAGGGGGAGAGGGAGAGAGAGAGAGAGAGAGAGAGAGAGAGAGAGAGAAAGCTTATATTTATTGAGAACGCTCTGGGACTACGTCCCCTCAAGCGCACAAATATTAGTACAGATTACAAGCAGAAAAATAAGAACAAATGTGTATAAGAAGTCATGCGACGTGTATCGCCTTACAGTAGTCATTGTTACACAAACTTGAAGATATGCAATGAGATATGAATAGATGTCTTGCGCGTGCATCTTATTTACATGTGTGTGTATCTTTATGTAAGATTAATGAGTGAAATGTGTATGAGAAAATGAAAGATGCACAAGAATGATAGGTGCTTGTTAATCAAATAGCTGAAACAATTGAAAATGAAAATTGAAAATGAAAATTGAAAATGAAAATTGAAAATGAAAATTGAAAATGAAAAATTGAAACTGAGAAACTAAGAATGAAAATGAGGCTACTGTAGTCCACGATTCGATTCGTGATTATGTTAAGGTCGTTCTGAGTAGGTGATCGTACAGTTTACTTTTAAAGTCGTTTATTGTCCGTGCCTCGCGTATATCAGATGGCAGATCATTCCAGAGCCTGGACGCGCTAGATTTGAACGAGCGTTTATATATCTCTGTCCTGCACAAGGGCAGAGAGAGTAAGTCTCCCGCGGCCCGGGTCGTTCTCAGTGCCGTTGTAGATTTGAAGGCAAGCTCATTGTAGATGATATGTGGCTATTGTGTGCAAATGATGTTGAAGAGCTGACATCCAATGAAGTACCTCCTTCTGGCCTCTGTTTTAAGCAAGCGGAATTCCCTGTAGTGCGGCGTCACATGCTCGTTCCATTTTACATTTGCTGCGAACCTGATACAGGCATTTATTGCTTTGTAGAGCTGCAGATTTTGCTGTTCGGTTATGTCCGTGAGCGCCGCACAGCAGTAGTCCAGGTGCGGAAAAACCAACGAGATGATTAGGCGCAGTCTAAGCTCATTTGGCAACAAATGTTTGGTTAATTTTAGCTGGTATAATTTTGTATGTACTTTTTTGACGACATTTTGAACATGAATGTTCCAAGATAGCGAGTTGGCAACTGTAACTCCAAGATACTTGATACTGGTAGAAAGTTTGATGGCCTGTTTGTTGATGTTGATCGCAGGTAGCAAGTCATGTTTGATTGAATTTATATATCTAGCCGTACCAAAGATGATGGCTTGCGTCTTTGTTGAGTTGAGTGTTAGTCCACGGATGGCAGCCCATTGAGCTAAGGAGACGATGTCCCTGTTCACCCTCTGAATACTGTTTGGTAGATCCGATGGCTCACAGTGATGGTAGATCTGCAGGTCGTCCGCGTAGAAGTTATGTTTACAGTACTGCAATTCTTTGCTAATGTCAGCAACATAAAGCGTGAACAAGAGCGGTCCAAGTACAAAGCCCTGAGGTACTCCTGTAGTTAAGCGTGCCGGAGATGATGTGGTGCCGTTAAACCCGTCTCTTACGACTTGCATTCTGTCACTCAAATAAGAAGCAACCCAATCCAGAGGGATGTCAGAGAGCCCCATTTCTTTTAGTCTCTTGAGAAGGATCTTATGTTGCACCCTATCAAACGCCTTGGAGAAATCAAAGAAAATTGAGATGGTGACTTTTCTTCGATCGGCAGCTAGTCGAATGTCATCCAGCATTCTTATGATGCATGTCTGCGTGGAGGAATTTCGTCTGTAGGCGAATTGCACGGATCTAGAAGATCTTTCTCCCTCAGATATTCAGTCAGCTGATCGAAAAGCACCCTTTCCAAAACCTTCGAGAGGAATGGCAGGATAGAGATTGGTCTGTAGTGCTGCACCAAGGTCGGATGATTGATCTTGGGAATAGGTGTGACGACCGCCGACCTCCACACCGCTGGCACCACTCCATACATGAGAGAAAAGTTGTACAAGTGCTTGATGACCGGCATAATGTATGGTAGCGTCATTTGAATGAGCTTGGGCGTGATTCCGTCCAAACCCGCCGCATTTGACCTGCAGCGAAGTGATCACCGTATTACCTCAGGCCGGACATATTTGAAGTAAAATTTACTGTCGTCAAAATTCTCACGTCCAGGGTTTCCTCCACTCGACTCTTCAGTTGTGAGATCTTGAAGTTCTCCCCCAGCATCGGCAAAGTATAGATTGAGTTCGTCAACTGAGAGAACCAGCCTTCCGTGGGAGTTTTTGGCTTTGATTAGACCGAGGTGTTTTAGTCTACTCCAGACTAAGGCAGGTTTGTCCTTCTGACAGAAAAAGGTCATGTAGTAGTCCTTCTTTGCCGTCCGGATCATATTCTGCACTTGATTTCTCTTTGTTTTGAAGCGTTCATGGTTGGTAATGTGTTTCGTCCTCCGCCACAGTCTTCTTGCCACATCTCTTGCATGCATTGCGTCGCGAATTTCGTCCGTGAGCCATGGTGCCGGGAGGTTTTTAAAGCAGATATATTTCAGAGGCGCATGTCCATTTAGGCAGCTCATTAGTTTGTCATTGAAGGCTCTCACCTTATTCTCCATATTTTCCAGTATCATGATTTCAGACCAGTCAAGTTGACTCACCTCCGAAAGGAAGACTTCCCTGTTAAAGCTTCTGTAGTCTCAGCAAAGGACACGCCTCTCCTCTCGCTTCTCAACACTTATGCCATAGGTGACCTCAATAAGATCATGCGCCGACAAGAAAGGTACCGCTGCTTTATCGTAATTGATGAGTTTATCTACATCATCAATTATACACAGATCGAGGAAAGTGGCTGAGTTCGTGAGATGATGTGTGGCTCCGTATGGTATTAGATACATCCCAGACGATGAAACGAAGTTCTCAATCTGTATGCTATCGAAAGTTCTAATTCTCATGTCAGCGTTGAAGTCACCGAAAATCATCGCATGCTGGTAGTTGGTCTGTAGATCTTGAAAGATGTACATGAATTCATCAAGGTATCCGCAGTTCGGAGGTCGATAAACCACCGCGAGAAGTAGCTTACGCACATTTTTTTTGAAAATGATTTCCGCCGTGAGAAACTCCGGCTTCCGGTGTTGTAAGTCTGCCGAGGACCGTTCCAGAACAACAGCACTAATCGAGTCTCTAATATAGAAGGCCACTCCACCTCCCCTCCTGCCATCGCGATCGTTCCTCATAAGATTATACCCTGGAATTCTTACCATGCTGTCAGGAACCTCAGGTCTCAGCCACGTTTCTGACAGACAAATGATGTGATATCTTCCATCTCCAAAGTAGTGACAGAATTCGTCGAAGTGCGCCACCAAAGATTGACAGTTTACATGACAAATAGACAACCTTTCACTTCCCTGTGACCGTCTATCCATAGTTGATCATTTTGATTCTGTCCATAATTCTGTCACGAAGTATTGGGCATTTATCCGTGTCCAAGGCCGAATGTGATCTGTCGCTCTGTGCCCCCCTCGATGCTCTCACACAGTTTCTACAGCAAGGCGACTTCCTCTCCTTATCACAATCCTTCATTTCATGAGCCTCCGAGCAATGCCCGCAGACCGCCGCTGACTTGCAGTCTTTTGCGATGTGCCCGAAGGCCATACACCTGAAGCACTGAAGGACTCTGACATGGTCTCCAAACTTGCATGCCGAATAACCCAAATAGATCCGACCATTCTCAAGCAACCGTTCTCGTACTCCTGGTGTTACCTCGATGATGTAGTTCGAGAAGTTCTTATTGGCTCTGCTCTGATATCGATATATAATTTTAGGTCCGACGTCACTTTTCTCACCGCTGAGATTTTGCGCAATCAACCCCCTCTCAACCTCCTCATCCGACATGTGAGAGGGCACTCCACGTATGATAAGCCTTGGATTTATTTTTGCTCGTTCTATAATTTTAAAGCCGGCGCGCGCGAGGTTTTGATGCGCTTTAATTTTTTCCAAGTTCGGAGAGACGGCCTCAATCCGGATTCCATTGTTTCTTATGTTGCTGATTCGGGTCACTTTTAGAGCACAATCGGAGGGCTTGAGGATTCCGCACACGGTCTCCCTGGTAGCCTGCGACGATGCGCACTTAATCGATTCATTTCCGTCAGGTACGATGTCAAAAGACGTTGTCGTGGGCACCTCATAAGCAGCACCGCCCGAGACACGCACTGTGGAGGCCTCACCTCTCACCGCTGATGCATAGGTCCTCGATGACTCAACCCTCAAGTGCGCCAGTTGATTGTCGTTGTCCCTTTCGCTAAGCACCTCCCTGAGAGCGCTCCTTATCACATCAGTCTTCCTCTCGAGCGAGTCCTCCTCCAGAAAGTAAGTGAGTGCCGAAGCCGCCTCGAGGAACGACTCCTTGCAAAGACGGAGAGTGGATTCAATTTGATTTTTCCTATCAGATGTTTCCTTGCTTGTTAGGAGGATTTTCATTACGTTGTCATACTGTTCCTTAATTGATGATTTTAGAGCATTTATTTTTGACGGATTTAAGCCTTCCCTCGGAGATACGCTCCTATCAGACACACCAGACAAGGATAGCTGTGAAGGCCTTTTAGATAGCGCTTTTCTTTCTCCTATGTTGTCAACACAAGGGTCGATGCCCTGACGCGCGTTGCTTTGTTTTGTTTTGTTTTGATTTGACATCTCGGCACGCGCCCGTCGGTGACTCCGACCGTCACCGAGACTCTCAGTTCCTTTTCTCTGTGTTTTAAGCAGAAAATATATAGAAGAAACTCTCACCTCTCAGATGCAGTAATCTGACAAATTGCAACAGCCTTTAACAGCCTATTGGTCAGTGGAGACAGTAGTGTTTGTGTGATGAATAAATGCTGTGCAGATTAACTCAAAACGATAGAAATTCGAGAGAGCGACACTCGCCACGACCGAGAGCGACACACGCCGCCGAAAGAGGAGAGGGAGAGGGAGAGGGAGAGAGAGAGGGAGAGAGAGAGGGAGAGAGAGAGGGAGAGAGAGAGGGAGAGAGAGAGAGAGAGAGAGAGAGAGAGAGAGAGAGAGAGAGAGAGAGAGAGAGAGAGAGAGATTGATTGATTGATTGATTGATATTTATTAGCTTTCTCAGCTATTTGTAAAATACAAGTCTAATTTACATTAATTACAGTATACTCCTTTAACTCTCGCTTAAACGGTTCCAGTTCTTCGATTCGTCTTATTTCAGCTGGTAAGGCATTGTACATTTTCACTCCCTCATAAAACATACTCTTCTGTGCACTCGTTGTTCTACGAAACTGTACTACAATGTCCCCAGCTTGCCGTGTCTGTCTTTCATTCTCTTCTCCCACTATTGTTAACTTATTTCTTAATTGATCCGATAACATATTCTTTAAAATCTTAAAGATACATATACACACATTATAATTCAGCCTCTGTCTTATGGACATAAACTGCAGCGCTTGCAGCATACTCTCCACTTTGGTATATCTATCACATTGCAATATGACCCTCATGGCCCGGTTTTGCGCTTTTTGCAATTCATTGTGTTTCTCCCATATCAATTAACAGCGTCGCACAATACTCAAAGTGAGGTGCTATTATTGACTTATATATAATACATCTAGTGTATGCCGATATGTAGTTACCTATTCTATTTAAAAAACTCACTTTTTTCCCTATTTTCTTTAGCATATAATCACAGTGGTCCTTAAATCTTAACCTATCGTCAATAATTATGCCTAGATATCTCATTCTTTCCACACGCTCTATCTCCGTTCCATCCAAACATTTCAGTGTAATGTTACCTCTCAGTTCTTTTCTTATACTTCGAACTATCATATATTTCGTTTTCCCTGCGTTCATTTTTAACTTATTTGTATTCATCCATCTTTCCACTGTAACAAATGCCATATTTATTTTTCTTTCTAATTCCGCACTACTCTCTCCAGTCACATACACTAGCGTATCGTCTGCAAACATTTTTATACTACATCCCTCCGGACAGACTTTAATTATATTGTTTATATATATTATAAATAACAAAGGTCCTAATACAGATCCCTGTGGTACTCCATATTCTGTGGCCAATAATGTAGACCATTCATCGTTAAATCGTACCTGCTGTGTTGTATTCTTTAAATATGATCTTAACCATTCTAAAGCTGTTCCTCTAATTCCGTATTGATATAATTTCTCTAACAGTCTTTCTCTATCTATCGTTTCAAATGCTCGCTTGAGATCCATGAAAATTACCTCCACCATTTTTGCCTCACTAACTACCAGTTTCCATTCGTCAATGACTGTTTGAATCGCTGTTTCACACGAATACTGTTTTCTAAAACCTGACTGATGTTCTGTTATAATACAGTTATCTTCTAAATACGCCTCAATTTGCTTTTTAACTACTAATTCTAATATTTTCTCGAATATTGGTAACATATTAATAGACCTAAATTCACTTGCTTTTCTGGCTTTTTCTATTTTTGGAATCGGTATTATCGTAGACGTTTTCCAACCTTCTGGACAGCAACCTTCCCTCAAAGAGTTATTTATTATATCAATAAATTCCTCTCTTATTACATAAAATACTGCTTTAAGTATATCACTAGTTAATCCCTCCTTCGTACCTTTCTTTTTTGGTAGTTCCATAACAATTTTTTGTAAATGCTCTATTCTAATCATCTCAAAATTTTCCATTATTCCCTCGCTTTCAATAACAAAAATAATTCTTTTACCTGGATTTCCTAACTTATCTCTACTTATAGATTTCACTATGTTCTCAATACTCTGTATATAATATAAATTAAATTTATTAGCTATATTGCACCCTTCAGTATTATCTAATATTTCAAAATCTATATTCTCTATTTTTTTTGTACCCGTTGGTTCGCCCCTTATTATTTCTTTTAAGGTTTTCCACATAGATGTCGGATTTCCCTTGTTATGATCTATCATATTTTCATAGTATTCTTTTTTCTTTGTCCTGATTAGTTTAACCACTGCATTTTTTTCGATTTTAAACTGTGACCAATTTTCATCCGTGTCATCATACAACGCTTTACTATACGCCTCATCCCTTTTAGCTGCTGCTTCCCTTATTTCATCCGAAACCACTTTTCCCTTTCCCATATTTTCGGAATTCTAAATTTTTTTCTAGGTGCTGTAGCATCCAATGCATCTACTATATTATCGACAAGTTTCTTCGCTTTCACACTGACATTCATATCTTGGCTTTTTCCTAATTTATTTTCCACTAATTTAATAAATTCATCTACATTAAACTCTTTAAAATTCCTAGCATTAAATTCTCTGTATTTATTATCAATTTTATTCGCATTAAGATCAACTTTTAACCACGCATGGTCCGTTATTTTAGGTTCATGAATTACTTGCACTTCTATTTTATTATTAGCGTAAATTAAATCTATAATTGTCTTACTATCTTTCGTAATTCTCGTCGGTTTATTTACATATTGTTTCATGCCTAAGCTCAACATTGTCGTTTGTAACTTCTTTGTATAAAACGAGTCCAACATAATATCTATATTAAAGTCTCCTATTACTATACATTCTCCCCGTATTATTAATTCTTCTATTATATCCTCCAGAAATCTCACGAACTCACCATGCGATGAACTCGGTGAGTGATATATTACTGTTATCACTCCTTTATACAATTTATCTTTCACCTCAATCGCAGCACACCAACAATTCGCTTCTAACTTTTTTACTAATACTATCTCATATTTAATATCGTCCCTTACATATAAAAGAACCCCTCCTGTATTTCTGTTTTCAGCATCACATCTAATCATACTATACCCCGGTACGTTCACTTCACAGTCTTCAATTTCAGCAGTCACTCTGGTTTCTGATAACGCTATAAACGCAGGATTCATTTTCTTCATAATCTGATGCTGTATCTCGTCTTTATGCGCCATCAAACTTTGCGCATTTGTATATAGTATTAATTCCGTTTCCTTCTGTAGTTGCTATTTATCTTCCTCCCATCCGGCCCTCCTCTTCTCCTCCTGTATCGCCCTCTTGAAAGTCGGACATTCCGGATCAAGTGCGCCATGCTCATCATTTATTTTCAAATTGTATGTTTGAATCTTAAACATACAATTTATACATCTTTTCTTTGTCGCTGTACATTCACTCACCTTGTGATTTCCTGCACATTTGTGACATGTTTCATTACGGGTACAATTCTTTGCAATATGATAATAACCCCAGCATTTAAAACATCTTTTAATGTTAATGTGATTGAATGCAGGACACTTTCTCCATCCTACATTCAGTTTCCCTTTTCTCAACATTACTTCATGAGTCTCTTCATCTGCTTCAATTATTACGATACCATCTTTTCCTCTTCTTCCGGACTGATCTTTCTCATTTATTTTCTCTTTAACTATTCTCTTCACTATTCGCATATGAATTCCTTCATTTTTCGCGTCAATTTTGTTCTGCTTCTTAATTGTACCTATTAAATCATTATCATTCAACTCCATTTCTTCCTCGCCAATATTGACAATTTTTATCTTAGGTTTCATCCGCGGTGACTCAGTAACGTTAAAATTCTCGCCCAGCTTGGCTTGTACTGTCGCCTTTAGCTTTTCCATTTCTTCTCCAGTCTCACAGCCGAGAATCACTGTTCCTTTACTTCCTTTTCTTAACTTCGTTATTCCCATAGCCATATTCTTGATATCTACCTTTTCTTTTATCAGTTTTTTAGTTGCTTCACTCTCCTGTTGCACCTTGGGTTTGACAATTATAATATTTTCTTTTTTCTTCTCTTTAACTGCTTCACTATAACATCTTTGAGCTCCTCCTGCCAGTCCACCCACTCCTCCTTGTATAATTCTTCTCAAGTCTTCCAGTTCTTGTTTAATACTTCCAAATTCTTCTCGAACTATTTCCTTAACCATCATTTTAATTTCCTTCTTACATGCTGTTTCGTCTTTTATTTCTTTCACAGTTTTTACAAGCCAATCTATTTTTACGTCAATACTCGATGATCCACTCGCTCCTGATATTCTATTTCCACTGCTTGATGTCGTAAACGAACCCGTAGATCCTGTAGATCCTTGTCTTTCCCTGCTGCTCCCCGCTGCTGTCGGTGCCTTCTTCATATCTGCTTCACTTTCAATTGTAAATTTCTCAAATGGGCCAGGACACGACACCAGTTCGCGATTTCTATCATAAATTTTGTTTACTTGCACATCCTGGATGGTAAAACAGCTTAACACAAGACTTGCATGCAACAACCTGATTTTTTATTGCCTTCTTACATGCCGAGCATCGATACTCATCATATTCATCGTTCATATCGATAATTACCGGCCGAAGCTGTTAATACCAGCATAGGCGGTCAATTATCTTTGTCCAAATTCACACGTCAGCGCTTTGTGTCCACCTTTAATGTCTACCTGTCGCGTGAAATCTCGATGCCTCATACAAGAAATATAACTCTCATGCTCACAAATCAGCATATTCCTGTTAGATAACACTCATGTCTATTCCCGGTCTATGCAACTATTACTTCAATACTTTTTCGCCACTCTCCCTCACTATATAACCACTTAAAAGTTATCACTTTTGCAGAGCGATGTTTGACACGTCTTTTCTCAGAGAAAAAAAGAGAGTGGGAGAGGGAAGGGGGAGAGGGAGGGAGAGAGGGAGAGAGAGAGGGAGAGGGAGAGGGAGAGGGAGAGGGAGAGGGAGAGGGAGAGGGAGAGGGAGAGGGAGAGGGAGAGGGAGAGGGAGAGGGAGAGGGAGAGGGAGAGGGAGAGGGAGAGGGAGAGGGAGAGGGAGAGGGAGAGGGAGAGGGAGAGGGAGAGGGAGAGGGAGAGGGAGAGGGAGAGGGAGAGGGAGAGGGAGAGGGAGAGGGAGAGGGAGAGGGAGAGGGAGAGGGAGAGGGAGAGGGAGAGGGAGAGGGAGAGGGAGAGGGAGAGGGAGAGGGAGAGGGAGAGGGAGAGGGAGAGGGAGAGGGAGAGGGAGAGGGAGAGGGAGAGGGAGAGGGAGAGGGAGAGGGAGAGGGAGAGGGAGAGAGAGAGAGAGAGAGAGAGAGAGAGAGAGAGAGAGAGAGAGAGAGAGAGAGAGAGAGAGAGAGAGAGAGAGAGAGAGAGAGAGAGAGAGAGAGAGAGAGCATTCCCGGCCACGTCGCCCGGCGGTCGGTTATCGATTTCGCCGCTTTAGATCGCGCGTACGACTTCCCCGACATATCTTAGTTATTGTAATTTCCGATTCGTAATACTTTGATTTTTTTTTACGTGAGTATTGTATAATGGGAAAACCTCTCTCGTCTTGGCCTTCGACTCGCGCTGAGTGAGTAAGTTGTAAAGTCTCGTTGGCGAACCTCCTGATAAATTTAAAATCATTCGCGCAGTATTATTCCCAGCACTCTCGTGACTGTTGTTGTGCCGTAATTATTAACTGCTGTTCCATACAATACCGAAACGTGTTGTTTCATAGTTCTAATCTTAGATTAGCTTGCGAATAATTGATATTAATCTGTTATTGTCCGTTTATTTTCTTTTGCTCATTATTATTCTCTGTTCTGGAAATTATTGATTCTATTGTTCACTTAATTCTTTTTATTTCTTTCTATTTTTTTGTAATAAATTTTGATTATTATTTTTGTTACTTATCTCGCGTCTTTTTTATTTTTTTTGTCTCGTCTCCACGCAAACTTATGATTCTTGTGTCTGTCCTTTCTCGCGATTTTTGATATCTCCGAGTCTAATAATTTCGCGGCAACATTACCCTGCCCCTCTACTGTTAGGAGAGCTAACCGGCCTGTAGCGGTATTTCGGCCAAGGTTTGGTGTTTGGTTATCGTTTCGCGAATTGACGCGTGGAAGACCGCGTCTGACGCCCAACTTTAATTATTTAAAGTATCGCGAAGATTACGACCTTTTTCTCTGCTGCGGTACGCGCAGAACGCCCGACATCCGAGTTCCTCACGCGCGAATTTAGATAATCTCTTTTTTGATGACGGCCCTTGCTCCGTTCCTTTGATTTAATCAATTACAAGAAAAGTCGTCACAATATATATGAAATTTTATTCATTATCTTTTATTTATTATTTATTACCTTTTACAAAATCTATTAATGAACAAAATATTTGAGATAACTGAGTAAAATAAAATAATAAAGTTAAATATTCAGATGTTAAAGATAATGTTAAATAATAAAATATTGTTAAAATATATTAATGAACACTAATATTTGAGATGAAACAAAGTAAAATAAAATAATCACTAGTAATGCGGAAAAAACAATTCCGCGAAGCCAATCCCCTCATAAAGTAACTAATACGTTCTGTTGTGAATTCTGGCCAGGTGGAAAAAAAAGCTGTTGTCATTCTAATATTTTCATATGCCGAAAACCCGAGCTCGCTAGGATTTTCCTGAGCCGAGAACGAGCCGTTTTAAAAATACGAAGAAGAAATTATGAAAAACATAAGAGGGGATTAATTATAAAGTAAAATATTTAGATATTGAAGGTATTGGGGAATGTAATGATGCATGCATTGTTGATGACAATGGCGATGACACTATTGCATGTTTATTTGAGATGGGAGTTGGTGTTGCAGAATAGTTAGGAATACTTGAATAATGTCTATTATTTGCTTGTAATTGTCTTTGTTACTCCATTATTTTATTTTATTTTATTTCCTGGATAATTGAAAAAATTTTCCTTTTTGCTATATTAAGGAAATATGAACTAAGATTTTTAAGAATGAGAGCAAGTCCTTTAAGGAAAGTGTCAACAGGATGCAGAATATTTGTTTTTTTCTTATTTTTGTCTATTATGTACTTCATTAAGATAGATGCAGCGCTTTCTGGTGCTTTTGATTTTGTTGCCTAATCGAAGATATGGGTTTACGTTTTGTATGATCAGGTGTTTCCTCTGGCCTTTCGTTATCTTCATTAGAAACCGTTTCAATAGTTTTGTTATTGTCTGCATCTGCATTATTGCCATCTATTGAATTCCACTTGTGTGTCCACATCTTGACTTATATTAGACACAATATCGCGTTCCTTAAAAAAACTACTCAAGAAACTTAATTGATCTTTGTATTTGTATTTATTTATTTTTACAATAGATTGGCCACTTGTTATTACTCTTTTTTTCAAAGATTTATCTCTTATATTAATAATTATCTCTTATATTATTCTACCGAGTCTTACAGACACAGACTGAAAATAAGTTTTAAGAATAATATACATAGAATAATATACATATATAAATAAAAAAATTATGAAAAATAAATAAATGTAAGTAAAAAATAATAAATAAGTAAATAATAAATATAATGATGTTTATAATAAAATAGAATAAATATAATAATGTTTATAATAAAGGTAAATATTTACATAAATATTATATATTTTTGTAAAATAATATTTATAGTGAGTAAAATTACTTTGTTAATTAAGCTCTTGAGCAATACCTTTATATTTTTTCTTTATGGTTTCCATTCAGGTATTTCGAGTACGACAGATCATATAGTTCGACGTGTTGTCGTACTAATTCAATTAATTTCTCATTGTTCATTTTTTGTTTTTGATGTAGCGGACTAATGCAAATGACACAAAAAAAGTTGAACGCTATACGGTAATAAGTGTATTTGTATATATCAGCATCGGCACGTCCTCGTCCGTGCCGCGAAAATCTCGTCGAGAACGATGTCGGCGATGCCGGGACAGACATTGAGGGTACGAATACAGTATAAATACTTGCATTTAATCATATGGGATCGAATCTAGCATCCGTGCACGGACGTGCACTGATGAAAATATCGTTTCCATTAATTTTATATTACATATTCTTGTAATTCAGTATCCGTATCAGTACGGAACGGATCACGGATACAATACGGATGTATCTGAATCGTCCTTTAAACTTATCTGAAAAGAGATGAAGATATGTTATCTGTCGGATAAAATTTACCAAAAAGTTAGAACAATCTGTCTTTAGTCTTTTAAACCATAAAAAAATCTTCAAAGAAAAAAAAAAACACGCCGAGTATGTAAAAAGTTTAATATTGTATGCAAATATGTTTTTGTAAACATTTTCGAAGTTTGAAAATAAAATTTAAAAACATATTTAGAAAATGTGCAGCTCAAAAATAAATAAAATTAAGAAAATTTAATAATATAATTAATAAAATTAAATAATATTAATAATGTATATTTAACTATAATACTTATTAATAATATTTAACAATATGATATAAAGCTCTTCATAAAATAGTGAATATAAATTAGAAAGGATAATGGCATATACATATATGTATAAAGTATACATACCTTTCTCTCTAATTGTTTTCTCTTCTTCTTCCTCTCTTCTTTGTCTTCTTTATCTCTATTTTTTTAAATTACATTAAATTTTTTTAATTAACTGTTGTGTGCCTCGAGCAAGGCACTGGGGTTGCGCCGAATTAAGGATGAGGATCCTCGGGTCGTGCAGGACTTCGTAGGAAGTTAGGAGTGTTGTACTCTTTTCTTTCTCTTAAAATACACTTTTATTTCTGATTAAATTTGATTTCACTTTATTTCTCGTTATTTCTTTAATTAAATATTCGCGTAACATTCGAGGTTTGGCTAGCGAGCGTTTATTAGTAATTCTTCTTAATGATTCAGATTTTTATTAGTGAGTCTCGTCCTGATGTTCCGGATTCTTATTAGCGACTCCGTCTTGATGTTTAGGAGTTTTATTCGAGACTGCCTTCGCGGGCGGGCTCTCCGTCTTATATCTTCTTTTGTTCTTTGATTTTCAACGGGCGAGGCCCTTGGAAACAAGTCCCCGATTGGTTAATAATATTCACGCGTTTTTGTTCTAACTGCAAGCGAAGCAGGTTGAAGTCGCAGGTCTTCGCTTGCATCTCGCGGTTTCCGGTGCTTCGCGCGTGTCTCGCTGCGTTAGCGTTTTCACGCGACGAACGTTTGTCGAGAGCGCTCTTTTATACGTAAAAATATCTTATAATATTCTATAAAAATATTTAGTGAATTCTTATTCCTAATAACTACTGGTTATAGTTCGGGCTATAACATAACCAATATACTGAAATCACTATTTTAATATACGAGTACACTATTAACCTCTCGATATACGTTTGAACTGTCAAAATGCATCGCTCAATCGTGACAGGTTTATACTCACACATCTGCACACTCACATAATGTAATTTTATCTCCTATTAAGGTGTACTTGCAATAATCATCAAATGAATATTCGTCCATGCACGTTGTGAGTGATACCTTGAAAGACAAAATCGCTTTGAGTGTGTGCGTGTGAAAGCAGTGGTATCAACGCAGAGTACTAAAGTCTTAAAATAAAATGTGAAACATTTCAATTGTTACGTCCGGCGGACTCCACGATCAAGGCGAAGTTTGTTGTTAGGTAAATAAAAAAGGAAGAAAAGAGATGATAATAATAATCTAAGTGGCACGCATATAATAAAACGAAAACGTGCCCAGCGAAACGGACAGCTGCAGATATCGTGAGCGACCGATAAATATTACAAATCGGTAAATAAAAAAGACCGGGCGGAAAGATACCGAAAGCGGATTCTTGCCGACACTCTCGCGAATAATAAGTTAAAAATCACATATCGGCAAAACACAAAGACGGCGAGAGCGGGCCGAAAGCGAGCCCACCTTTGAGGGGAAAACTAGAAAAATGAATTGATAAAATTAAACGTGCCGAGCGAAGCGGCATCGCAGCGGAAACTCTCGCGAGAAACCGACAAACATTGTAAATCGGGAAAACACAACGACGGCGAGAACGCGTCGAAAGCAAATCCTTCCCTGATAAGATTAGGGGAAAACAAATAATGAAAACGAAAGTGTGCAAAATAAGATAGCACACCTGCGGGTATTCTCGCGAGGAAGCGGCGAAAAATATAAAGATTAAAAAGATGCCACACGCATCGCCTCTCAGCAAACAAGCTGTAAGGCGCACGTGAGGGCAATAAAGCGAAAACCCGCCGATAAAAGCGGCACTAACAAACGCCAAATATCGCGATATAGGAAAAACTAACAACAAACACCGCCGCCGATATCGAAATCTCGACATCCCCGTTTTTGGAAAGCGAGCTCCGATTCGCAGACGCCTGCACTAAACTTTTGATTCGTCGATCCTTGCAACGCTCCCCATAGAAAGGGAAAGTAAAAATATTAAAAACGCGATTATGAATCTCTATTCGCAGGATTTTGTCAAAAGGCGGAATGGAGGGCGTGAATCAAAAACCGAGATATAAACGCGAACTTCTCTGCGGAGCGATACTTATCGTTCTTCATCGAACATCCACAGTTTTCCTTGCGTCTCCACTGCAACACTTAGTGCGCGAAAGAATTCTTAGTGTGAGATCAGCGTGAACACTCAGTGAGAAACTCTGTAAACTTCCGGCATAACAACAATTGAATATACCAGCCAGACCTAGAGGCCCACTGATCCTACAACGGGCCGATCTTGAACCGAACATTTTATCGACGCACGCCATAAGTAGTAAGTCCCCTTATATGCATATACAATCTCACTCTACTAAAAAGAGTTCTTGAATAAATTAATTTCTTTTATTCAAAGCTGTTACCTAATATTCGAAGAAGTTCGTATTAATTATTCCTGAACCCTTCCTTCCCCCGCTGAAGGCTTCCTGTATAATTGCAGCGCGAGCCCTGGTTTCACGGTTTCCTGCATAATTGCAGTGCAAGCTTTGGTTTCACGGTTTCCTGCATAATTGCAGTGCGAGCCCTGGTTTCACGGTTTCCTGCATAATTGCAGTGCAAGCCCTGGTTTCACGGTTTCCTGCATAATTGCAGTGCGAGCCTTGGTTCCACGGTTTCCTGTATAACTGCAGCGCGACCTTTTCTTGTATCCGTCGGGTTTCCTGCATAACTGCAGTGAGAGCCCTCGCAAAGTTCCCTCACCCTAAACAAAATTGCAAAGATGCAAATTTCTTCGGAATAAATATTAAAATTTCACTTCTTAAATAAATATTGAATTCAAGGACTCTTTCTCGAAGAACAGCTCTCATATATCGCTGTTGTTAGTGGAGACTACGCGCCATTCCCAACGGGTTATAAAGCGGTCCCGAAATCGTCGCAATCGTCGTCTAAGGCGAGAGTTGGCTCGGGCTACGGCGGACTTATTTTCTACAACCGACGACCATAAATTACTCCACGAAAAACTCGATATTAGCTAGAGAACACATTAACACTATTAATAGTTATGTCAAAGAAAAAAATTGTAATACACCTAACCGCGACCCACCTTATTACTCTCCGATTTCATCCCCCGAATACGCAGGAACCCCGCGAATTCCCTCTCCCTCTCCCTTCGAACCCACCGAACAGGAGCGAACTCCTCCCTTCCTTCTCGCTGATTCACCTGAATCACCTGCCGAATCTCAGCGGAACCTTTCTCCTCCACCTCCCCTCTCTCCCACACGCCCCGATCCACCTCGATCTCCGTCCCCGGCTCCCTCCATTATTATCCTTGGGGACTCACCTCCCTCTTCCCCAACGCCCTCCGAAAACCGGGAACGACCGAAAGATTTTGAGACGATAGATCTCAGCGACGACAGTTCGGAAGGACTCGCACGCCGAGCTCACCTACGACCAATTCAGAGCTTGGTTAATTAATCAATTCCCGGGGATAAGGGAAGTCCCGGAAGGAACCTTTACAATCGGTCCGGGCCCAGTAGATCATGAGGCCCTGCATCAACATCTAATCGACGCAAATCCTGAAGAGATTATCCCCTGGTATGTTCCTGAGCGTAGGTATGTCCCTTGGCCGTCCCAGCGCAAGTCTTATTAAGATCCTATCCTCCCTCCACCATCCAGATTCGGGAACTCCCATGACACATACGCACACACGCGCACACATGTATACATTATTATCATTGGTTATTTAATTATTAAGGTGATGTTAGTATTGTAATAACCAATCGGGACCATAATACATTTAGACAATAAACTCTCCCCCCTTCATGTCCCGATTGATGACCTCCGTACTTATGTAACACCCGCGAACCACACACCACACACACACACACACACACACACACACACGCGCGCGCGCGCACACACACACACACACCTATTTACAGATTAAATCCCGCGCCCGAGTTAAATGTTACTTATGTATCCGTCTTTTCACCGTTTTTATTTATATGAATAAAACTTAGTTTTATTATGAACTCGGGTTTAATTAATTGATTAACCCGCTCTCATTTCCTCCGTCCAGAGATCGCACTAAGGTCCCATCCCGCGCAAAAGAGATTAAATTCTCTTGCCGAAAAGGGACGACCGAGCGAACGCCCTTTAAATAGCGTAAGAGCGACCCTCGCGGTCGTTGACCTAGTTGGGGCCTAAACACGTTCGTTCGGCTCGAACAAACGCACTACCTGGCGTTGTTCGACTTAAGTAGTTACGTCCTTCCTTTCGACTCTTCCTTCCTTGAGTCTGGACGTAACACAATATTTCGGTTGAAAATTTTCGAATTCTCAGGACTGACTGCACCAATCATCTTCAAACTGGTCGCAATCGAAAGCTTATATTCATATTATAAAGCGAAATGTCATTAGATTTTTTATTGTGGCTTTAGTTCTGAAAATATTTTAACAGAAAGATCATTTGACAGGAAAACTCCGGATAAGCTACTTGGTAGCGGCGCGATAGCTCTGACGTTAGTCTCAATCTCATTTTATTAATACTTTAAAATAAAATAAATAAAATTAATTCTTTTAATACTCGGCGGCACGCCGCTACCGCGTCGCTTGATGTAACATAAATCTCTTTAAAATATTATATTTATTTAGTACATTTTTATTACGTTTAACTAAAAATGTTAATTTTTTAATATAATAATAAATATCGAAATAAAAATATGTGTGTTTGGATTACATATATCAAATAATTTATGAGAAGAAAGAATATTAAGTATTTTTTTTTTACCATTATACTTGTTATTATTGCCAATTCAAATCTTTTTATTATTTTGTTAGAAAAAATCTTTCGTTTTCTTCTAATATTCTTCTTTTTACGCATGTATCTTATATTTATTTAATAATCGTAAATCAATTACCTTAAATTAAAATAAAAAATAATTTAGCACCAAGACGCACAGCAGCAGAATTGTAATACATAACACTGATCTATAAAATGCCAGAATATATTCAGATTATAAAGCAACGTTTTAAATAATTAATATATAAACAAAATTATTACAAGCAATTAAATTTTTATTTTATCTATTTCTTCCGTTCATAAATAAAATACGTAATTACATAAATTCGAAGAAAAAATTTTTTGAGGATTTACTTAATATAATGCTAATTTAATGGCTTTCTTAATTTAACCTAATATAATGATAACTTTCTCACATCATCATCATAGAGTTCTCAGTCCGAAGACTGATTGGACGCGTATCTCCATCCTTTCCTATTCTGAACCAATGCATGCATCATGCATCTCCCTAAAGGTGGAGCAACCCATGACTATTGCGAGCAGTAATCTAGTCTGGGCCTTCCCCTGCCTCTTTTTATTCCTATCTCCGCTTCTAATATGTCACGAACTTATCCTTTGTGTCTCAGCAAGTGTCCTACCATTCTATCTCTCCTATTCCTTATCGCATTCCATATTGCTTTCCTTCTTCATTCTTTCTAATACTTCTCTATTGCTAATCCTATCTATCCATGATATCTTCACGCCTGTAACAACACATTTCGAATGCTTCCAATTTTTTTTATCTGCTTCCGCCACAGTCCAAGTTTTGCAACCGTATAACCGTACAACTTTCTTATATTAAATAAAAATTTAATATATGTATATATACAGGGTGTCCCATAGGAAAATGCTGAAACTAATCAACTGTCATTTTCTAATGCATGCAGTTATTGAGAAAACAAAAATTGTGTTGAAAAGAGGAAAATCTGCAGTTTTTAATGGATATAAATAAAATGTTTGTATACCACTTTATTTTATTGATGAAAAGTAATGAAAAAAGTGCTAATAATCACATATGTAAACTAATGATAAATATTTTCGAAGTGCGCACCATCTAAATTGTATACAAAATTCTATTCTTTTACGAAAACTCGTAAAAACTTTTTCTAACATGTCATTTCTAATGTTATTGACGATTCTTTTAGAATAGAACTGTAATAAGTCCATATTGGTGTCTAATATTATAAAAGAAAGAAGGATTACGCATTTTTTTCCAATTCACTCCATCTTTTTACATAAGATACGTCGATGACATCATATTGACGGCTCTTCCTTCTCTTTATAACCACATACTAAATACTTTTAATTCGTTCCATCCCCACCTACAATTCACGGTAGAAATTGGGAAAGATGATAAATTAAATTTTCTTGATCTAACTCTAAATTTGAAAAATAATAATATCTCTGATTGGTTCCATAAAGCAACTTTTTCCGGCAGATATTTAAACTTTTATTCTCAACACCCCATCTGCCAAAAACGTGGCACCATAATAGGTTTAATCGACAGAGCGATATTTCTATCTCATCCATCATGTCATCAAAAGAACTTTGAAATGTGCATCAGAATTTTATTAATTAATGACTATCCTTTAGAATTTATCTTCAGAACGATACGAAATCGCTTAAAAACAATATTCAACAACGATTACTTAAATAAAAAGAACAACATTTGTAAACAGAACGAAGAGCGAAATTTCTTCTTTATTATACCGTACTAGCGTTTCGGACCGCGCTTCGCGCGGTCCTCAAAGCTTTTATAATTCGGACCGCGCTTCGCGCGGTTCTCATAAAGCCTTTATAAAACCTGATTTAACACAAAAGATTAATTGTTCTGTCTGTATTACCGCGAACTACTTTCATATTTTTGGACCGATTTTCACGAAATTTATATCAAATGTTGCAAATTTTTCGAAGATGACTACTATTATTTTTTTTTCACTCCCTGATATTGTATTTTGCGTCTTGTTTTGCATAAACTTAAATATTTATAATTAAAATTTTGTTTGCTTATATTAATTTTTTTTGTTATTTTAATTTCCACACAATTTAATATGTTTTAAATCTGAAACATTAGTTTAGTAAATATATATACATACAAATTTTTTTTTTTTTTTATTATTTAATTATTATACCAATTTTTTTTCCTTACTCAAATATTTTTTGATTACGTCTAATGTACCCACCGCTAACCCGCTATTATTAGCTCTCATACAATTTCATAATTATTCAATTTACAAAATTTCTCTGTATATTACATTTTTTGTAAAACATTTTTCACTTCCTTCAATTAGATGTCCTTGATTGCTAAATTCATCAATCTTAATTTTTACACTTTCCCTTTTGGTTGCTCTAGAAAATGCCACATAAAGTTGACCATGAGCAAATACAGGATGTGGCAAATAAATCCCAATTTTTTCTAAACTCTGTCCTTGTGATTTATTTATTGTCATAGCAAATGATACTCGAATAGGAAACTGTCTTCGTTTAAATTTAAATGGCAATTCCAAATCACTTGTAATTAAATCTATCCTTGGAATGATGACAATCTGTCCTCGAGCAGGACCAGTTAGAACCTCCGCATAAATTAGATTATTTTTCAAATTAGTTACAATAAATCTTGTTCCATTACAAAGTCCTTTCTTAGTATTTAAATTTCTTAATAGGATTATTATAGCACTGACTTTTATTTTAAGTCGATGAACTGGCATTCCAGAAGGTGTCAGAGAGTTCAAAAACTCAGTTGGAAAATTTAATTGCTCCTGTGGATCATCACTTACAATAAAGTCAATTGAGAGATATTCCTTTTCCTCTCCTTCCATTTGACAAAGGATTGTGTCATTAATTTTAAAAGTATCCTCATTTTTAGGACAAAGTATCGCTCGATCTGGATTTTCTCTAATCCGTTCCATGGTGATTCTATCACCAAAAATTTCATTAATAAGAGATTCTTTTGATATAAAATCTTTGGGGATTTCAATTGTATCGAGATGTAGTCCATCCGTATTTGATAATTTACCATCTCCGAGTTGCATTAGCCAATTTGAAAATTCTTTTTCTTCCGCAGTTCTCATATTTTGTTTTAATTTAACTTGAGTTACGTTCCTCCATATAGGATTGTATTTTACAATCGATTCAATTATAGCTGCTTTTTGTGCATGAGGCACTACTGGGAGATTTTGTCTGAAATCTCCTGCAAATAAAATTACTTTTCCTCCAAATGGTCGAGAATTCTTCATCAAATCCTTTAAAAGTTTATCAACTGCTGTTAAAGCATGTCCAACAGTCATGCTCACTTCATCCCATATGATTAATTTGGCATTAATCAATTCTCGTGCACCTTGAGAATTTCCTCTAATATTTGATTTAGCTCCATCATCAATTGGAATTGAAAGCTTAAACAGAGAGTGATAAGTTCTTCCTCCTTTCAGAAGTGTGGCTGCAATTCCAGTTGAAGCACATGGAAGAATTATTTCGTTTCTTCCTCGAATAACACTTAAAAATGTGTTAAATAGGTATGTTTTACCACTTCCTGCAAACCCGTCAATAAAAAATAACCTCTGAGTTTCATTTTCATTTTCAATTGCTCGCATGACTATATCGTACACGTGCTTTTGCTCAGCATTTAGTGTCGATAATAAATAATCACCACGTATTCTTTCTTCATCCACATTATACTCTGTTACGTAAATATTTATTGGAGTTGGATTTGGCAATTGGAAGTTCTCACAGCTACTTCCATTATTTATCAGAATTCCTTG
This sequence comes from Prenolepis imparis, assembly GCF_030444845.1. NCBI lineage: Eukaryota > Metazoa > Arthropoda > Insecta > Hymenoptera > Formicidae > Prenolepis > Prenolepis imparis. Next base: position 16,281,031 of record NW_028141165.1, on the reverse strand, counting down.
TATATGGTTTAAAGCCATATTTTCAGGATTTACAACATTGTTATGTACAAAGTCCTCAATCATGAAATCTTTATATTTATTCCAAATAGTTGGTACATCTGTTGGAGTTCCAAAGATGCAAATGTAAGCAAATAATTCTCGAAGTTGTGCAGGCATATTCGATTCTGTTGCTTCTTCCAGCGTTTTTCCCCAAAGATTATCATTTTCTACCAAATTTTTTGCAATTGCTGCATCTTTAAATATATTATAAAGAACTCCATTTACAGTTCTCAAATCTTCAAAACATTTAACTCCAGTCACATGTAGTAGAAGAAGACGGAGATAAAATCTCTCAATATCTTTTATGCTTACTGTATAGAGTCTTGAAATTATTTTTTCACCACCTTTTTTGCGTGGCTTCCACTTAGTTTCTTTTTTATCATATACATAATGATAAGGAATATCTGTGTAAATAAAATTCACTGCATTTTCATCAGATTGATTTAATTTGAACCATGCAGTCAGCGTAGTATCTCGAGTGAGCTCTCTCTGAGCAGCTTGCTCTTCATTTCCTGCTCGAAAATAAACCATTTGACGATTAGGCAAATGAACTGCCAATCTGATTACTGTATGAGACCTCATAAACAGATCGTATCCGTTCAGTCTCCACATTGCTTCTGGAGCACTAATATATCTTGCATCCAGGAATGATTTAATTTCATCTATTTTAATTAGCCTTATGCCATCTCGTGCTTGCACTTCAATCGCAGCACAGTCAAATCCTTTATGAATATATTTATATAAGTATTTTACGCTCTTCACCGATGAACATATTTCCAAATTGATATGTCGATCATATTTCATGATTAAATATGGTGAATATGGCATCACCCATCGATTATCAACTTCTTTGCCTCTAACGATGTATTTTTTACCAAAATTCCTTCGTTGATACATAGGATATCCATTCACATTAGCATTAGTTTCTTCACGAAACTCTTTTGGAAAACCTTTTGAACATTTTCCATCGTCTCCAGTGCAAGGATATCTGTGGGAGGAATCTCCACAAGGACCATGAATCATGTGCTTCAAAATTTTTAAATTAAGTTCTGAATATCTTTCTTCATCAGGGATTTCAGCCCATATCATCATGTCAATAACTTCTTGAAGTCGGGGCTTATCTTCATCACTCAACATTGCAAGTAAATGCAAATGTGGAAGTCCTCTTTTTTGAAATTCAATCACACCTGCATAAGCAATTAGATTTCCAAAAATTTTATTATGAATTAGATCATTTAAAATCTCTTTGACATTCAAGTTAAATGTTTTAGCGACCAAATCTGGTCGAAATTCTATTAAACATCCATCAAGATTATCCTTAATTTCTGGGCATTGAGGATTGCAAGTCATTGTAAGAAAAATATCTGGTTTACCAAACTTTCTTACCAAAGACATAGCATCTTGGTACCTTTCTTGCATGTTTCTTGGACTGCCCATAAATGAAGATGGTAATATCACAGGTATACCAGCTGTAATTCCTTCATTTTGTGCTCGATTCTCTAGGTGATCCATTAATCCCGAATAAAGTTCTGCTCTTAATTGAGGTTGATTTAATTTAATATAATTAAGCCTATTTGCTTCAGTTTTCATATAGGCATCAAGTATAAATTGACATCTCAATTTGCCTGCCTTTTTAAATTGACTAAATTCTAATCTTGGTGCTAACAGGTGAGCATAATAATCCATTTGAGTTACTTTGAATCCTGGATATTTAGGATTATATGATTTAAGTTCTGAATGCCATCCATTGTTACCATATGGATATAACAAAGGATAACACATTGGGTCACACCTTTTGTCTAGAATTGATATTTGTTGAACATCGTTCGAATTTTTATTATAAATCCGAACGTCTCTTTCAAATGGAGGCTCACCATCTACATTCTTAAAGACCACAGCTATTTCATTTGCTTGTGGAGCATTGTATCTTCTTTGATCTTGTTGAGGATTTTTTCTAAAGGACAACATTAAATTTATGGTTTTATTTCCTATCGGATTAAGATCTTGATCAACTTGACGCATCATCTTGAATGTTTTTGCAAATTCATTGCATTGAACCATAAAACTTGACAACTCTTTCATTATTTCTGAATCACACTCCTTATTAGCTTTGTTATTCATTCTATGATTTACAGCTTCTTCTGTATCTAAAAAGTAAAGCTGTGCAAATCGCGGAGCTTGCCCATCCGCTGGGCGCATTGCTGTTGAAGTTAAATGATGATATTGCCCATGAATCTTTAAGCAATAAGGAGCATTGTTCACAACATCCAATGGATTTCTATTTCCCGGCGCACCCATTGAAGCCATAGCTAAAGCGCTGTTATATGAACGAATATTATTCATAAAATTTTTTGATTTATAATCATTTCCATTATATAATTTTTTAAGAAAATCAGGACAATTTATTGGCTTTAATTGAAGCTTGCCTTTTTGACAACAATATGTAAATTTTCCATCTTTAGATTTTTCACATGCAAAGTTTAACGATTTGCAAAATTGGCATTCTACATTCATTTGGCCAAGTGTATAAACTGGCACATTTATTTCATGGTCCTTGGCAATTAGCGCAATGTAATGATTTAATTGTTTAGCTTTTTGTCTTCCTTGAGCATGTCTCTGGACATCAGCTTCAAGTCGTTGAGACCTTGCGTCATCATTTTCGTCGGCCCTCTGCTGAGCATGTCTCTGGGCATCAGCTTCGAGTCGTTGAGACTTTGCGTCATCATTTTCGTGGGTCCTTTGCTGAGCATGTCTCTGAGCATCAGCTTCGAGTCGTTGAGACCTTGCGTTATCATTTTCATTGATCCTCTCCTGAGAATTTCTTTGAACATTAGCTTCAAGTCGTTGAGACCTTTCCTCAAAACTCTCAATTATTCGTATTTGTCGTAAGCGCTTGCTTTCGCGACTTACTTTATACAAATTTCCGCCTTTTCTCTTTTGAGGCATATTTGTCTACAGTACTCTGCGTTGATACCACTGCTT